>NC_060953.1:28126811-28185220 GCF_022045245.1 Lucilia cuprina
TTTTTTAATTTTTTAAATTAAAATGCCTATAACTTTGGACTCAGTCATGATTTTTACATAATTCTTTCACTGCTTGATATATAGACTTGTTAAGCGAATAAAAAAGAATGGCGAAAATCGGGAATATTTGGACCCGCTATTATCAAAAAACTAAAGTAAGGACGGTAAAAATTTTAAAATTTTAATCCCCTGGTTGGCCTATAAGGTCCAAATTCAAAACCTAAACTCGACAACACCTCCTCTTTGTGCATACCAAATTTCATTAAAATCGGATTAACCGTTTAGAAGTTACCGAATTATTTCCCTCTTTTTTTTTCCTATACCACTGTGCGGTGCAATCATTTTAGGTCGGCGGCGGCTTATTATAGAAAATATCGGCGGCAGCTAAATTGTCGGCTCAATTTTAACTTTTCTTCAGAAATTGACCTTATAAGCGTTTATTATATTGAAAAATCTCTGTATAATAGTCTGTATACAGAAACCTGTCTCTATATAAGTTTTTTTCCGCAGAAAAATTAACATTTATAGTAGTTTTCATAATTTTAATATTAGCACAATATTGTGTGGCAACACTTTTTAGTTTGCAATAATAATTTAAAATAGTGGCTCCGTTCAAATTGGTGAATTTATTTTCCGAAATACATTTGTGATTCCAATCTTTATCAGCTGCTAAGTTCAAGCCGGCTTAGCTTTTGAGCCGAATGAAGACGGCGGCGGCGTGGCTTGAAAATTATTACCGGCGGCCAGCGGCCGCCGATTTGAGTCGTTTTGTTTTTGTGAATTCTGTTTGTATATTTGGAAGGTTTTATTGCGTTGTTTATTTTGTATTTGTTTTTCTGTGTTTTTCGTTAGTGTCTTTTAGTTTAGATGCCATGTGTATTTTGTTTTTTATTTCATTTAGCGTTGTTGTTGTTCATTTTGTTTTGCTTTTGGTATAATAATAATGTAGCCGGGAAAAAATTTAAAATTTATAAAACTAATATGTTTAAAATACACTATGTTGAAGGGTATGTAAGATTCGGCACTGCCGAATATACTTAGCACTCTTACTTGTTGTATTTAATTTTCTTCTTTCTGTTTTATTGCAAGAAATGATGAAATTTCTTCAAAATTTTATTCATTTCAACGATATATTCTTCAAATTAACCATCTTCAACTTTTTTAGATGTAGCGATGGATAATTGCCATTTTACTATTTTACCACTGTTTTAACTAAATTTCTGTTTTGGATGTTTATTTATTCAGATCAATATAATTAATTGACTAAAATTTTTAACAAAAATTAATTACTTAATACGACGATAATTCGTTTGTATGAATAGCGAAAAGGGCTGGTGTAGGGTATAATATGGTCGGTCATGCCCGACTATACTTTTTATTACTTGTTTTATTATTATATGTTTTGGTATTTTTATACCCTACACCACTATAGTGGTAAGGATATTATAAGTATGTGCTGAAGTTTGTAACACATAAAAATATTGTTTCTACACTCACCTTAAAGTATACCGATCAATTCAGAATTGTGTTTTGAGTTGATTAAGACATGTCCGTCTGTCCGGCTGGCTGTCCATGTAAACCTTGTACGCAAGGTACAGGCCGTAATTTTCAAGATAATTTCATGAAATTGGACCAAGCATGTTTTTTTTTGGGCAGGGACGAAGCCTATTGATGGTCCATTATTTCACCTAACCATTCAACCGTACATCCCGATTTTTATGTCATAACTACGTCAAATATACTATTATCTCTCTAATCTCTAAATTGGCAAAAATAGGTTTTATATAAGTATAAGTGACACTGCAGATTTTCGTAATGATCGGCCCTTATTTGACCCTAGCCATTCAAAAAATGTCTTAAACAGCTAAACCATTTGTATCGCAATGAAATTCACAAAACTAACTGTTATTTTCCCAAATTTAATGAGGATCGGCCCATGTTTGACCTATACTCATATATAAGCCTCATTTAGAAAATTTTGTTTATTTATCAATTAATTGCTTAAATACTTTGGAAGTAAGTTAAAATTCAAAATACTCATGATATAAGATATTATATGATCGGCCATGCCCGACTATATTTTCCTACTTGTTTTTACATAGTCTTTTGGTGCCATCAACAAAAACGTGGGGAAATGGGGAAAATCTGTTCTACATTTACCATACGAGTATCTCAGCGAAGCTTTTTATTGATGGAAACACAGTAGCCGCTTGTGAAGAAGAATTGACGAAAAAATATCAAACAAGCCTTAAAATTTAGCCAATATTCAATATTAGAACAAAAAAAATGTGATTTATTTGAAGGCATAAAATACCGAATACATTCCGCATTAAGTACAATTGATATCTGTTTTAATTTTTTTGTATTTAGAGTTTCCAAAAGAATATTTGTTAGTTTAGACGTATATTTAAATGCATCTATATAATATTTTAACAAATATTTATTGTAGTAGTACCGTTATTTAGTTGTATCGTTACTTTTCTATGAGTAGCCGCAGTAGTCACAGTAGCCGCTTGTGAAGAAGAATTGACGAAAAAATATCAAACAGGCCTTAAAATTTAGCCAATATTCAATATTAGAACAAAAAAATGTGATTTATTTGAAGGCATAAAATACCGAATACATTCCGCATTAAGTACAATTGATATCTGTTTTAATTTTTTTGTATTTAGAGTTTCCAAAAGAATATTTGTTAGTTTAGACGTTTATTTAAATGCATCTATATATATTTCAACAAATATTTATTGTAGTAGTACCGCACAGTGGTATAGGAAAAAAAAAGAGGGAAATAATTCGGTAACTTCTAAACGGTTAATCCGATTTTAATGAAATTTGGTATGCGCAAAGAGGAGGTGTTGTCGAGTTTAGGTTTTGAATTTGGACCTTATAGGCCAACCAGGGGCCCGGCGGGGGGTCCTCAAATTAGGACACCTCGGCTATGTTAAATTTTTAAAACGATCTTATTTCTTCATTTGAGTTCCGATTTAAAAGAAAATTCGAAATTTTTATTTAATTTTGGATTTTGAGTAAAAAAATCTACCTAACTGTAAAATTTCATCAAAAAATATTCATAAATAAAATTTTTATTGCAATTTGAAAAATTTGTATCTTCGCAAAAACTGAATAAAAAAACATTTTTTAATTTCTTTTAAAAAAGTATTCCGCGAATTTTTTAATTTTCAAAAATTATATACAGTTTTGAAAAATAGACAAAATTACCTTTCCATTGATATATAACATGCCTACCTAATGTTTTTTAAGTGACAAATTAATTAGGGAAAACTCAACATCTTTTAGAGAATTTACCTAGTACTATTATTTTCATCCATACATTTGTTAGGCATGTTTTACTACCTAAATTTTTATGAATTTTTACAGCCACTTTTTACGATTAATCTTTTATTCTTTATCTCTAAAAAAAAATTAACAAGTATTTATTTTATAAAAAATAGTCTTTATTTATTTTTTTTTATAAATTAATATAATTTTGTAAAATAATCGGTATCACAGTAGTCCATATCTAAAAGATAAAGTAAATCTTTAAATTCATGAATATTTTCAAATGCTAACGTTTTTGTAGCAAATCCAACGTTTCCTTATAGTAGATAAAACAGGATCAGAAGATAGAATCAGATTATTAAAAATATCTTCATTTTGAGACTGCCTAGAACACTTCCTTGAGCTAAACTGATGAATATGCTTAAAGTCTCTATTCCTCGATTCTTGGGGTTCTTCTGTAAGCTCTCCTAAAGGCAGAATATTATGTTCTATGATGACCTTTCCATGACATAATATCTTGTGAACTGTAGGTGTCATTTCTTTCCAGGGATATAATTCCAAAAGTAATTTAGAAACTTTTGTAGAATACTCTCCAAATTTTGTTGCGTTCACTTTATGCTTGCTATTTATCGCCATTAGAATAATATTGACCTTTTGCAGTAAATCCATACTAATTCCGGTTATTTCGGAAGTAGTTTCAAAATGTTTAAAAAAACGTCTAGCGGTATTACCATCGTTTGTGCTTCCATATCCTGTGAGTGGTTTATCAATATTTAATCCCATCCGCTTTTTAAATTCCTCTTGAATTCTTCGTTTCTCACTGGCTCTCATTTCCATTAACTCCTTATTGTTATTTGCACTTTTTTGCATTTTCCGGTATGCTTCTGTACTTTAAATCATATGCTAAATGTAGAAAATGTTCCAGAAATCGTATGCGAGCATGTAGGGGGGATATTCCAAATTGTAATGTTTCCTCATTTATTGATCTTTGCTTGGAAATATTCGAAAATTCTGATTTTTTATCACCACATATGTAGCAGTACCAAGTAGATGATGTTCCTGTAATGGCATTTCCAACTTTCCCATCAATCATTGTAAGTTTTAAATCATAGGACATGTTAAACGAATAATTTTCTATTTCGATTGTTATAGTTCCAAGTTTTAAATTTCTGCTTCAATACGATTTATCAAATCTTGCGTTGTTGTTTTGGATTCCTTTATATACTCAAAGCTTATTGGCCTACAAAAAGCTTTGGATCCTGGAGTCGAATTCTTCCAAATATCATCGAAACTGGTTGATGGAGAATCGCTGTCAGCATACTTTCGAATTCTTAATGGAACTAGCGATGCCATAAATACACTTTTATACTCGGAATATGATTCGCTTGTGTTGATTTGTTTATATTCCGAGAGTGCTGATAATCCATCACATCCCCACTTACAAATGAGTTGAAGATCACAAGAATTTATTTTTTTTAGTTGGTCTGAAGAAAAGTCAGAAGCAATCCTTAAAGCAGTATTTTCGAGTAGAGCGCCGAGTCCAATAACAGCCTTCCGATTGGTTATTTCAATAGGAGGTGGTATAATGCTTTTCTTCTTTTCATTTATTTTGTCATATGATGGTAAAACATCCACTCCTTTTTCAGATAGCGCCTTTCTTAACGTTATGTAGTTATCACGACTTACCAGCTGCAACATAAGCGCAATAGCTTCTTCCTCAGTGAACGTTGTATCAGATGATGGTGTGGGTATACTCTTTACAATTCTTTTCAGTCGTCTTGGTGATGCGGTTGGAAGAATATTTGCAATTTTTATGGCATCCAAAGGCTGTTTTTCTTTTCTTAACATTGCTTTAAAAGTGTCCGAAACTTCTTCGTTAGATAAGGTTTCTAGTGAAGTTGATAACCTTTTCCTCTTAGATTTTGAGCTCAAATCCTCATACTGCTTACAGGGAGCACCAACAGTTGATACGCAAATAGCAACTTCTACACATTCATCCAGCCAATCAGAAAATTTCGATCGAAATTTAGCAATGGAATACCGAACACCCTTCAGTTTTATATCAACTGATTTTATAAAATTTTCAATTTTACATATATCAGTTTTATCCACTTTATTTTTATGTGCAGTTTCAATATATTTCAATAAGAAGTTCACTTTATCTTGAAAAGGAGCTGAAGAGTGTTCAAATAAAATGGAGCACAAATCATTTTTTAGTACGATCGCCATGGTTAGAAAATTACAAATAATTACAAACAGATATAAACCTGTCTTATATATTAATTACAGGTACTTAAATTAAATTATTTTTTAAAGGGTTATGATATTCTACCTAATATGTCTAACGTATCCTTATGTAATGAATTTTTCCTCAATAGGTCACTTTAATAAGCTACCTATTAAAGTGACCTATAGGGGTAAAAATCATTACAGTTTAAAAAATAATACCTGAAAATTTTTTAATATATGTAACAAATTTAAGAGTTAACGTTATGGATGAAAATAATAGTGCTAGGTAAATTTTCTAAAAGATGTTGAGTTTTCCCTAATTAATTTGTCACTTAAAAAACATTAGGTAGGCATGTTATATATCAATGGAAAGGTAATTTTGTCTATTTTTCAAAACTGTATATAATTTTTGAAAATTAAAAAATTCGCGGAATACTTTTTTTAAAAAAATTAAAAAATGTTTTTTATTCAGTTTTTGCGAAGATACAAATTTTTCAAATTGCAATAAAAATTTTATTTATGAATATTTTTTGATGAAATTTTACAGTTAGGTAGATTTTTTTACTCAAAATCTAAAATAAATAAAAAGTTCGAATTAGAAATCCCGGAATTCCCAAAAAAGTTTTAAAAAATCCCAAAAATGGGATTTTTTGGTTTTTGCCTATTATATCCATACCAGGGGCGGGGTTATCGAATCCCGTTATAAAATGATTAAGAACATATTGGGTCATATAAAACAGGTCACTATAATTTGATATCGACTATGCGATTTGAGAATGTTTGCTCAAAATTGAATTTTCTATAAAAAAATAGGGTTTTTTGGATGGACCTGGTCCCCTCGGTATCAAAAATTTTTAGGTTTTGTTTCATTTATCGTATTTTATGTAAAGTCAGCTTTTCAAAAAGTATAAATTCTATATACATCTTCTTAGAAACTTTTTAGATAACTTAAAAAGAAAAAGATACTTTTTTCCCAAAAAAATGACAAAAAATCGTTTTTTTTTTTAATTTTTCAAATTAAAATGTCTATAACTTTGGACTCAGTCATAATTCTTTCACTGCTTCATATATAAACTTGTTGTTAAGCGAATAAAAAAAGAAATGGCGAAAATCGGGAATATTTGGACCCGCTATTATCAAAAAACTAAAGTAAGAACGGTAAAAATTTTAAAATTTTAATTTTCAAATGCGAATATCTCCTAAACTATAAGAGATAATTTACTGCTATTTTAAATCGGAACTCAAATGAAGAAATAGGATCGTTTTAAAAATTTAACATAGCCGAGGTGTCCTAATTTGAGGACCCCCCGCCGGGCCCCTGGTTGGCCTATAAGGTCCAAATTCAAAACCTAAACTCGACAACACCTCCTCTTTGCGCATACCAAATTTCATTAAAATCGGATTAACCGTTTAGAAGTTACCGAATTATTTCCCTCTTTTTTTTTCCTATACCACTGTGTACCGTTACTTAGTTGTATCGTTACTTAATTTTCTATGAGTAATTTTTCTATGTTTACAAATAATTTTTAATTTGTTTACTATTTAAAAATAATTTATGTGTATAATAAATTTTGTGTACCTATCAGACATTTTATAAAAAACGACATGACATATAAAATAGTATTATTTACTTATTAAAACGATTTTATTTGAAGTAGTGGATTAGTATTTAATATTATTTTTTATATGAATACAAATATATATTTATGCATGTATTAAATATATATAAATATAAATTATATTAATTTTTATAATAAATTTTTACTTTTATGTTAATTATAAAATTTTGCTTTGTTCAATTTTATTTTGTCAATAACATTTTCCTTTATTATCAATGACAACTTTATGTAACTAATAAACTGTAATGAAAAATTACAAGAATTTAAAAAATATTTTTAAAAATACTGCTTATAATTTATGTAAACATTGTCTCAAATTCTTCATTATGAATAAAAATATTATAAATGAGAACTAAATTCATTAGTTAAATTGAAGAAATTCCTTCATATTAACTATTTACTAAAATTTTGGTTGGCTGGATAATAACAAAAATTTCTTCATATTTACACCCAATTTTGCATTATTAAGGGAAATTTTTGGTTCTGTGTACATATAAAATAAACAAAGTATTCCAAGCAGAGTTCCAAATATTTTTTCATTCATCAGTCACTTTCATGTAAATGAAAAAAAAAACTTTTGTTGTGTTATCAACACTCATGTAAGAAAAGACAAAACGGGGTTTACTTTATTTATTCTTGCACATACAGTGTCTCTCATAAGTTTTCGAATTTAGGTATAATATGAAAAGAAACCAAATTTAATAACATATTTTGTATGCAAAATTAATAAATAAAATTGTTAAATTCACTAGACAGTCCTTAGCTTTGATATTGTGCTTTTTAAAACTTTAAAAATTCACATTTACTTAAATTAATTTAGCTTTATTTAAAAAAAGTCCATAAAATTACCTCATAAAAGTATGCGAATTTTTTCTGTATTTCATATTTGACTATATTATACGAAACACAAAACTTAGAATCGAATGGTTTTTTTGCTTAAAATTATTTTAAGGGGTAACTATCAACCGAATCAATATAATTTTGGATCATTTGGTCCACAATTTTAAGGGGTATTTGTACCATCTTATTATGTAATATCATTAAAATGGCGGTTTTTGGCAATATTTGTATTTTTCTCCTTTTTCCCAAAGATAAAACCAAAATTTGTTATTGGGATTTAATATACCCCTTGGGGCATCTAAAAATAATATTTTTTATTACAATAATCTGTATTTAAACGTTCCAAGATATATTATTGGAATCATTCTTCTATCGCTAATTCAATTTACTGGAACTCAAGTCCATTTTTTATAATACTAGGGTAAAAATTTTCGAGGAAACTTGTCTTCTATATATTGTTTTAGATATCAGCTGTTATACATTTTGAGTTTTTAATATATTGTGGAAGTTTATAACTCCAAAGCATGCCTCGAAGAAACGCCATTCAATATAGTGGAATCATTATTTTTATAACCAATGGCCTCTAGGCTGAATGTCACCATATCATTATGGCCTAACTCAAAAATATTCATATCTGTTTAAATATTATCTACTATGATCAAAATAAGCCCAACATTTTTTACATACAATGTTGTTGTAATGGCAACATAATCGTGAATGTTATGAGTAGTAAAAACCAAAATCTACTGTATAGGATGACGTTTTGTTAAGACATGTTTTGGAGTTGTACACCGCTACGATGTCTTGAAAATTTAAAATATATTGATGACTTTGTCGGAAAATATCGATCCTAGTGGTACGAAAAGGGACTTAAGGTCCAGATAATTCAATTAGAAACAGAGGAACGATACCAAAAATATATCATGGAATGTTTAAAAGCAAATCCTTATAACAAAGATTATTATTTTTAGATACCTGAAGGAATCTATTAAATCCCAATATTAAATTTTGGTTTTATCTCTGGAAAAAGAGAAAAAAATGGCAAATATGGTCAAAAATCGTAATTTGTGATATTATATGAAAAGATGGTACAAATACTCCAAAATTGTGGACCAAATGGTCCAAAAATATATCCATTCGGTTGATAGTTACCCCTTAAAACAATTTTATAGCAAACAAACATTCGATTCTAATTTTTATGTTTCGTATAATATAGTCAAATATGAAATACAGAAAAAATTCGTATTCTTTTGTGAGGAAATTTTGTGGACTTTTTTAAATAAAGCTAAATTAATTTAAGTAAATGTGAATTTTTAAAGTTTCAAAAAGCGTGATATCAAAGCTAAGGACTGTCTAGAGAATTTATCAAATTACTTTATTAATTTTGCATACAAAATATGTTATTAAATTTAGTTTCTTTTTATATTATACCTAAATTCGAATACTTATGAGAGACACTGTATGTGTTGTTTTGTTTCTTTATTTTTATACTCAAAATTGAGAAAGGAATACGGAAATATTTTCAGAAACTTTAATCAAAGCAAGGAAAATAAAATCTTTTAAAAAATCGTTGAGTGTGTAAAACGAGATGTATGATTGTTTTCACCATAGACTATCTGTGGTTTTCATTGTTCGTTTGAAAAAAAGAAAAAAAAAACAAAAAATGTAAACAATGAAGAAGAAATGCCAAAAAAAATAAAAATAAAAACAACTTTATTGTATTAACTATTTGCTTAAATTCAAATTATAAGTGTATTGGCTTTGCTTTTTAATAATTCATTATTGTATTTTATTTAAAAAAACACTTTTCCATACACAATTTATACAAAAAACAAACCCATATACAATGATCTCCGTGGATTCAGTAAAATCTTTCAATATAAACGTATTTCATTAATTTTCAAGTACAAAAAATAAATTTATTCCTTTTAACAAGAATTATTTACAAAATATGTTTTTGTATCAAAATAGTTATCAAATTCCGGGAATAAAAAAACCATCGTAAAAAGCAATAATAGTTATAAAGGGGTTTGACCATATAGTAGTAAATAGGCGAAACTAATTTTCAATGACCTAAGTCCCCCGTAAAAGACCTAACTGGTGTCAAAGACCTAACAAAAAATAACGTCAGAAAAATGTATTTTTTCTGACGATATTTTTTGTGTGATATTAATGGAATTTTACATGATTATTTTTTGGAAAATATATTTTATCTCAAAACATATTGCAAACACGTCCTTTCGTCATTTTTTCTGCACTAATACAAAATGAAAAAAAGTATGTAAAATACTTTTTTAATTTTCAATACGAAAATATACATCTTTTCTTTTTTCAGTTTTAATTAAAATGAAACAATTTTTTTTTTTTCGTTTGCAAAATATAAACTTTGTTCGGGGTTTTAAATAAATGAAAAGTGTTGCAAAAAAATATAACTATTAAGTTTAAATGATAAGAAAAACTAATAAGTGCTAATATCCTCGCGAAGAAAATTTGAAGTTTAGTGAGTGCGTTTTGTTCTCACAAGTTTGTTTTATTCTCTCAGAGCTCGTTTGTGTGAAAAGAATAAACCCAGCAGTTCGACAAAGAGCCAATGCATACGAAAAAGACAGTAATTTCCACTAATAGTTAACCACCTGGATGATCGTAATCCGTATGTTTTGGGTCATTCGTCACGAATGTACGCTTTGTAATCGAGAATGAAGACAGTCGTCACTTTAGTGTCCTCTTTGTAAGCGAGAGCGGATACAGTCGTCTCTTTACTGTCCTCAAGTAACCTAGAGATTTTAATCTTAAAAGTGGTTTACTTTCTACTAATATACCACCATCTGGTTGACTTAAATTTATATCTTTCGGGTCAATCGTCACATTATTGCCCCATAGTATTCTAGAGAGTAGACACTTGAAATTTTTAAATTTTAGTTCCATTAATATCCTCCAACCTGGCTGACTCCAATTCGCATGTTTTTGGTCTTTCGTCACAAATAAACTCTTTGTAATCGAG
Organism: Lucilia cuprina; assembly: GCF_022045245.1. Classification (NCBI taxonomy): domain Eukaryota; kingdom Metazoa; phylum Arthropoda; class Insecta; order Diptera; family Calliphoridae; genus Lucilia; species Lucilia cuprina. Next base: position 28,137,780 of record NC_060953.1, read on the forward strand.
AATGAAGAGAGTCGTCAATTTAGTGTCCCCTTTGTAAGCGAGAGCGGAGGCAATCGTCTCTTTACTGTCTCTTTCAAGGGTGTAGAGTGACGATTGACTGCCCATGTTAAATAGGTAGGTTAAGTGGTCAGTTTGGGACTGTCCCGTCGAACTGCTGGGTATATACAAACAGTTTTTTTTACAACCCAGCAGTTCGACGGGACAGTCCCGAACCGACCATTTCAAACAACTCACACATGTATAGAAATATTAATAACTGTGATGAGGAAGACTTGACATATTTGAGTATTTATTTTACATCATTCACTTTACACAAATATGTGCTAAAATAAATAATACAAATGTTTTCATTTATGTGTGCTTAAAATAAAACAGAGATTTGCATTATTTTTGAATGTGAACGTAAAAATCAGAAATTGCTATTTTCATTAATGTTTATTTATTACGAATGTATCAATTTAAGTGTTAGTATTTAAATATTTCTGAACCCTGATTCAAGGGTGCGAAAATTTTAGAAAAGGTATACAATAGTTTTATTGGATCGGTCCTCAACAAGCGGTGGCTGATTGAAATTACCCACAATGCATAGCAACCAAAGGGCCAGTAAGAAGAAGTCGTTGACAACTTCAGCCGTAGATAATACATAGATTGCCAACTCAAGCTTTACCACGAAAAAAAGAGCTTTCTCTCTTCACACTTTCATGTTCTATGTGAATTTAACACAAATCTACAACAACAAATGTTCAATATTTCAGGTCCAAAATTCTCCCAAAAAACGATTCGAACACAATTTTTATAACACAAACACATATTATTTATTATTTTAACATATTTCCTTTATCGAAATCTTTTTAATTTTCACAAACCAAAAAATTATTTTTTCAATTGTTTGACATTTCATTTTTTGTTTTTCTAATTTCAAATTGAAGGTGCATTTCTTAGAAGTAAACAAATTTATGATAATCCAAGAAATTAAAGATTTTTATATTTTAATAAATATAGAATGCATGAAAAATATTATCATGCTTTTATAAATGCAATCTACATTGTAATATTATTTCGACCAATTTTATACAACTACGTGGGCATTGTATGTGTGGTAAAAAGCTTTTATACACTAACACTTCTAAAGAAAATTTTACTAATACATGTTTAGAGTTAGGTATTTTTGACAGCTGAGTTAGGTTTTTTTCCGGGAAAGTGTGATAGCGACTTCCAAATTCCTGTGTTTATATTTTATTAAGTTTTTGATTCGCATGTTTTTGTATAAAATTCTACTTTCTGAAAAATATTTTATTATTGATTGAGTTAGCGTTGATTTTTATGATAGTTTTTTTTTTTTTTGATTTGTAAAGAAAGAATATTTTGTTGAAGGGATAAGACACAATTTTGTTGAAGAAAAAATTTGAAATTTTAATTGGTGAATCAAAGAAAAAAAAAATGGAAGAAAAAGAACACAATTTGATTTTGGAAATTGTTTTAGTCCTGATTTCTCTGAGAAAGGAAAGATAATTGCGGTGTATATTGCCCAGCTAAAATTGAAGATCTGATTTTTGAATCCACGAGGAAAATTCCTTGGTGCTCTGGGGGAACTATATTTTATAATCTCTTGGAGGTTTGGAATAGTCTCCTTGGAAAATTGAGTACGATTTGGGGAAAATCCAAGGATAAAATTTTATCTAAGTCAAATGGCCTTGGATTATCGAAGCGAATATTTGGTCAAAGGAAATCCAAATTGATGGCATATAGTCAATATACTAAAGAAATTTTAAGAGCATAATCTTGGAATCTTCAAAACGTATTTTTTTTTTTAATTTTTATTTATTCATGAATGTATTGGACAAACACTTCGAACACATAATTTATAAATTTCAACATATTAAATTGTTTGCTGAAAATAATTTAAAATTTTTTTAATGTCATCTATTAGTGACCATATCTTTTTATAATTGAATTTCGTTAAATTGTTTAAAATTCATATTTTTATTTTTAGTTGTTAATTAATACTAAATTTCCTTGCCATTTTTTTAAATATTATTTTGTTAAATTTCTGTTGAAAATTTGGTCACCTTTTTAATTAAAAAAAATTGTTTATAATATGTAAATTCAAAATTATATCTATATAAACTTTCCATACACTATCATAATTATAAATACAAAAAGAAAAATGAAAATTTGTAGCAGATCTATTAACATCAACATTTCGAATATCTTACATTTTGATTTTGAATTATTTACTACCTTAATGTTGATATTAATAATATGTTGCACATATTAATACTAATTACATTTATTGTTTAATTTTGAATTGTAAATTATATAAATATATAGACATTTCTGAAAATTTTCTATTGGTAATAAGGTGACTTTAAGTTCATCATTTAATTATAATTTGAGAATCTTGAAAATTTATTAGCCAGTAGTTAAAATTTTGCATTTCGGGAAAACTATTTTATTTAATTATTTTTACCATGAATTGAATAAATTTTATATTAGTTTTTTTTTATGATTATCAAAATGAAATACTAATTTTTTTATTTGTGAGTTAAAGTATTAGAGTATTTTTTTTTTTTTTGAATTGGGCTGACAACATATTGGTTTCCTGTCAGCATGGAGGGTGGGTGACGGAATGGTGATGCATATTCCATCTTAACTTTACCAAGATCGTCAACATGTAACATATTTTCTTATTATTTGTATGAGTTGCTTTATAGTTATATTGCTACATAAGGTAAAATCTTTAGTATACGATTCTATTATTCTGATATGATGACAATTGAGAACATAATATGCCCTTCCCAGCGACGAGCACGGCCGATATATTAGGTAGCACTGTTCTCATGGGAATTTACCAACTCAAAGAATCGTTACAGAGATTTTATGGCGCCCAACGTGGGGCCTCAGTAGTCGTATATTTTAGGATAATTTGTGCTGTTTCACCTAGATACTGAGGGCCTTTGAATCTTCTGTGGGTGGTAACTCATATGAATATTTTCTACTTCTTTTTATTTTTTTCTTCTAATATTTTTTATATACTTAATTTGTTAAATTTGGATAAAATTGGTTGTTGTTTTTCTATGACAGTAGTTTAATCAGGGTTTGGGTTCGATTTTGAGATGTTGAATTGGTTTATATCGGCTCAATTGTCGATCGATCTTAACTTTCAATTAATTTACTTTTAATTTTGGTTTTCTTCTCTATTAAAATTTCTCTTTATCTGCTTCTGTTTGACTTTTTATTGTTTGGATCTAAAATATATTGGTTTTAATCGATTATTTTCCCGCAGTAAATAGTTTACTTCTTTATGATCTCTTATGGCTTAGTATGCTTCGGATATTAATGTTTTTTTTTTTTTTTTGTATATGTCGAAATCTTCCAGCTACATCATTATTCTTTTGTGAACATGTTGATGATTATTTTCATTTGATTTTTCATTATTCATTATTCAGAATTTTTGAATTTTTGAATTTTTATGATTTTATTAAATTGTATTTCACTTCACCAAGTAGCAATAAATCTCTATTATATTTATCAATTTGAGTGTTTGGTTATTTTACTATATTTTTTCCATAATATTGTTTCATTTATTAATTTTTTTTACCTCAATTCTAATTTTTCGTTCACATTTGTCGAATTTTATTGTTTAAATTAGTTTGGGTGATATTCCATCACAAGTTCAACGAGAAAATGTTAATGCAACAGTTCCTTTTGAAGAAGGAGCTGGTGGAGATACGGTTCATATGAATCCGTCATCTAAACCTCGAACACGACAACAAGCTCGTAGAGAGGCTGTAGAGCAAAGTAGTGTAGATAAAGGTAGCGTACGTCGTATTGTTGACGAATCATTAAGAGGATTTAGGGATGAGATCATTCATATGATATCGGACGGATTTCGAGATTTGTCAGTGGTAAATCATGGACCGACCGATCAGAATAGACAGCCTGATTTTAGAGCACAGGATAACGAACAGGGGGTAGAAAATTCACGAAATGGACATCATGAAAGATCAAATCGAGATTCCCATTATGCTGGTGGTGAATTTCACAGAAATTCCGACAGAGTTCTCAATATAATTCGTAATTGGCGAATTCGTTTCACTGGTGATACATCAGAAGTATCCGTCGATGAATTTTTTTATAGAGTTAATACTCTTACGGAGCCAAACTTACGCTGTGATTATGACCTTTTGTGTGAACATGTTCACATTCTTTTCCAGGGAAAAGCGTTAAAATGGTTTTGGCGTTTCCATCGGAACCAGGGTGAAATTGTATGGGACAATTTATGTGAGGCTCTTAAAAGACAATATAAAGATTATAACACGGACTTTGATATAAAGGACGAAATCTTTTGACGAGTATTATGACGCTATAATGATATTGTGTGATAGATTACGTATACCATTATCTGACTACGAGTTATGTGAGACCAGAGAAATTTAAGACCTGAGGTGAGACATGAGCTTCTACATCTCGATATCATTCGTGTAGCTCAACTTAGACGTGCAGTTCGCAGACATGAGAAGTTTGTGAAGGATATGTCTGTGTCCAGTGCAAATAAACGCTCGCATCAAAAGGGACATGTATCAGAGGTAGTGGACAATGATATTGTTAGTGAGAATGACATTTATGATAAACTCGTTGATGATGAATCTAAAGGTGTGCTTAGTAGTTCGTAATGGGCAATGTTGGAATTGTGACAAGATTGGTCACAGTTTTATTGATTGTCTTGACCCCAGAACTGTGTTTTGCTTCGGTTGTCTAAGAATACATATAGACCTAAGTTTCCAAATTGTATCCAAAAGCGATATGACTGATCTCATTTTAACTGCTTTGAACGCCCAGGATATGACACCAATTTTACATGATTTTACAAATCTACCAGCTTTGACAAACTCACCTGAAATGACAAATTCACCTGTTGTGACAAAAATTCACCCTCTCCAACAACCTTATTATGTACGGTTAGAAGAGTATAACTGCGCCAGGGATAGGATTTTCAACAATATTAACGTAGTTAGTAAACCCAACGGATCTTCAAGGAGGATTCGGGAATACTATAATTAAAGGAAACAGTGTATTTTATCATCACTGGTTAACAAAACTAATGACAACAGACCATATATATTGTTGAAAATAAAGGGTAAAGACCACTTTGCACTACTGGACAGTGGGGCGAATGTGAATGTTATTGGTGGACATTTATGTTCGGAAATTGTGAATGCCAAGGATTATTTGCATGGTGTAGGTAATGTTAAAACCGCGGATGGACAGAAACAGCGGGTTTTGGGAACTGCAATATTGGACATAGAATATAATGGTCAGGAAAAATCTATAGAATTTCTTCGATTACACAGAATATAATTTGTGGTATGAGTTTTTGGGAGAGTTTTGGTATACAAATTGTACCAGTTAACACTGTTAGTGGGATAGTTTCTGAGATAGATTCCGACAAAATACCTATGACTCCAATACAGAAACAAAGGCTGCAAAGAATAATTGACTCCTTTCCGACCTCTGAACTTGATGGGTTAGGATGTACTTCATTGATTGAACATAGAATAGACACAGGTGAAGCAACTCCGATCAAACAAAGATATTACCGATATCTCCTGCTAGGGAGAAACTTTTGTGTGGGGAAATAGATCGGATGTTGAAATTATGTGTCATTAAAGAATGTCCTTCATCTCCATGGTCATCTCCTGGGGTTTTAATAGTTAAACCAGGCAAAGTTAGATTCTGTTTGGACAGCCGTAAATTAAACTCCGTGACGACAAAAGACTTATTTCGAGGCTTCCTCCAATTTATTATATCTCCAAAGTAGATCTTAAAGATGCATTTTGGCAGACTAAATTGGACGAAACTTCCAGACCTGATACAGCGTTTACAATCCCTAATCGGCCATTGTACCAGTTTACAAGAATGCCGTTTAGATTGTGCAATGCACCACAAACGATGTGCAGACTAATGGACCAAGTCATTCCGTACAATTTAAAAACAAATGCTTTTGTTTACCTAGACGACCTTTTAATTATTTCGAAAGACTTCGACGAACACATCCAACACTTACAGGAGGTGGCTACACAGTTAAGGAGAGCCAATTTGACCATCAAGAGTAGCTTCAGTATTAGGAATGTACAATATCTTGGGTATATTGTAGGGGAAGGTTCCGTAAAAGTTGACCCGCGAAAGGTCAAGGCCATTTCCGAATTTCCAACTCCCAAATCGGTGCGTCAACTTCGCCAGTTTCTCGGCATGGCCGGCTGGTATCGCCGTTTTATTGACTACTACGCCAATGTTTCCTTTCCGATGACTGAACTTTTATCCAAACGTAACACTTTCGTGTGGACGGAAGAAGCCCAAAAGTCTTTTGACACTATCAATAACAAATTGACATCAGCACCGGTGTTAGTACTCGCTGACTTTGAGAAGCCTTGTATCCTCTAATGCGACGCAAGTACTTTTGGTATCGGCGCCGTGTTGGCACAACTTGATAATAACGGTAACGAGAGGCCGATTGCGTTCATGTCGCAAAAATTGAATAAGGCCCAACGAAACTATTCGATTACCAATTTGGAATGTTTGGCGGTCATCCTTGCAATTAAAAAAATTAGGGCCTACATAAAAGGTCACGAATTTAAGGTCATTACTGACCACGCAAGCCTTAAGTGGCTCATGAGGCAAAAGAATTTGTCAGGACGGTTGGTCAGATGGTCTCTCAAATTGCAAGGATTCGACTTTGTGATAGAACACCGAAAAGGAAGGGACAACGTTGTACCGAACACATTATCGAGGGCTTTCAAAAATGAAACAAACCTAGATGAGTTAGAATTGGAGACGCTTCCATCCATTGACCTAGAATCTAAGGCTTTCGAAAGTGACGAGTATGCACGTTTGAGGAATGAATTTGCTAATTCCCAATCACCTGACTACCTCGTAATCGGTAAATTTATCTACGAACGAACTAACTTTTCATCGGGTGATACCGATGAGTCTGAATCGTGGAAACTTTTCGTTCCTGAAGAACTTCGAAATGACATCCTTTATGCGTCATATAATACCCCTAACATGGCCCATGGTGGCATAGCGAAGACTGTTAATCGTGTTCGGCAATATTTTTATTGGCCTCGTTTGGTAATTGATGTGAAGAATTATGTGATGAATTGTGAGTCATGCAGGACATCCAAAGCTCCGACCTCATCTCTTAAACCACCTATGGGTGAAATGGTCCACACAGAAAGACCATTCCATCGTCTTTATATGGACCTTATTGGGCCTTTTCCGTGTAGCAGGAATGGCAATATGGACATTTTGATTATTTTGGACCATTTCAGCAAATTTACTTTTTTGAGACCGTTAAGGAAATTTACGACTAAACCTATAGTGGATTTTCTAAAGAATGAAATTTTCCACTGCTATGGTGTTCCCGAATTTATAATAACTGATATTGGGATTCAGTTTAGGTCCAGGGAATTTGAATCTTTACTTGACAAATTTAGCATTAAGCATCAGTTTACTGCGGTCCACAGTCCACAATCTAACGCAAGTGAGCGAGTTAATCGATCCATAAACGAAGCACTTAGATCGTTTGTTAGTAACGATCAACGGAATTGGGACGAGTACTTGCCAAGTATAAATTGTGCAATTCGCAGCAGTGTACACCAGACGACAGGACGCACTCCTTACGAACTAGTTTTTGTACAGACGAAGGTAACGCATGGACAGGACTATGAAATTTTACGAAATTTAAAACTTTTGGCAGAAACGGACACACAAATTGAAAGGCAGGACAATTTAAGATTATTACGGGACTCAATACGGAAAAAAATTAAGGAGGCCTATGATCGAAACGTGAAATCATACAACTTAAGATCACGTAGGCGAGAGTTTAATGTTGGTCAGGTGGTTATACGGCGAAATTTTGTACAGAGCTCCTCGGCGGATAACTTTAATGCTAAACTTGCACCGGTCGGAATAAAGGCTACAGTTAAAAGACGAATAGGAAATGTAAATTATGAGCTTGAGGACGTTAAAGGGGGCTACACAAGTATATACCATTTGAAGGATATTTGGACCTAATTTTCAGATTAAATCCTGTACTATGGTTTACATTTAATGTGCTTTGTGATAGCGACTTCCAAATTCCTGTATTTATATTTTACTTACTTTTTGATTCGTATGTTTTTGTATAAAATTCTACTTTCTGAAATTTTTTTTATTATTGATTGAGTTAGCGTTGATTTTTATGATAGTTTTTTTTGATTTGTAAAGAAAGAATATTTTGTTGAAGGGATAAGACACAATTTTGTTGAAGAAAAAATTTGAAATTTTAATTGGTGAACCAAGATCGTCAACATGTAACATATTTTCTTATTATTTGTATGAGTTGCTTTATAGTTATAGAGCTACCTAAGGTAAAATCTTTAGTATACGATTCTATTATTCTGATATGATGACAACTGAGAACATAATATACCCCTCCCACCGACGAGCACGGCCGATATATTAGGTAGCACTGTTCTCATTGGAATTTACCAACTCAAAGAATCGTTACAAGAGTTGGCCTTCTATGGTAATTTTCTATGACTTCAGCCATACAACTCAGGTGCTCTATTTGAGAGAATTTTAATGTACTTTCGGGCTTAAGCGAGGACAATGTTACGAAATTGTATTTTGCATTTCAACTAAACTGTTTTTAAAGGCTAGTTTCCATATTCATTATGATTATTACCCATCAATACCAAGGTAACCATTGTTTTGTCGTTAGCATAAAACCAAATAGTTTAATCCTGTTTTAAATCAAATTAATTATTTTTATCAATTTAAGAATTTTTACAAAAACATTGAATATTTCCGTAGAAGATCGATTCTGTCGAAAAAAAACTTGCTTAATGATAAAAAAATTAAATAAAAGCTGTAGAAAAATGCTACAGCTTAACAAAAAAATTACTCTTAAAAAGCGTCGCGTGTAACTTGAAGCGTAGAACGCTACTCTTATTTTTATATCAGCGATTATCGTTAAAGTAATTTTCTGGATTCAGGCTTACATATATGGGCAAGTAGAGTAAGTTACAGACTCTTTCCGCAAGCAATTCGGTAGGAAAATTTAAAGTTCCTTTTTAGCAAGAAATGATCGTTACAGTAATTTTCTGAGGGGACCTTATAGGGGGTTAGGGTCAATTATGGACATATCTTCATAAAATTTTGTCATATGTAACTTATTCTTGTTGAATTTCTTCGCTATACTCGTACTTTTAAAACAGATTTTCCCGAGTGGACCGATATAGCTTTTCCGTGTGGAACCTAACGTGAGTATAACAGACAGACGGACGGACGGGCATGACTAGATCGTCTTAGAATTTAATAATTTAATTTATATATACTTTTGTGGGTATACGACCAATATTTAGAAGTGTTACAAACGGAATGACAAAAACAATATACCTCCAATTTGTTTGATGGTGGGTATAAAAATTAGTTTTTGGTTTGTGAAAATTAAAAACATTTTGATAAAGAAAATGTGTTAAAATAATTATAAAAAAATAAATGTATGTTTGTATTATAAAATTTTTGTCCGAATCGTTGTGCAAATTTTGGACATAAACTATTGAATATTTGTTGTTATAGTGTTGTGTTGAATTCATGTAAGTTTGAATAGAGAAAATTCTCTTTTCGTGGTAAAGTTCAAGTGTACTATCTATTACCAAAAAAAAAACAAAAAAAACTACAATTTTGTAAAACTTTTTGGCTTTTGTGTCCATTTCTGTTATAAATACAACATACATATGCACGTGTTTTGACATTTAAAAAACTACTATACTACTAACACACTTCAAATAAAAAATATTTTGAAAATGATTCGGATTTTCAAAAAATCACTCCGAAAAATTCATTTGATACTATATTTTTAATATTTATTTATTTTTATACATTTTGAGCCCACAATTTCTTTTATTGTAGTTTTTTTTAATAAATACATAAAATGTCTATTGCAACAGTGTTTGACTTGGTGGGCAATGGATTACATCTATCAAAGGTGGGGGCGGATTACATCCGCCAATGTATGTTTATTTCTTTTCAGATAAAACGATCGATTCAGCCCAACAGAGTAACAGAGCAGTGACATAGAGAGAGGGATTAAACCAGAGAGAAGAAGGATTCAGCCAAAGAGAATTCAGCCAGAGAGAACGAGAAGGATATTCAGCCAGAGAGAAGAGATCGATTCAGCAAGAGAGGAGTTCAACAAGAGAGAAGAAATATATTCAGCAAGAGGGAACAAGAAGATATCAAGCCAGAGAGAGAACAGTCAGATGGGGAGAATAAGGAGTAAAAACTGTTAACGGTTCAAACCAATGAGAGGAGCATCACTACAAAACTACTGAAGTTGTAGTTACAGAGGACTATAAAAGAGGATGTAAACGAACAATCACTCTCTTTTGCGGTGTAACGAGTGAACAGCTAAGGCGTGTGTGTCGGTAAGAAAATTACAGTGGCAGTGCTAGGTTAGCAAGAAACACAGTAAGGCTAAGATTAGGTAGCTGGTTTACAATCAGTGAACAATCAAAACCTTTATCGGATTTACATCTGCTAGAGGAAGAATTAGGACAGAGGTGATAGATACTTTCCCTGGAAGTTTACACTCGGGAAAATTAGGGTCAAGAAAGAACTCTAGAATTACATTCTAGAAGAAACCCGTAGGCAAGCACTGACTCAGGGCAAAAGCGATAGAAACTCTTCCTGGAAGTTTACACTCGGAAGAATTAGGAACAAGAGAAGATCTCTAGAATTTACATTCTAGATATTCACAAAGGTAGGAGTTAGAGGGCAGGATTGGAGGGACACCGACACGCGTCAAACGTTCACAAACCCGGCCAGCGAGACAAGTTCATGTTAAGGGATATAAGCATTGAAAATACTTGTAAAAGAAACAAAAAGCAAATCTATAAGAATAAAGGGTATATAAAGAAGTCTAAAAAAAGAAACCACAACAAAAGAAAACGTTTATTAAAATTTTATGTAAAGGAATCCTGGACTAGACTGAGCACTACCCCAGCTTCAAACCCGAAATAACCGGAGGTTCCTTACATTACACTTGATTTTATATTATTATACAGCTTAGACATTAGAATGTTAATTATAGTATGTTCTTTTACAAAAAATTTTTACTAGTTTTACCATTTGTACTATTTTTTTAAGTTCTTTGAAAAAAAGTCCTAAATTTTGTCGGAGCCACTTTAGCGACAATATAATTATTTATGAAAAAACTAGGCGGACTAATAGTAGGGTCGTGACACCTCCCATATCATCCCATAACATCCATGTTAACATTTTGGGTAATAAATTGACGGACTACCAAATAAAAAATTCGTTTATCAAGAAAACTAATAAAACAATTATTCAAATTTTGCACGAAGAAATTGAATATTTATCTGAATAGTTAGTAGAAAATACAAATATTCATATTTGAGAAACTATTAGAGCTGGAATTTTCAATTTTTACATGAAGGCCATTGACGTAAATGTGATCATTTAGAGAATAACGGGTGGACTGGAAACTATTAGATTATTAAACATTTCATAGATAACATTAAAATCCTAATTAACGTTCGCCAAAATATGAGAACTTGCAATAATTTCCGTGGCATCTATCATATGTAACAAATTGTATATGTATCTGAAAACTATTGTAGTTAGAATTTTCAAAATCGTCAAGTAGGTTTTTTATTTATATTTCTACCCTAAATCACACTGGGTAATACACATACACGAAATCTTATGAGATTTCGAGTCAAATCTAGTTGATTTTAACAAGATTTCCAATATAAAACAAAATCTACTTCGTCTGTTTTTTCCTAAATAATACTAAAACATACGAGGCTGCACAAGAAAAATAAAAATAAAAAGAAAAATTTAAATGTCAACAAAATTTTAATAAATTGAAAAACATGAATGAAAAGTTTATTTAAAATAAGAGGTAATGTTATATTTATATATAAAGATTTTTTTATTAACAATAAAATTGTAATAAATATCCGATTTCTCCTTTTTATCTTTCATTAAATACAATTTCAAGAAATATTAGCAAAAATGAAATCTTCCTAAATGTCATAAATAGTAAGTATAAACGGTTTAGATTTATAAAGAGAATTTAAATAAAATATAGTAGATTTCGTGCATGTGTAAATGGAATATAAGCTACTTTTTAATATATTGTAATTATAAAATACATACAGAATACGTATGAAAATAAAAAGTTTTTAAAGTGTTTTAAATTTAGACTTAATAATTGTTTTATAATACTAGCATTTTGACAAGTATTAATACTCAGTATTGTAAATTACAAAATTAAAAATTACAAAACCACTGCCTTACTTTATTGTATTTTGGAAACTTTTTTAAGTAAGTAAGCATTGTATTGCTTCTACCCAATTTTATCGCTAACATTTGTGATAATTTTTTGCTTGCGATAAGTTAAAAATCGCCAAAAGTAATTTACTATACCCTACACCACTATAGTGGGGAGAGTGTTATACGTTTGTACTGATGTTTGTAACACGCACAAATATTGGTCCTATATCCACCTTAAACCTTGTGTGCAAGGGACAGTCCGCAATTTTCAATATAATTTGATGATATTTGGACCAAGCCTGTTTTTTGGCACAGCCTATTGAAAATGGTTCAAATCGGTCCATTATTTCACCTAGCCCCATACAACCGTACCTTCCGGTTTGTAACATTTTTATGCCATAATTACGTCAAATATACTATTAACTCTCTAAAAATTTTCATAATAAAAAATCAAAAATTTCTTAAACGTCTAAAATCGACTTGTAACCATTTGTATCGCAATGAAACTCAACAAAACTGTTATTTAAAAATATATCCTTTTACCAAATTTAATGAGAATTGGCCCATGCTTGACCTATACTCCTATATAAAGCCTCATTTAGAAAACACTAGAGTTCGCCCCGCGGCCGAAATTCGACCGGAACCATTGAAGAAAAGATTACGTACATATGCTACAAAGCCATATTTTCGTAGTTGAAATGTCTGTCAAAAATTACTTCAATTGCTATTATCAATGAGTATAACTTGCTTTGATCAACCTATTCTTTAACAAAATGTGATACATTTTAGTTTAATCCTGAAAGAAGTATGAAATCTAAGTTTTATTATCCTCTACAAAAATGTTCATTAAAATCTATTCAAAACTTACAAAATGATATTTTCATTCCTGACAGTAAAATTAGTAAACTATTTTCTTAAATACTGTTTGAGTTCTTCATTATTGGATTTTTGCTCATTCTCATTCAAGTTTTTTTTTTAACACCTCCCAGTTTTAAATTAAGACCTATGTTTAACAATCTGCCAATTCCTCCAGCAATCACCCATACCCCTTCATGAACAGTTTGTCGTAAACAATCTCTCTTTCCAGCACTAATCCTTTGTAGCCTACAGAAGTAATGATTTTACCATAGGTTATTCATCTATTTTATTTGATTCCAAATTCATTACTTCTGAAGTCATTAAATTTTGTTAATATTGCTATAAGAACTTTAACAGGATTTCCTCCCGATCGAAAGTGGAATTATGTCTGTTTTAAATGAAGTAAAACGTCTTTAATTTTTAAAATCGTATGTTTTAAATAATTGTGTTTTTTAATTTAATAAATATTTTTTATTAAATTAATAAAACTTTAGATTTGAATGATATTTTGGAACTGGTATATATTATTTTTATAAGAAATAAATAAGTTTAGTTTTGCTGTCTTTAGTATAAAAAGTCCATCCTTCAGGTTTATGTTGTATAAAATCTCCCATATAACACTCGACAAAGATAATAATTTTAATGTATTTTAATCGAATTTAATAGTAGATATTTCATGATACTATAGGCCTTTAAGCAGAGAGCTTTAAGAGTAAATACTAAACCAAATGGGCAGCCATTAACCCAGAAAACATGATTTGTATTTTACCAGTTTCATCATTTTTCTATTTTTATAAAACATATGTACATATAACCATACAAATTACAGTTTTCACTTAAAACTAATATTTCTTAAACCGCCAATGATACTATAGGCCTTTAAGCAGAGAGCTTTAAGAGTAAATACTAAACCAAATGGGCAGCCATTAACCCAGAAAACATGATTTGTATTTTACCAGTTTCATCATTTTTCTATTTTTATAAAACATATGTACATATAACCATACAAATTACAGTTTTCACTTAACACTAATATTTCTTAAACCGCCTTTTTCCTAATTGGTTAGAATAACACAAAAGAGTCTTCCCTTCAAATCCTCACAGTGCTAAACATGCATATTAGCGATATACTGATTCATTTATTACGTTGAATTATGTACTGACATGACCAACTAAACTTTCCTACTTATGTTTTAACAGACTTTGTTTTTGTCCATCATTAGGTTAGGTTAGGGTTAGGTTGATAGGAGGATGTATACTACATCAAATCCAAAGAAATACACCTAGTCCACTATCGGGCCTGTTGTGCGCTTCAATTCATGAAAAAAAATTGTTCACTGAATGTATTATTTTTCCATGTTTAGAAACTCAGTTTCTTGGACGTAATTAATTCTTACAATCACTGTTGTTAAGAATGTTATTTCCGGAATAACATCACTTCCAAGATACTTGGATCTAACATCGACGAATGCCTGACAGTGGCAAAGAAAGTGCTCCAGAGTTTCACTGTCCTCTCCACATGCTCTACATTCGTCTAAATTCGCACGTCCAATTTTGTATAGATGTGCACGTAATCCTGTGTGTCCACTTAGAATACGTACAATCCAATACGGTCTTAGATTTAATTCTATCACCTGATATCGCCCTAATTGCCTTCTGGCTGTCGGTAAATATATCCATCATTAAAATCCTTAAAAACTAACATTAGGGATTTTCCCTAATGTTTTCCCAGGTCAAACACCAACATCCTTTTGTATCACACATCATAATACATCATTATTACATTCACAATTTAGCAAAAACAATAAAATCTTATTTTCAAAATATTAAAAATCGTATTAGAAACAACAAAAATATCACTGCCAAATATAAAAATAAAACATCAACAGAGAAGTAACCTTTTTTGCACTCTCCTCTCTTTTTTCTAAAATGCAGTGTTGTTGTTTTGCATTCTTATTTTGTTTTCTACCCCTCCCACCGAACAGATGTCTGTTTCCCATATTGGGCAGTCTCTTAGAAACGATCTGTTGATTTGCTTCTCCTGTCACTGAGACATGGCAATCAACCTTGTCTTGTCTACGGGTGACAACAAGGTCTCCCAAGTGTCCTGTGCCCCTGCTGCACCTCCCCTAGAGGGAGGCTAGGCTAAAGGGCTCCAATCCTGCAGCTGAAGCAGAAGTGGTTAGACCTGCTGCCGAGGCGCCTAAACGGCAGCGATCTGAGGAGAAGATCCTTTCTTCTATGCCGAACGACCAGCCGACTAAACGTCAAAAACAGCGCAAACCATCGTCATCAATAGGCCTTTCAGTGAAGTGGCTAGAAAGGGCTATTGTTGACCAAAGTAACAGCGACGGAGCCATCTCCCAGGAAGATGCTAGGCGTGTACTGGAAGATCCTAAAGGAGAATCCAGGACCCGCCCCCAAAACGATGATGCTGGTTCCAGGATCACAGTAAGCTGCTAGCTTGTTCATATGAGCGCTCTGCGCTACTGCTCAAGCTAGCTATTCAGTCCCTTGGGGAAGTGTGCCCAGGTGCAAGGTTGGACGTGATTCCATTAAGCGAAATTCCTCGCAGTCCGAGATCAATTGCCACCATCCCAACTGAGCCACATGACCCGGCGGAAATTCTGGCGCTTCTCCTAAGCGGAAATCCTTATTTACCTACCCATGATTGGAAAGTGGTGAGGGTTTCCGCCCCGATGGGAAATGTCAGAAAGGCGACTGTTGTCCTTAATGAGGAAATATTGGCGCCATTGCGTAAATGTGGAGGTAAAGTTTACTATGGTTTTGATAATATCTCCCTACGCATTTATCGCAGTGACGCCAAACGCAGCGCCGCCGCCTCTGGTTCCAAGCTGGAGGCTCCGCCCAAGGAGGCAAACGAAAAGGCCGACGATCCCGCTGGTTCTGAGTGCCAGGAAGACTCCCAGTCTACCACAGGTATAATGGGTGATTTTCTTGGCAATCTGAAGTTAGCGGAGGATGGAGACGGTTCGCAGGATTTCGATCCTGAGGACGTCGACGTCACTGTCGTGTACGATCCTGATCTTGGAGATGGTGAAGGTAACCCAGATTAACCTTCACCACTCCATGGCAGCATCAGCTGCTTTGCTCCTCCGGATGGCTGAGAGAGGGGAGAAGCTCATCTTGGTCCAAGGACCGTGGACCCACCACGGCAAAATCCTTGGACTATCTCTCAGTGGTTACAAACTTCTGTATTCAAATCCTGCAGATAATATTAAAAATGTTAGAGCCTGTATTCTGGCCAAAAACCACTTAGATATCTTCATCCTATCTTACTACAGCGATGACGATACGGTAGCGGCGGCACTTCAGATCGGAAACTCCACCATCTGGCTACTTAGCTGCTATATGGCGCATGACCATGGTGACCAACCGCCAAACGATGTGTACTGTGGCCACAAATGGATCCTCACAGGTCTAAATATTTTCTTGGTCTCCAAAGACCGCAGTTGAGTAGGCTGATATCGATAATCACTGGCCACTGTAAATTTGGGAACCATGCTAGACGCATTGGTCTCCCGTTCAACGATTACTGTAGAAGTTGTCAAAACGAGGATGAAGAAGAGACAATTACTCATCTTCTCTGCGATTGTCCTGCTTTGGCGGAGGCCAGTTTTCGGACGCTTGGATCGACCTATTTTGGTGATCTATCCGATCTATCTATTGTCAAACGCTCAATTGGAACGACTTCTAGAGTTCATTGTTTTGTCAAAATGGGTTTGAGTCCTATTACTCACACTAAAACCAGTGAAAAATATATCAAATTTGTTTAAAATATTTTTGAAATATAAATTGACTGTTTCCCAAAATTGATTTTAATCTCAACAATTTGAATTAAAAAGTCATTGATTTAAGAAGTAATTCCAGAACTGATCATTTGAAATTTTTGGATGTGAATATTTTAGAAATTGAGTTTAAAATTATAATGATATTTCGAATCAAAAAACACAAAATTCAATTCCTTGTACAGAATATGTCTGTTCAATAACTTTTTAATAATTTTAACATAAATATTTGAAATTTGCTTTGAAATAGTAGATTTTTGGGATAATTTAAATAGCTCTAAAAAATGTTTAGAATTTTAAATTACTATAAAAAATATATACAAATTATTTCTTTTGAATATTACACGAATCGATAATTCTACAAATAACCGATTAAAACTTCTTTTTATATTACACATATTTTGTAAACATATTTTTACAGAAAAAACTATTAAAAAAGTGCCAAAAAATATTTGAAAATGCTAGAAAATTTGCTAGGTGGTATATTACATTTTTGGGTGCTAAATGAGTTTAAAAAGTGCTAAATTTTTAAACTCATTTAGCATCAAATTACTCCGACGGAGTAATTTTCAACATTTGGGTAAATACCTTATATGGGTTTTGTATGTTAAGCGTTCCGGAACAGACTTTTTTTAGTTAATCTCTTTATCTACGTAGTATATATATATATATATATATATATATATATATATATATATATATATATATATATATACTATGTATATTTATATATATATATATATATATATATTTATATATTTTATTATATTATATATATATATATATATATATATATATATATATATATAATATATATATATATATATATATATATATATATATATATATATATATATATTATTATTATATATATATATATATATATATATATATATATATTATATATATATATATATATATATATATATTATATATATATATATATATATATTGTTTAATTAATAATTTTAATATAAAATATGAAACAATATGAATACGAATAAAACCACCTTACATAAATTCGCCTGCTATACTTTCCTGCTTGCTTTTTATATAAAAGGTGAAATGAATTCGATCGGTTTTCTTGAATTCGCCGGTGACATTATCTTATAATTAAAATACAGTAGCGAGCACAAAAAAAGCACAGCGTCACGATATGATCCTTGATTTCGCCTGTTTCGAAATAACGGTAATGAATCCATCTCTTCTTTTTGCTGTTTATTCTCCTAACTCAGAGCTTCCAAACAAGCAAAGTTTTGTTTCAATTTCTATTACGCAAAGTGAAATATTTTATATTTGCTGAAAAAAGTGAACTTTTTCCGCGAGCACAAAAAATGCAACGCAATGAAATAACAGTCAATCTATGATTTTTATTGCGCTTTGAATGATTTTTTTTTTTTTGAAGAAATTATACAATACGATCATTATTGTAGTACCAGTTATTATCTAATAAAAAAAAACTATTAAGCCTGTTTTGAGCTTTAATCATTTCTATAAGACGAAATTCTGTGGGGGTATGGTCAATATTGATATTATTAGATCAGTTATGAGCGTTAGAGTAATTTTCTGACGTAGATCTTATGTAAGGAGAAAGGTCAATTATGTTCCGATCTATTATTGTATATTAAGTGACATAAAAGCGATAGGGTTATTTTCTAATGAGGATCTAATATGAGGGGTAGGATCAAATATGAGCCGATCGTCACAAAATTTGGTAAAGCGATTTTTGTTCCTGTTTGTATAATTAAGCCAGTTATGAGTGTTAAAATCAAAGTTGAAAATGTATTTTTGTTCTTATACAACTTGTCGTTTTACTGCTACTGTTAAGTCAATTATGATCATTAGAGTAATTTTCCGAAAGGGACTTTTTATTGAGGTTGGTCAATTATTGTTCGATGTAAGCGATACATCACAGTATAATTTCTGTTTGCATTAAAAACTTGTCGAATGCTGCCTAATTGATTTAAATAACTATGACACTTTATACTGTATTGTGGCAAATGCCTTTTAAATGATACCACTGTCGTTCTACTCTAATAAACTTTTATCTTTATATAACAAGTGCTAAGAAACGCATTCGAATGAGCCATAAGAATTCAAAAAGGATTTGTAGTCAAAAGTCTTTAAGAAAGATTCCTTGCAGAATTGTCTTGTAAATAATGAAAAAAAAATTGAAGTGAATTAATAAAGTATCTGTAATGTTTCAATAAATAAACATTTTGAGGCTCTTTTAAAACCCATGTTTTTTAAACTGTAAATTTTGGCTCTTCCGACTCAAAAGTTTTCCGACCCCTGTTATAGAGTATAAGAATCCATGCTTGAAATTGGTTCGTTCTTTTGAGTGAAAAATTTGGTGTAAATCGATATGAATCACGATTTCACTTGAAAAAAAGCATGGAAGGGCATAGATAGTGGTTGTCTATGGAAAAATTCCACTTTTAAAGACCATCAGGTGATTAAATTGTTTAAAATCGGCTCACGAAAGAAGATAGTGAACGTTGCTAGTTTCACAAAGTAGCATGGGTGACTTTATTGGAGTTCACATTGCTCGCGGAAGTTTTAATAAAGTGTAATTTGCTTGGAATACGTTTAACTAAAGAATCACTCATCATTAGAGTCATGAAAAACAAGCCCCGTTATTTTGCGAAACGTATCAGCATTGGTTAAGTGAACAGCGGGTTAAGGTCTTATGTGACGACGTGAGCAAATAAAATTTATTTGGCTCCGATACCATAAATTTCTTACTAGATGGCTTAGACAATGACAATATATTCATCTAATAGTCAAATATGTCGAAAATCCATTTTGGAGTGATGCAAGAAGCGAGATTTTCGCAATGAAATCACTGATTATATGTCAAGCATTTACAGTACCACCTGACCAATGCTGAACAAATTTCTCAAACTCAACGCGGTACCTTTTATTGACTCTACTAATCTGGGATTCTTTTGTGAATCATTTTCTAAGCAAATTTGAACTCCAACAGAGTCATCTATCATTTTCGCAAGTAGCAACGTCCACTGACATCTTTCGTGAGGCGATTTTGAACAATTTAATCATGTGACGGTCTTTAAAATAGTATTTTTCCATAGATGACCACTATCTGTTATCTTTCCACGCTTTTTCTCAGGTAAAATCGTAATACAGATCTATTTACGCTCAATTTTTTTTACTCAAAAAGCGAATCAATTTCAAGCATGAATTTTTATCCCATAGAGCTAATAATAGTTCTTTTTTGATATGATAATAATTACTACTATTATAATATTCGTATTGTATAATTTCTTCAAGAAACTTTCATTAAAAGCGCAATAAAAATCATAAATTTACTGTTATTTCATTTTTCTGCTCGCGAAGAAAGTTCACTTTTTTTAGCAAATATAAAATATTTCCCTTTGCGTAATAGAAATTGAAATAAAATGTCACTTAAAATCTCTAAGTTAAGAAAATAAACAGCAAAAAGAAGATATGAATCGATTACCGTTATTCCAAATTAGACAAAATCAAAGATCACATGACCCTGCGTTTAAATTTTTATGCTCGCTACTGTATCATGTAAAGCCTTGATTACAAACTTACCTTTTAGCGGCGAATACACATGGATGAAAATTAAATTTATGAACTGCTTCTATAATGTACTTTTCCTTTAAAAATACTGATGTACATTGAAATAAAGCGAATTTTTTAACAAAATTGTGTTTGTTTAAAAATTCTTTTATTGCTTCCAAAGACGAAGAATGATCTTGAGCAAATACATGAAGTCGTCTGTACACCAGTGCACCATCTACAATTAAAAACGTTAGATATATAATACATTAGTATTGCAGTTTTACTTCTTATGATTATTTAATACATGGCGAAACTAATAAGATGAAGTTATTTTAACAGATTTGTTTGTTTGTCCACGGAAATTTAGCCCGAAGCTGTCAAACTCCATATAAAAAAATTCTCTCTCAAACCCGACGCTATCAAATTACATATATAAAAAATTTCATGAATTCGCCGCAAAATGAAATAACTTCACCTTATAGTATATTCGCCATGATTTAATATTTATATTAAAAACAATGAAAGTACAGCGAGCTTGGCCGACTTTATCATACCCTACACAAGTTATGAATATTAAATTAGGTTTATTTTTTACAATAAAGCATTTATATTGAAAATTACCTTGATACCGATTTATTTAAGCAATTTATTGACGAAAAACTTATTTTCTTAAAAAGGCTTTATATGGGGGATAAAAGCAAATGTGGACCGATCCTAATAAAATGGGTTGGATAGATTTGTATTTTTATGATATTTATATAATATATATAATATTTGTCTGTGCTAAATTTAATTGCAATGACAGTGCTAATAAATGAATTGCGGATACTAAAGTCACTTTCTGGGGCTAGGGTCAAATGAAGTCTGATCATTTCGCAAGGTCATTAAGGCTTGTATATAACAAACGTATTTCATCATATTATCTTGAAAATTGCGACCTGTATTCTGATAAAACGTTTACATGGACACACGGACGGACATCGTTAAATCGACTCAGAAGGTGATTCTGAGTCGATCGGTATAGTTTAAGGTGGGTATTTTAATGCTTTACACACATCAGCACAATACCCTTCCCACTATAGTGGTGTAGGGTATGACAAAATAGCCTACATCAGTTATAATAGTAAAATGTAACTTATTTTTTATAATGCAGCATTTATTTTGAATTAAAAGTATTCTAAAACCATTTTTTTAATTTAACAATACACAAAAGTAAGTCAAGAGTTTTTTCAGCAGAACAAGTAAAAATTAATTTCTTGATTGTAAATTGAAACAGTAGATGGAAAGAAAAATTGAAAAGCAAGTTTTTCTCAATTTTAAATTATTTTTGCAGAAAAATTACCATTAATAAAAAAAACGGTTACCCGTTTTTATACCCTTCACCAGGGTACACTAAACAGGTATATGCATCACTACAACAATACAAAAACAACATGTATTTTGTTTTTGTAATTGTATGAGCTCAATGTCAAAATAAATTAAAATATTTTTTGTTGTTTGTCTTTTAAAAAAATTCTTTATTTTATTTCAAAAAACATGCAGTGATTTTAAATGGAATTTTAAGGGATATGCATGTTTATATACTTATATTAAGGTGGATGCTATTGGTAAATGTTACAGAGGAATTGGCAGAGGACCTGACAAAAGCAAGATTTTGGAATAACCTGATTTGTGCCACGAAATTTGTATCTTTAGCTACAAAAGTTTGGCAAACGAAAGAGGGCGAAAACGGGAGCAATACTAAAGATTGTTGATATCTGAATTGGCCTGATTTGTGCCAATAAAGTTGTGTTGTGGCTACCAAAGTGTGGCTAAAGACAACAGCCTTCTCAACGTGCGCAATACGGGGGATAGTTGATATCTGGAATGACCTGATTTGTGTCATTAAAGTTCTATTCTAAACGGATGAAGTTTGGCTAAAGACAGCGGACCTCAGAAAGGGCGCAATGCGGAAGATGGTTGAAATGTATTTTTTGTGCAAACAATATTATTTTTTTACAAACTAAACATTTTAAATTTTTTTATTGTTAAAATTTTATTTTGTTTCAAATAAACAAAAACATATTTTGACAGAGAAGGTATGCAAATAAGAAAACAAAAAAATTATCAGCTGTTCGATTGCATCCCTTCACCTTCTTGAGAAGGGTGTATATATGTTTGTCATTCCGTTTGTAATTTTCACAATATAATTTTTAACTACACCTGCATAACTGGCATTTTTTCAATGAGATTGTACTGAAAAAAATGTTTGGCTATTTCCAATTCCAATGATTTAATTTCATTACAGTAACATTGTAACTTTTACAAATAAAATGCAATCAATGGACATACAAATTATAATTTCTTCACATAGTATAACATTCTAATTGACAATGTACAACAAAAGTAATAAAGAAGTACGATCTTAGTTACTTTTATGTTTATTGTTTTTGCAAATATGTGTTTGTTTTTACAAATTGTGTTTGAATTTGTAAAACAAAGCGATATCAATCTACTTTGTTGAATGCTGTCAAACTACTAAATGAATTTTTTCATTTTTACGCTCTTGTTCAGTGTACACCAAGGCGAATTCAGATAAGGTGGTGGCAGTTCTGCAACAACAACATTTCCCATGTATTTTGTTTTTGCTTTTGGTTTTGGTAAATGTCAAAAACCATATGTACGGAGAATTCATTTGATGAAAAATTTTTGTAAAATGTTTATATTATATTAAAAATAAAGATTAAGGTATTAAAATTTGTGAGGAAAATATATTCTGAATTGAATAATGTTTGTTTCCATCGAAAAATTCTATTCCGGCAGCTTAATTTGCAAAATTTAAGTAAGTGCCTTAAGTTAAGTAAAACTTAATTTTTTGTGAAAAATAAACAAAAAAAAAGTACATATTCATGAAAATATTATATTACGAAGGAATGAATATTTGTTGCGAATGTATAATTCTACTCCGGCGGAGTAATTTTCAATATTTGGCCATAATGGTGCAGCCGCCGGACGGGTAAATACCTCATATGGGTTTTGTTATATAAAGCGTTCCGGAACAGACTTTTTTCAGTTAATCTTTTTATCAACATAGTGTATATATAAAACAATATTGTTTAATTTGTTAACATTTAATAGATTTCAAAATTAAGCCATAACGTAGAAGTCAGTTGCCGCCAGCCGGGTAAATACTTCGTATGCGTTTCTTAATATTAAGTGTTCTGGAAGAGATTTTTTTTAGTTAATCACGTTATCTACACAATTTTTATATAAAATATAAAACAATATTTTATAATATGTTAACATTTAATAGAAAAAATATTTCTCTTAAATAACATATTTGTATACATACCTATTATGCCATTATTTAAATAAAATGATATTTGTTTACGAGATGTTTGGTATTTTCAGATTTCTTACATAAATTATTCAAAATATTAACGAAGTTTTTCTCTGTTTAACGGAAATTTTTAAATTTAAAAATGTAAGCAATAACAAACTTTGACAGCTAGGAAAACCAGGCGAATTAAGAAAAAAATTATCAGCTGATTGATTAACACCACCTTATATGAATTCGCCTTGGTGTACACTTAATAAGGTAGCCTCGTCGCTACAACAAATACAACAATACAAAAACAACAGGCGATTTGTTATTGTAGAATAATCCCATCTGTCAAAAAAACCTGTGTGTGTAGAATGAAAAAGCAACAAATAAACACAACAAAAATATGAGTTTTTAGCAATTATTTAATTTTTTAACTATTAATATTATTATATTATATTAATTAAATGTGGAATGTCTGAAAATCATAACTATATCTATTGGGAAGACCAATTTTCCGAATTAAACGTGTTTTTTGTGAAAAGTGATTGGTCGTGTTAAAAATAGTTGAAACTGATTTGGAACGTATGCCGGAGCTAAAGATTTTCTTTTTTTTATCAAGAGAGAAGGATAACAAAGACATTTAATCACGATTGACCTAGAAAACTCCTTTAAAACCATAATTTTCTTAACTTTTTAAAATTTTTACACCTTTTGCGATTTTTTTTCTATGTAAACAAACAGGAATTTTGACAGATAAGATTGTAAAAGCTGATGATCAGCTGTGCGGACGAGGCTACCTTATTAAGTGTACACTGCTCTTGTTGACAAGTTGGCCTACGATAGTGTTTAATAGGCAAAGCGATTTTGGGGGCCCCTTTTACTCTTACAGTATGCATCCGATTTAGGCCAAAGGTTTATCATTTTAAATGTATTTGTTAGCAGATATGTACAATATAAGCTACCCTGCCAACAAATTTGAGTTTAATTTTGGATACATGAACTAAATACTCAATATAAAGGCTAAACTTTATGTTTCTCAGTACTAAGTTAAAAAATTTACAAAAACAAAATACATTACTTTCTAATTTTTATCATAATTTTGTTAAGTTTTAGTGTGTTTTAATATACCAAAAGGAAAATTAAATAACAATAAGTAGATAGAATAAAATTTCAAAAACGAACACTTTTTAATACACTAAGAAGATAGTTTAATGTAGAATCATTCTTGCTCTCAAAATTCAAAAGGAAAAGTATTTGCACATTTCAGTAAATATATTTCTTTCATTGTGATCAGTTGTGTGATACATTGTGAAATTTTGATTTTGTAATAAATTGTGTTAATTTCAAATTTCATATAGTTTAATATATAATAAGCATCAGTGAGAGATTAGTGAGTGTTATACAATATAAAAAATGGGAAATAAAAAAATTATTATAATGTCGCTTTTATAACATAAAAGAGTATAAAATCATAACACTTTACAGTTTCTCTATTGTTATTGCAAAACTGGAAATTTACTACTTTTACGCACTTTTATGTTATAAAAAAGTGACTTGAAACTGAAACGAATACGACACATTAACTAAGTATAAAACAGGCGGAACAGTTTCTTCTGAACGGGGTCACTTTTCATTCATTCAGATTATATCAAATAAGATCGATTTAAACTTTAAGTTGTAACGTTATGTTTGCAATTTGGATAGAAATTTTTGGCAGTGTGTAAGCATTTAAAGTTGTTACCAAGGCGAATTCAGATAAGGTGGTGGCAGTTCTGCAACAACAATATTTACCATGTATTTTGTTTTTGCAGTTGGTTTTCGTAAATGTCAAAAACCATAAGTACGGCGAATTCATTTGATGAAATTTTTTTGTAAAATGCTTATATTATATTAAAAAATAAAGATAAAGACATTAAAATTTGTGAGGAAAAAATATTCTGAATTGAATAATGTTTGTTTCAAACAAAAAATTCTATTCGGGCAGTTTAATTTGCAAAATTTAAGTAAGTGCCTTAAGTTAAGTAAAACTTAATTTTTTGTGAAAAATAAACATAAAAAAGTACATATTCATGAAAATATTATAATACGAATAAATGAATATTTGTTGCGAATGGATAATTCTACTCCGGCGGATTAATTTTCTATATTTGGCCACAATGTAACAGCCGCCGGACTGGTAAATAACTCATATGGGTTTCGTAATATTAAGTGTTCCGGAAGATATTTTTTAGTTAATCACGTTATCTACACAATTTTAATATAAAATATAAAACAATATTATGTAATATGTTAACATTTAATAGAAAATATATTTTTCTAAAATAAAAAAAAATTTTTTCACTGAATGTATTATTTTTCCATGTTCAGAAACTCAGTTTCCTGGACGTAATTCCTAAGAATTTTCCAATCGGTGTTGGTTAAGAATGTTATTTCCGGAATAACATCACTTCCAAGATACTTGGATCTAACTTCGACGTATGCCTGACAATGGTAAAGAAAGTGCTCCAGAGTTTCACTGTCCTCTCCACATGCTCTACATTCGTCTGAATCCGCACGTCCAATTTTGTATAGATGTGCTCGTAATCCTGTGTGTCCACTGAGTATACGTACCATCATACTATCCTCAGAGTTGCTCATTTTGAGAAGATTTCTCGTCTTGCTCTCATCAGGGTCACCCCATAGAATCTTTGTGGTTCTACCCACCGTTTCATTATTCCAAGAGGCCTTATGGGATTCTCTCATCCATATTTTTAATTCAGCTTTTGTTGCGTCGAATGGTTTTGCGTTTGTCAGGTTAACTACATCGAGCTCCCTTCCCTTTAAAGCTATTACATTCGCCTTTTCGTTGCCGACTACTCCCGAGTGGCCTGGTACCCATATGATGTGAACCTTACCTCTGGGAGAGTATTCAGTTAAAGCTTTCTTACAATCCAATACGGTCATAGATTTAATTCTATCACCTGATATCGCACAAATTGCCTTCTGGCTGTCGGTAAATATATTAAGCCCTGTGGGCGCCATATTTATTCTAATCCAATTTACACATTCCGTTATTGCTCGTACTTCTGCCTGGAAGCTTGTGTTATGATTAAGTAAACGGTGGTATATTTCTGTTTCTGGGTCTTTAATATAGAACCCCAGGTCCACTTTGTCCCCTAATTTAGAGCCATCCGTGTAGCAATGGATTCCTACTGGTATTTGCTCTAATGTTCCGCTTGACCAAGACATTCTATCTGGGATTAGCGTTTCAAAGTTTCAGACATATTCAGTGTCTGGTGTGCGATCAGGCACGTCCGATGAATGTGTATAACCTTCCAATGTGTCCAGTATACATTGATGACGTGTCCTATAACCGTGTTTGGCCAGTTCGCCTAAAGTAAAGAGCCGTTCGGCTGTAAGCGCCGCCTCATATCTTATATATGTTTCAATGGGTGGAATATCTAGCAACGTTTCCAGAGCCTTGGTTGAAGTAGTACACATGGCACCACCCATATTACACTTTGATATTACACTTTTTGTCCAAAGCAGTCCACCAGATTATTGAAGCATAAGCTAGAATTTGTCTAATTACACTTTTATAAAGCCAATGTATAGTAGGACTAAGACCCCATTTAATGCCTATGGTTCTCACACATATCGCCCAGCGCCGATGTGCCTTGTTGATCCTATCCTCTATGTGGTGTCTCCATTTAAATTTCCGGTCAAGTATTACACCTAAGTACTTAACTTTGTCTGTCACCAGTATCTTCTTGCCCAAGAAGCAAGATTCAGTATATGTAGAAATTTTTGTCTTTCTTGTGAAAAGACAGATTTCCGTCTTCGCCGGGTTAACATTGAGGCCTCTCGGTTGAGCCCTGCTCAAGGCCGTATTTAGAGCCTCCTCAGCTCTTCTACACAAGTAATTTGGATCCTTTCCCTTTAAAAGTATTACGACATCGTCTGCATAGCAGACAGGTCTAAGTCCTTTCTCGGTTAGGGTCCTTAGGAGGCTATTAATCGTGTTAACCCAGAGTAAAGGTGACAAAATGCCACCCTGTGGTATACCGCGAAATACCTTTTTCCTGATAGTTATATCGTACATCTCGCAGCTTATCCATCTGTTCCTTGGCATGTAGTTGATCCAGTTACGGAGCACCCGGTCAACATAAAACTGGTCTAGGGATTGGATAAGGGTATCAGTGTGCACGTTATTGAAAGCGCCTTCGATGTCAATGCATACTACCAGTGTATACAGTTTGCTATCGAAAGATTCACCTATGTAGTGGACAACTTCATTTATCGTCCCTTTACATAAGCATGCTGCTTATATTTAAAGTCTTTGTATGGTATGCTGCTTTTAACCATGCTATCGACTATCCGTTCCAAGGTTTTAAGCAGGAAGGACGTAAGACTTTTCGGTCGATAGGACTTAGGTGTCGCATAGCTAGGTTTCCCTTTCCATGTCATGACATGAGTTTTGGATAGGATTTTTTATCTTCGATACGTCATTTACGCTATCTACCTGTTCACAGAAAAGTTTCCAGGAGTCTCGTTTGGCTTTTCGAACGATATTCACCAAGTTTATTACGATACTCATCCCAGTATACTGCGGTCTTTTTACGCCGCGCCCGGTTAAATAGTTTGCGAAGAGTCTTCCCAAGGTTCCGGATCTCCCCAGTAACCCAGGGTTTTTCCTGGGCAGATCTCTGCTCTCGCAGAGGGCAGCTGTCCTCGAACGATTCAACCAGAGCACTTGTGAACGTAACCACTTTGGCATCTATATCCTCTTTATTTCGACATTGAAAAGTGTCCTGACATAAACGGTTCTTTAGTATGGTCCCGAACATTATCCAATTAGTTTTAGACTTATTCCGAAACTTTATCGGCTTTGGTGGTGGCCTTAGTATTTTGAATCTTATGTACCGATGATCAGAAAAGGAGTGCTCGTCCGAAACTCTCCAATCCTGGATTTCGTTTATAAGCTCTTCTGAACATACAGTTATATCTAATACTTCTTCTCTGATTCTATTGACGAAGGTAGCTTTATTACCTAAGTTCAATGTTATCAAGTCTTTAGTATTAAAGAAATCCATGAGGGCTTGTCCCCTGCGATTGGTGTTTGTACTACCCCAAGCTACATGGTGCGAGTTGACATCACAACCTATACAATTTTCTTATTTTTCCTTTGTGCCTCTTCAACCAGTTTCATCAGATCCGACGTTGGTGGTAGTGTCGGAGAATCGAAAGGCAGGTAAATATATGCAAGGAATATGTTGCCACGACCTTGCTTCAGCACCGTTGCATCCGATGTTGATAATCCTGTTGAGAGGAGAAAACATAAGTTCTTGTGAAATAAGATACATGTTCTTGTTGTGAATCGTCCAAGGTTCCTGGATTAAAGCTATATGTTTTTTACCTGTGTTGATTTTAGCCATCAGAGCGTTGGTAGCTGTCTCGCTCCGATGGAGGTTTATTTGGATAACCTCAATCATGGTCATCCATTAAACTGTCTTCCAGCGCTCTTGGGATTTGACTCCTCCGGATAGCCTGAAGTGGCTATTAATGCAGTGAGTACTGTTGATGGCACTGCGGTGTCCTTATCAGGCATAGGAATAGCAGTATTTTTAATAGACACATTTCCAATTCTGGAGAGCATTGCTGTTCCGTGTTCTGGCGGGTGAGTGATTTCCTCCTTGCTTTTAGGATTTGACTCCTCAACATTGCTAGTACTTGCTAATGATGCTTTGGGTACTGTCATAGGTGTTTTAGTGTCCTTGTCGGGGCCGGTTTTGACAGCCCTTTCAGTCGGTGCCTTCCCAATTTTGGAAAGGGCAACTACACTTTCTTATGGCGTGTTAATGGTAAATTCCTTGATTATAGGATTTGACTCCTCAACGTTATCTGTCATATTCAAAATTGGGGCACCTTCCCAATTTTGAATATGACAGATTTAGAGGCGAAGTAAGCTCTACCTTTATTCTTGGCAAGACTAGCCATGGATTTCTGGTCGACAACTATTACAAATAAAGTTCCCTCAAGTTCTTCTTTCCTGTAAAAGACATCCCATTTTTCCACGGCCAGCTCAGCATTTTGACCTCCAAAAATTTCCAGTATACGTTCATTAGCCAGTTTACTGTCCCATCCTTTTATGTAGACAGTGGACTTTAGGAGCACCGGAAGCTCGCTCTTCTTTGCCAGTCCCAGCCTAGCGCCGTCCCAGGGAGGAGGGATACTTTCCACCAAGTTCTTTAGGGTGCTAACACATTGGTGAGATGCCAACCTCATCAACATCACGCCAATGCTGAGCTCTCGCTCTCTATTGGTTGTTTGCCCTTTGAAGCGATTGCATGGTCCTCTATCTTATTGTTGACCAGGTCTTCTATTTTACTATCTATTTAATAGACCAACAGCTATTGAAATTTTGCCTGTCGGATTACCGGCATCGTAAACTGCATAGCAGAGATCGTTCCGGTGCCTACTTCTGGCAACTTTGTCGTAAGATAGCGGCTCTTTTCCTTTTCCTCCGTCTAGCTTCTCCTTCCTCGTTTTTTGGGGCTTCTTTTGAGATTCCCTTACCTTCGAGGTTGATTTCGCCGACGTGTTCGTCTTCGGAATATCTGGCTTGGCGTTGTCACCCTTACTCGCAGGATTCTCATTTGAGAAACCTTTGAGTGAAGTATGGCTTGGCTTCGACTGTGTATTAGAAGACGGGGAGCTCTTTTTCTTCTTAGGTTTATTCTTAGTTGTCAACTCCTTTGGAGTGTCGTGGGATTGACAAACAATGATTTCCTAATAAAAATATTAAATTTTATAAAATAACGAAGCAATATTAAAAAAATTAACAAAAAACCTAAAAAACAAAATAATTGTTCACATTTTATCAAAAATCTCGTTAATTAATATAACGATTTTACTTTTTATGGTAGAAAATTAAAATAAAAGATATTCTTTAAAAAATACAACAAACAAGTTGCTTTATTTTGCTAAAATAATTGTTCAGATAAAGTTTTTTCTTAAAATTTATAAAATTTTACATAGGCAAATTACTTAATTGATTCACTGTATATAAAACAGTGGCAGTTAGATGGCTTGGCCTATGATGATTGAATAAGAATGGCAGATACTGCTGTCATCCGCAAAAGAGTAGATAGAGTTAGAAGTTTGACATAGAAGGTCATTTATAAAGATAACAAATAGGGTATGCAGTACATATATGACAAATATTTATCACGGTACTTGACAAAACGTCGGCAGATAAAACTAAATAACAATTTTAAATCATAATTTTTTTAATTTGTTCTTTTCTCATAAGTATAAGAGTTTATGTTCCTAAAATCTAATGAAAAATTT
Source organism: Lucilia cuprina (assembly GCF_022045245.1). Taxonomy (NCBI): domain Eukaryota; kingdom Metazoa; phylum Arthropoda; class Insecta; order Diptera; family Calliphoridae; genus Lucilia; species Lucilia cuprina. The sequence continues at coordinate 28,168,974 of NC_060953.1, forward strand.
AAATAAACCCATCTGAACACGGCTATCGATAATGAAATCATCATTGAAGTTTTCAATAATTTCTCGGGTATAACATTCTTTCGATCTCGAAGTTTCATTTACGATATCAATGACGACTATTTAGCAATATTAATTATGAATTTAAAAAAAAAAAAAACATCTTTTATGTTCCAATCGCAATCTTGAGAAAAGTTATTAAAATGTTTTTTTATCGGTATCGCAATCGTGTTCGTAAATGATATATTTACTGGTATCGAGAAATGTTCGACAGAGATATTGATATAGCGATAGCAATACTTCGAGAAAGAATATTTTGTTTCAGTCAATTTAATTCCCATTACTTTAAAAAACTATAAAAATTATTTAAACATAATTTTGCATGTGAAAGTATTTTATATAAAAAATACATGAAATTAAAAAATTATATATGCATGAAATTTTATACCCCCATATTCATAAACTAATTTTTATTTTATAAACGATTTATAAATCAAATTTTGTATGGAAATTTTGTTTTATAAACTTTTTATAAAATAAAATGCTGTTTATGAATAAGGGAGAGTATATATTAAACCTCTTATTCATAAACAATATTTTATTTTATAAATAGATTTATAAAACAAAATGTTCATACAAAATTTGATTTATAAATCGTTTATAAAATAATAATTTGTTTATGAATAAGGGGATAAATATTTTAATAAAATTAATAAAAATTTGAATATTAAGGTGGCAGCTGTTCGTTGTCCTGTTTTCTTTTGGGAAGCGTCTATCAAGGCCGTACTGGAAATGATTTTGTGTGATTTCAGGGCAGATTTGCTCATACAGCGGTCTAATTAAATTAAATTATTCGTATAAATATTTATATACATATAAATAAATTCAAAAATAGACTTACTTACCAGGCTACCACTACTACTCTGCAAAGTTATCGGAATACATCTTCTATCAGGAACTACAAATACAGTTGCCAAAGGATATTTCGGATGAAAGAACAACGGTTTAACCTTAATAAAAATATATTGTCAATGAAAATAAAAACATAGTACATACATAAATTTTTTAAGTGTTTACTTACAAATTGTTTAAAAGTTTCCAGGATTTCCAATTTGGTGGTAAATGCTGAATAGATTCGAAGGGTGTGGAACAAATTAATAACAGGATATATCCATATATATTATTGTTGAAACCTTACTTCTTATGGAAAAACGCTCAGGTGGCCAGCAGGGACATGATTTAAATAAAAGAAAAATATATATAAATTGTATAAAAAGTAAAAATATATGTTATGTACTTACCTGTTAATATGCAGCTATTGATATTGGTCTTTGTAAGATACTTGGCTGCTGTCGATGTTGAACATACAAACTTTCTGATTTGACACCGTTCATGTTGAATTCTTTACTTTATTAATTAATCGTTTTCTTTTGCTAGACAAACATTTACGATATAATTTTCGAGCTATTTTAAAAACAAAATAATGTTTGTTTAGTCTCTAGAAATGAATTGCTAAAAACGGTTTCACATTTACACGGTGTATTTACACGATTAGTATAAAACAATAACAGAGTAAGATGGAAACAGCTGTTTCAATTTTTTTATATGTGTTTAGATATCTAATGTGACTTGTATGTTTTTATACCCTTCACCTATTTAAAATCAGTAAAATTGATCGGTAAATAACGGAGATATGAGCAAAACATATCATATCCAAACATACAAAAAAAAAATATACAGCAAAAAATATGATTTGCATTTTTTGTTAAAATAAAATAATTTTCCCTTTTGTTTTGCAAATATATTTTTTAATGAATAGAAAAAAGTATTTAAAACGTTTTCAATTATATGAGAGTAGATTGTGAGTTATTGTACAATAATTTTTATGCGAATAATGTAAGTTTGAAATTTAAAACTAACACAAATTTTTTCCAAGTGCTTTTTAAAACAATTTTTTTACGATAAACAAAATCTACGTCTCGTCAATGTTTACCAGCAATGAATACGAAAGTTTTGTTGTTTTACTCTTGCTTGTATACTGTAAAGAACAACAACAACGTATTGCTAGTGTTAAGCGCATATAAGTGTATAGAAAACACACTGTCTATAGCAGCGTTGCGCGTTCATATTGTTCTAATTACGAAGATTTTCGGCAATTCACACGTACATAACCCGATCGTAAAAAAAACTGATTGCAAGAGCGTAAAAATTACAAAAATGATCTTTAGTTGCTTGTCAGCATTCAACGAAGTAGGTTGATGTCGCTTTGTTTCAGAAATTGCAAACAAAATGTGTAAAAACAACATCATTTTCAAACAAGAGAGTAAATTGCATAAAAACTCATACACTCCAAAAACTTTTCAGGAATGCATAATAGTAAAAATACATAAAAACGGTATTTTTAATACTTTTTTTAAACATTATATATTAAAAAATCTAATCTTTCTGAAGAAATAAACATTTTTCTCTTCTTTGGATATGTTTTATCTGTAAAATTTACAATTTTACTTGTTATAAAACTTGATCATAATAAGCGTAATTAGGAAATATTTTTTCTAAGTGTTTTTTTTAGTAATTTCTCACCACTACAATAACAGTTTCTCTTTCTGCGCTTGGCTGATCTATAGCTAAGCGCATTTACAAAAACAAAAGAGTACCAAGCGCATAGGGCTTGGGCACCCTTGGTTTGGATGCTGTTGGCGTCATTGCGTTGTTATTTTTGTTTTTCTGTGTTTTTCGTTATGTATGTTTAGATGTCTGTTGGTTTAGATGCCTTGTGTATTTTGTGTTTTATTTCCTTTAGCGTTGTTGTTGTTCTTTTTGTTTAGCTTTTGATGTAATAATAATAATATAGTCGGGAAAAAATTAAAATTTATAAAAGATGTTTAAAATACACTATAGTGAAGGGTATATAAGATTCGGCACAGCCGAATATAGCACTCTTACTTGTTTTTTTAATCATTTTTGATTTCGGGAATATCTTTTTATTATATTTGTTTTTAGAAAGTAAAAAGTTTTAGTGCAAAATGGAGTTTTTAAATTTTGTTGTAAATAAATTAATTTGATTATATTAAAAAAGTTTTATTTTAGTAAATGGATGAACCGAGGAATGTTATTGTAATAGAAAAGTTATACATAGAAATGAAACTGAGAATGACAAAACCTAAGTCTGCTGTCAAAAACCTAAGTCGTGAAAATGTATTAGTTGAAAAATACATGACACAATAAACACAAACTCTATCGTTTAAAAAGTTTTAATTTTTATATTTTGATATTTTATGAAACAATAATTTAAATATGCCATTTTTATTCAATTTCAGTAGACCATTGTAAGAAAGATCTTCATTTAAAATTATTCTAAATTTTAAATAAACTCTTTGTGTTTGATTCATTGGTATTAAATATAAAAACAATAGAAACATTATTTTGAAAATGATTCCAATAATTTTGGGACCAAAACACCATATTTAGCAATGCTTATTGCAGCAGCAGAGGCTATTGTGCCAAAGGAAATACAGTGAATCAACTAAGTTTTTTGCCTATCTTTTTTAGGAGAATTTTGTTTTTTGTTCATAAATAAAATTCGAAAAAACAGGTAAAAGTTAAATATATATTTTCTAATTAAAAATAGAGATTGTGGTAAATGGGAAAAATTAGAAAAAATATTAATATACAAATTTTGGTGCATTTGTTGTTGCATTTTATTATTTTTCATCAGAATTTGCATGTCAATAAAGTATTTTGCATATTGAGAATTCCTGTTAATTTCATTGGGGTTTTCAAATTATTTTTTAATTATTTTTGGAATTTATAGTTTTATTGTTAAAAGGAAGAGTGTTAAGTATTTTCCAATTGCGATTTGCAAAAATCATATCCTCATTGGGTGAAAATGTGATGTTAATTGCCTTAAAATGTTTAAAGGATAATAATGATGTAATTTCGATATAAAAAATTAGTTTAGATTTCTAGAACAAGTGTAAATCAATAAAATATAATTATGAAATATTTAATCAAAAACATTAAAGAATATAAAATACAGTAATAGATGAAGTAATCCAAAGAATTATTAGAAAAAACGCACAGAGTGCGCTTTCAAAATCTTTAACTGCCAAAGGGAGGAGACTTGTATCCAATGAAAACTATTGGACTCCTGATTTATCTCTTTCAAAATCTATATACGAACTAGGGGGAACACTATGTTTAAATTTAGACCTCTAAACAGACCTTAGGTTGCTTGGAATCAATGCAAAGTGAACTGTCGTGTAGTACAGGAAAAATACCTAATTTAGATATTTTTAAATAGAGGTGGTTATCATACCGTAACGTCAACAAAAGCAATATTTTTTACCTAATACATACACTTATATATATTTAGAACCTAAATCAAGGATAACTATCCAGATCCAAATACGCCTACTGTATCTTATTCATAAAATAAAGAATTTAAAATATGAGGTTGAAAATCAAGATTTTAGCATTTAGTAGTTCTATAGTGGTACATGGTGATGTCCCCATACTTAGAGTGGCTAGGATGGTACGTACTCCCCAAATAGATGGAGTTTCCGTAATGTAGTTTTTGTTTATCAATACAAAATGACCAAAAACCAGGATTATTTTTGTTATAATATATAGATTTACACCTCACAAAACATTTTTTCTTGGTCCAAATCCATTAATTATCTAATATATCATGTATCCAATTCAAAATTACTTATTATTGTCGAAATTTAATGAAAGAAACGATAGATTTCATGTTAAGTCAAATATTGATAAATTCTGATAGGTATATAGGATAATAAATCGGTTAAGAAATGTCCAAATTTAGTCGTTCCACTACTAAAATATCTAAAAAATGTTATTCTAATATATAGGAGTAATAAAAATATTAAATTTTATAAAATAATGCAGCAATATTAAAAATATGAATATGAATATGAAAATATGAAAAATATGAAAACCTAAAAAAAAGCAAAATACTTTATTGACTCCAAAAAATTAACAATACGTTCACATTTTATCAAAAATCTCTTTAATTAATATAACAATTTTACATTTTATGGTAGAAAATTAAAATATAAGATATTCTTTAAAAAAATACAACAAAAAATTGCTTTATTTTGCTAAAAATAATTGTTCAGATAAAGTTCTTTCATAAAATTAATAAAATTTTACATAGCTAAATTACTTAATTGATTCACTGTATATATAAAAAACGATTATCGTTAATTTCAAAGCAGCCATTTGGGCGGCACCCTACACCACACTATTGGGAACGGTATTTTGATTTTGTCTTAAAGTTTGTAACACTTGCGTCGATGTAATATGAGATCTGTCCCCAAATTAGTCTATTGGATTTTTGTAAGCGTAACACGCTATACTATAATAGGCTCTTTTTAAAATTCCACTCAACAAATTGTATATAAATATGTGAAAATTTCACTATATATTGTGATATTGAGCGTACATTCATCAATTAAGCAAACATCAATCTCTTGAATATAACTTCAATATTAAAAACTATTATATAACTTATTGCAACTTACTCGCAATGTGGTAGGGTATGATGTATTCGGATACTTTTTGTACTTTCATATTTTTGTTATTTTATGTAAACAAAAATAACAAGTATGAATGTATAGTCGGGCGTAGCCGACCATATGATACCCTACACCTGTCAGTATGTATGTTAAAAATGGGAATTATTCAAAAAAATAAAGCATTTGGTTTGTTTTTTTAACTTTATTTCGGAGAATTTTTACTTTTATTTTGGCAAAAAAATAATTTTTTTACAAAGGGGAGTAGGGCAAAATATGGCCCTATTCTTAAAAATGTTGGTAGGGGGAGTTACGTCTTCTTCAATATTATTTATGTAGAATTTAAAAGTGTTATTAGTGTTTGTAAGTGAATTTTGACCTTTAAGTCATTTTCTGAAGGGGAGTTTGTATGGGGGATAGGAAGCCCATATAAAGCCCGATTATTACAAAAATCGGTAGTGTCATTTAAAGTTCTATAAAACTAAGTTTTGTCGACTTTTGTTAACATAATAGATCATTTAAATTAATTATAAGCCAAAAGGCCCTATTTGGGGGGTACGTTTGTATGGGGGCTAGTCGAAATAATGGACCGATTTTAACCATTTTCAATAGCCTTTGTCCTTGGGCCAAAAGAAGCGAGTGTGCCAAATTTCATCTAATTATCTTCAAAATTGCGGCCTGTACCTTGCGCACAAAGTTTACATGGACAGCCAGCCGGCCAGCCAGACGGACATAGCTTAATCGACTCAGAAAATGATTCTAAGCCGATTGGTATACTTTAAGGAGGGTATAGGACGAATATTTTTCTATGTTACAAACATCAGCACAATCCCAATATAATCTCCCCACTAAAGTGGTGTAGGGTATAAAAATACTCATTCACACAGAACTTGTTCATGTGAGAGAGTAATATTTCTTATGATCAGTAACGCTTCTATTTATTTTTCTAAGGTGGTTTAAAATTCTTAAAATTTGAAAATTGCATTTCTACAATCATAAGTTAAATATTACCTGTTTTAGAAATTTTCAAATTATTAACAAGTGACAAAAAACAATGCATTTCTATATGTTTCAGATATTTGTTTAAAGCACTATGAGCACAATGAACAGGCTCTGACCAAAATTTTCAAATTGCTGTGGACATCATTTGATTTTTCCCTACCAACAATTTCTATCCAAATTGTAACCACAACGTAACAGCATAAAGTTAAAAACAATCTAATTTGATAAAATCTGAGAGAATGAAAAGTGACCCCGTTCGGTAGAAACTGTTCCGCCTGTTTAATACTTAGTTGATGAGTCGATTTCGTTTCAGTTTCAAGTCACTTTTTTATAACATAATAATGCGTAGAAATAGTAAATTTATAGTTTTGCCATAACAATAAGGAAACTAGAAATTATTCTAACTGTTCACACTTTTATCTTATAAAAGCGACTATATAATACATTTTCTTTATTTCTCTATTTTGTTATTAAATTATATTGTTAATGCATCGTTTTTTGATTTTTTTATTCTATCATTAAAGTTCCTTTTTTGGTATATTAAAACGCACTAAAACTTAGCAAAATTATGATCAAAATTAGATAGTAATGCATTTTGTTTTTGCAAATGTTTTAACTAAGCAATGAGAAACATAAAGTTGAGCCTTTATAGTGACCATTTAGTTCATGTATCCAAAATTAAACTCATATTTGGGTTACTTATTTAGTTACCACCACAACTGTTATTAAATTCATACCAAACGCAACAATTAGTAATTTTTTCCTTATTGGGAAAATTATTGTAGCGGTCGCATTAAGGCCCAAATAGACTATACAAACATACCTTTTATATTTCAACACACACTACACAAACATTGCTAGCACAAACACCGATTTTTTCACGTTTTTGTAGACTTGCAAAGATACAGATGTAAATTTTTCTTCGAAATATAAATTTTGTTAAACAATTGGTTATTTATGAACATAAACAATACAAATGGATTGACAAAAATTCAATATGTTTGTGTAAAAATCAAAATTTTTTGTTTTTTTAATCAAACAAACCGCAAGCATTTGTGCAAACACGAAACACCCTCATACACTACACAACAGCCTTGCACAAACGTAAAATACAGGTAAGTTTGTCTAGCCGCTTGTGTAGTCTATTTGGCCCTTTACAAACATTTATTTTTCGCTTATAATAAAGTGACGATGCAAAACCTTTAGGAAGGTTGAAAACGTTTCCAAATCAAAAATGAGTTTGGTTTAATTTTTAAAATCCCTTGTTTTGTTTAAAAATTATTGAAAAAATGCAATTTAACTCATAAAAAATTTAAAGCAATTTTCTAAAGACTACGTTTTCGATTATGTTTGCCTTGTAGTGAATAAGAAGTCCAAATATTTACTTATAACAGAAAAATAATAAATTAAGACCAATTCAAGATTTTTGTCATAGTTTTTTTTTTTACTTTAACTGCATTTCTTACATAAAAAAGTTCGTATATAGATAGCATAAAATAAAATAATCTCATGAAAACCAATGCCAACACTGAGCATACAAATCTTTAACTAAACTACAAAAGTTTTATGCAGGATATTGGTCTGTTACATATGAAACATTGCATTTCTAAAATATATGTGGAAATACATATGTAATTTTTTTCGATTTTCGTGTGACAAACATAAACAAAACAGCTGTTTTAAAATAAAGAACATGAAGTACACGCAAAAAAATTTCAATTTGGTTCACAAAAACATAACTACATTATTCTATACAAAGTTAAATAGTTATACGTTTAATGCTATAAACCAAATAAGAATTATTTCAACTCAGTTTATTGTCGCGTAAAATAACACATAAACATAACATAAAAAAACTAATTTGTGTAAGGTGTGTGGCTAAAACTATGTGTTGCAGGCATTTTTAATTGCCTGCTGGTACAAATTGCCACTAAAACACATAAAATTTGGAATATCTGGTTTACAGAGATTGGTCTAGGACTATATCTATGCAAAACAGAAATGGTATTATTCACAACAAAGACCAAGATTACAAACTTCAGCATGCCACAGTTAAAGAACTTAAATGGATGTACACGGCTATAGTACGTCCTATTCTTATATACGGATCACTTATATGGTGGACTTCAACTAAGAAGAATTTTGTTGTGTTAAAAGTTAAGAGATCAGCATGAATTGGAATAACAGGTGTTCTAATAACTAGTCCTTCAGAATCTCTGAACACTATATTGCACATCCTACCAAAAGATCTGCATATAATGGTCATATCTGCCCGCAGCGCAGCGAGGCTTAACGCATCCGGAACAATGACTTTGATAGAGCTTTCAAAGTCAGAGTTTCTTTTAGGAGCGAATGGTGTGTGGGCAACCTACCAAGCGAATATACTACCAGAATCTTTACAGATGGTTCTAAAATGAATTCCGGTGTTGGTTGTGGTGTCTTCTGTGAAGAAGCTGACATAAGTATATCTCAACATCCTAGCAACAATTGAAGTATCCTTCAGGCTGAAATATTTGCGATAATGTCAGAAGCCCAATATCCAGTACAGGGACGTATGATGTTTGAAACATAATGGGGACTCAGTCCCAACAACGTTAATTGGATGTACACGGCTATAGTAAGTCCTATTTTTGTATCACATCCTATTTTTGTATTACTTTTATGGTGGACTTCAAATAAGAAGAATTTTGCTGTGGATCAGCTATACAAAGTTTAGAGATCAGCACGAATTGGGATAACAGATGCTCTAAGAACTATATTGCATATCCTACCAATAGATCTGCATATAATGTTCATACCTGCCTGCAGGGCAACGAGGCTTAACGTATACGGAAGTTGGAGATTATGAACACATTGAAACACCCCACACATTGACTTTGATAGAGCTTTCAAAGTCAGAGTTCCTTTCAGGAGCGAATGGTGTAAAGGCAACCTACCGAGTGAATATACCACCAGAATCTTTACAGATAGTTCTAAAATGAACTGCTATGTCTTTTGTGAAGAAGCTGGGATAAATATATCTCAACATCTTAGCAACAATTGTAGTGTCTTTCAGGCTGAAATTTTTGCGATGATGTCAGCCTGCCAGTAGTCAAGCGGCACTTCTCTCACTAAACTCTTATACTACCACTTCCCTATTATACTGTGCAACACGAAAATCTTTCCCGAATGAGACCAACGCGAAATGTAAGTATGAAATTAATGGATGCCGTACCCAGATACATGGACGTGTTCTCAAAGGACTTTCTCAGCAAATGCATCGCCAAGATCAGAGACGCATGGGAAGGCGTAAGTCTTAAGCTAATCCGCGCTAAGAAATTCCGATGAGACCTCGGAAGCACATAAGATATTGGAATGTCTGAAGCGTCAGAACATAGACTATTGGTCTATCATTCGCACAGAGCGAAGCACAGTGGTATATTTTAATTTTTTAATTTTTAAAAAAAGTATTCCGCATATTTTTTTAATTTTCAAAAATTATATATAGTTTTGAAAAATAGACAAAATTACCTCTCCATTGATATATGCCTAATGTTTTTTAAGTGACAAATTAATTAGGGAAAACTCAACATCTTTTAGAAAATTTGCCTAGTACTATTATTTTCATCAATATATGTAACAAATTTAAGAGTTAACCTTATGGATGAAAATAATAGTGCTAGGTAAATTTTCTAAAATATTTTGAGTTTTCGCTAATTAATTTGTCACTTAAAAAACATTAGGTAGGCATGTTATATATCAATGGAAAGGTAATTTTGTCTATTTTTCAAACAAAATGTTTTTTAATGTTTTTTTCAATAAAAATTTTATTTATGAATATTTTTTGATGAAATTTTACAGTTAGGTAGCTTTTCTTACTCAAAATCCAAAATTAAATAAAAATTTCGAATTTTCCTATTAGAAATCCCGGAATTCCCAAAAAAGTTTTAAAAAATCCCAAAAATGGGATTTTTTGTTTTTTTGCCTATTATATCCATACCAGGGGCGGGGTTATCGAAACCCGCTACAAAATGATTAAGAACATATTGGGTCATATAAAACATATAAAAAACTTTCACTGCTTCTTTCACTGCTTGAATCGGGAATATTTGGACCCGCTATTATCAAAAAACTAAAGTAAGGACGGCAAAAATTTTAAAATTTTAATTTTCAAATGCGAATATCTCCTAAACTATAAGAGATTTTTTATAGTGCTCGATGTGGAGATTCTATATACGAATTTTTTTTTTTAAATCGGAACTCAAATGAAGAAATAGGATCGTTTTAAAAATTTAACATAGCCGAGGTGTCCTAATTTGACGACAGCCCGACGGGGCCCTGGTTGGCCTATAAGGTCCAAATTCAAAACCTAAACTTGACAACACCTCCTCTTTGTACATACCAATATACATTCATTAAAATCGGATTAACCGTTTAGAAGTTACCGAATTATTTCCCTCTTTTTTTTCCTATACCACTGTGCAGAATCGGTTTCTGTTGATCTCGAGATAGCAGGGTACAGACTCTTCTTCGCTAAGGTAAATGTGTTCCGTCTGACTAAATCTGGGGGCGTAATGTAGATAAAGTGGAAACTACTCTCTGATCATCGAGAACCCTCTCCTCCAACTCATGACAATAGCGGTAAGGATAGTGAAGATTAACCTGAAGCATTCAAAATTTGCTATAGACAACAAACAACTGAAGTCAAGGGGTTCCTAGCCTGCTCATACAATATTATATATGCAAGAAGTAATGGAAAGTAAGTAATAATCATGTCTAATTGCTGAAAAATTTACTAATTTTTTTTGTACGCAGCTTAGCTCAAATGACCAAACGGTCGCAAAGGTCGAGCTACCACACAATAAAAGCCTTATTATATGGCGCATGAAAGAACAGCACCACCAGCCGAAGTGAGTGACCTCCTGGCCCAAATTGGGGCATCTGGCGACATAATCCTGAGCTGTATTATTTACTTAGACTTAAATTTGAGGAATGCAAGTTAATACTGATTTGTCAATTCGATCATATAAGCAAAATATAAATAATTAAATAATAAAAATAGCTAAAGAGAAAAAAAATGATTATATATACACTCAGCCTCTTCCTCAACCATGTCCGGTAAATAGGTCGTTTTTATTCCAAAAGCAGCAAAAGGGGACATGAGAATGCCAAAGAGTTTCGTCTAATCAGTCTTTTCAGCTCAAAACGCTGAAAAGACTCATTGACTCAAATATTAGGCAACAGCTAGATAGCTTATCGCGGCTTTCAACTTATCAACATGCCTACCTTTAAGTACGATCTACAGAGACTATGTCAGAATTATACAAAGATCCTTTGAATTTAAAGAATATACTATGGGAGCCTAAAATATGCTTTTGAAATTCAACAAGCTCTTGCTAATCTAGATGTTGAAGAGTATATCAGCAACTGGTTAGTAACTATGTTGAAATCCAGAATAGTTACTTCATGTCTTGGTTGTAGCGTTAAGTCCAAGCAGGTGGAATAAGGTACATCACGGCGGCGTAATCTCTCCACTTCTTTCGCTCATTGTCGTTAACTCGATTCTCATTGAACTGGACAACAGAGAGATAAAAGTTGTTGCCAATGCGGGTAACGTGATTAGTGATATCATGTCTAGTGCTTTGGTGCTACTAGATAATTGGCCTAGGAGTAAATCCAAGCAAGACAGCTGCACATCCCACCTATATATCTTTTTATTATGGTCATATCTGCTTGCAGCGCAGCAAGGCATAACTTATCCGGAAGTTGGATATCAAAAACATATGGACACGCTAAGATTTTAAGCCTCCAATCTTAAACCAACCATCTATGATAGAGTTTTCAAAATGAAAGTTCCTACCGAGCGAATATACCACCAGAATCTTGGTATATGTTGTGGCCCTCCGTCAAACGTACAAGTCACCGAGATTATTGGCAGCAACAACAGGCAGACATGCAAGTAGTTACAAAGACAGGGATGTAAGTTTAATGATATCCTAAGGTTTCTCATTGCTACAAGCTGGATATAAAACTATGAAATACTACATCTAACGGAGTCCCTGCGACTCTACTTAACTTTTCGCGCGAAGTGAACTACCACGTTAGCAAAGCAATGTAAACATCAAATTAAATTCTTTATTATTTGAAAGATAATTAAAATATTAACCATAGTCACTTGTGTATTTACTCATATATTTATTATACCCAACACCTTCGTGAGAAGGGTATATATAAGTTTGTAATTTTCCAACCCACACAAAGACCCCTTCAGAAAGTGACTTGAATATCCGCAATTCATTTATTAGCACTGTTATTGCAATTAAATTTAGCACAGACAAATATTATATATATTATCCCTCTTATTCACAAACAACATTTTTCTTTTAGAAAGGGTTTATAAAACAAAATTTCTATACAGAAACTAATTTATAATCCGTTTATAAAATAAAAATTTTGTTTGTGAATAAAGGGGTAAATATCATATAAAAACAAATCTATCTAGCCCATTTTATCATGATCAGTCCACATTTGCTCCTATCTCCCATATAAAGCCTCATTTAGAAAATAACTTTTTCGTCAATAAATTGCTTAAATAAATCGGAATCAAGGTAATTTTCAAGATAAATGCTTTATTATGAAAAATAAACCTAAGTAATTTAATATTAATAACTGGTGTAGGGTATGATATAGTCGGCTAAGCCTGACTATACTTTCTTACTCGTTTGTAGCTGTTGTAGTAGAATAGAATTGAAGTAGCCTTCCTTCAAATTATACCCACTTTTGAAGTTTAGGTTTTACGGGGTATTGATAGTATTCACATCAATTATCTTTAATAGTTCTAAATTTAATTCCAAAACAAAATATTCAATTTGGCACAAATGTTGACACTAATTCTCTCCTTTGTGTGCATAATTTTTATTAACCGAATTTCGAGGAAAACCATTTGTTGTTTACAGAAGATATTTAAATTTTATTTCCTCTATGTTAGAAAATGAATTTTTTTAATATTTTTCCCGAACCAAAATATTCAATGTATATTTATATTTTCGAACATGTTTGCTAATTTTAGCGCAAACAAAATTAACTAAATGTTAATCTGATTAGCAAACAGTGACGTTTTTGTTTAAATTAAAGAGGATTAAAATAATATTAAATTTATTTTTAGATTAACTAATCTGTGTCCGTTTTCTGTAACTTTCGAGTCGAGAAAAAAACATTGAAATATTGAAATCTTCCACATTACAATTAACAAAAATATATTTGTTTAGTTTGAATACGATAATACACTGATGTTTAATTGGCATATAATTGCTAACTCAAAACCTCTCTAAATAAATTGTATTCTAATTACGATTAATCAGGATTCTATCTGGTATAGCTTCTGTCAAGAACTTTTTCTTTTATTAAAGCCCCCTAACTTTTATTACTTTGAAAACAAAAATATATCAACTCAATGTAATTGAAAAAAAAAATTAAAAAAATGTAAATTTCAGTGGAATGAAAAAATATGTTTTACAATAACTTACGTTTTAAAGCCTCCATTTCAATTACATCACTATCAGTGGAAACCCATATATTTTCGAACATGCCAGATTTTTTAATAGTTTTTATAGTAGTTCCAAGTATACTGTTTCCATTAAATTGTAGTAAATTTTTATTTTTAATTCCTTTTGAGCCTCCTCGAGCTAATATAATCGCATGTGTGTCATTCACTGTGCTAAAAATGTAAAATGCATACAAAATGAATATTTATACTAATATACAAACATATGAATGTATATTAGAGTGCCCCAAGCTTGTATAAAGGAAAAAATTTATCCGTATTAATTCTCTACAGGGGGACGGCCCCCTGTAGAGAATTAATACGTATTCTCTAAAATTTTACAAAAAAATGCGATTTTCCCGAAATCCGCAGAGTTCAAATCGCAGGTACAGCTAAACTGTAAGAATTATTGATCTAATTTTTTCACCGTTTTATTCACTTATCTGTTGTCCATAAATCCCCATAAAATTTTCAAAAAACTGAAATTGGAGAATTCAAACGGCCATTGAAAAAATCAAACTGGCTATTAATTATATAGATATTTAAAGTTAGAAAATGTTTTTTTAGAATATATCTCAAATAATACGTAAATCTTTTTTGTCACATTTCGAATTTATGTGCTGTGAAACACTTTAATGTCCTTCGGAATTTGCAATAACATTAAAAGTTTTCAAGCAATTTTTGTGTTTTTTATGTTTCTGAAATGACTATTCTGTGCACATTGCGATTCTTTTACAATACTAAATGGCAAAAGTTGAGCAAAAAAATCGATTTTTCCCCTTATAAATGCACTTGGAAAATTCAGAGCCGTTGCGGCACCTGTTAACATTATCATATCAGCATAATTTTTTGTATAAAATAGTTTTACAACCCAGAAAACTATTCTAGAGGGGGGCGGCCAAAATTCGCAAATTCGTGTTTTTGGAGCACTCTAATATGTATGCATACATCTATTTTTACTACAGTGGAAAACAAAATGTAATACATAATAAATAAATATGTATAAAATTCAATATTTTGCAATAACCATTTTCGATACGGAAATCAATAAAATAATCCAATGTTCTCCGTACAATCACGATACTCTCTGAACAAATGAAAGATCTGATTGGACATTAAATGAGTATTTTAGGAAGTACATGCATTCGACAAAATAGATCGGAAAATATGGGTAAATATTGATACAATACCACATCATCCACATCACACAATTATTTTATAAAGCTTCAGATCTTCTTGAAAAATCCAAATTTGCAACGAAAAAACAATCAGAAAAAAGTAAGACTTTTTAAGAATTAAAGTTAATGATAATAATTTAGTCCGAAATTATGTAGGACATATCAATAATAATGGTCCATTTAATGAAATAAAATATGTTAATAGGATTAATGCAGTAGTATTAGACGATAATCCCTATATATAAAAATTAATGTGTTTGTATGTTTGAACATTATAGACTACTATATAAACCGATTTTCTTGAAATTTTCACAGCGTATTCCTGTATGTCTGGAATAGCAAATCGGCTATTTTTATTTTAAAATTTCACATTAAGATAATATGCTTGGAGCCCCTATATCAATAAAATAGAAAAATTCGTATATATGAGAATCTATTTTAGCTAGAATCTTTAAATTTTACTTGAAGAGTTTTGACATTCATCAGAACATTTAGAGCATATACCGGCGGATAGAGAGGCAGATAAAAAAATCACCACTGCACACACACTATTGGCATTTTTTCATTGAAATTGCACTGAAAAAAATATTTGGTTATTTTTAATTTTGAAGATTAAATTGTATTACTGTAAAATGCGAATATTTATAAACAACGTGTAATCAATGTACTTAAGAATGATAATTTCTTCACATAGAAACAACATTTCTAATTAAAATGTACAAAAAAAGTATGAAACAAGATTAACTTATTTACTTTCATTGTTATGCATTCTAGAAAATTATTATTTAGAGTGTACGTTGTTTTTGTAAATTATGCTCTTGCTTTTGCAAGTTGTTTTTGTTCTTTTCAAGTTGTGTTTGCAATTTCTTTAACAAAGCGACATCAACCTGCTTTGTTGAATGCTGACAAGCAACTAAATAAAATATTTGTATTTTTGATGCTCTTGTTTAGAGGTTCGTATGCGATCGTGTTGTGTACATGTAATTTGCCGAAAATCTTCGTTGTCAGAACAAT
>NC_060953.1:28185320-28186451 GCF_022045245.1 Lucilia cuprina
ATTTTTAATTCACAAAGTACTTTTTGCTGGTCACAAAGTTCAATTTACTTTTTTATTAGTATTAATTGGCTTTCCTTTAATTGTTTCTCAATGTTAGCATGGTTTGAATTTATTACTTGAAGTTTTTGATTCGTTTTTGTACGTAAATCCCTTGGGCTGTATTGTTGCCATTTCGAAAATGTTTTTTGAATGCCCAAAGAAGTGTTTTAATCCTCACTTTTACTAACAATTGCTATATCGTCTGATTCATATAAAGTATCTATTTCTTCTTCGACAATCACGTCATCCGGGATATTTTTGGCGGAATCGCTGTCATAAATATTTGTCATTCAACTAATAAATAACAAAGGAGTTCTTCTGAATTGTTCAGTTTATTGGTCAAAAAGGGCCCATCCCCTGTATGGAAAATATTTTTCTTATTCTCAGCGTTTTTCTTTCGTAAAGTTTGCTTTAAATTGTGATACTTGTCTTTTAATTCTTTTGTTGTTCTTGTACCATTTGAAGATAATAGATTGTACCTTTGCGTAACATTTTGCTCTGCAATAGTTGAACCGTCTGTTCGTGAATTTTCTATTATGTGCTTTTTTCCTGCAACAACCTCCTTTGATCGGCTTGCGAAAAATTAGTGGTTCGTTTTCTTTTAACGCTAATTAATTATTTGTAAAGGAAATATTTTTCCATTTTTTTTAAATATTTTCAATAAATGTGTACAAAAATGTAAATGACGTTAAATTGACCTTTTTAATTGTAGAATTTCTGACATTCTTCAATGTGTTTAATAAATCATAGTTTAAATATAATTGAGTTACGTATAGAAATTAAGCAATGTTTATTTGTTAATCAATGATTTCTAAAACACTGATTATTAAAATTTAAACATTGAATATAAGTTATCGGCCCTTAGACAAATAAATCTAAAAAGAAATTAACAAGTTAGAGTTCTCAAATCAAAAAGCAGTTGTAAAATGAAGCAGTATCAGAAAAGTCTGTTATGCTTCTGGTTCAATATTATAAAATCAAAAAGTCCTCTTTTATGGGTTAAAACTTAATCCAGGTTCTGCATACTTAATTTCATGTTTCTAGGTTTAATATTATAGGAATTTCAAAAATTCTAGAATATACATACTTAAT
>NC_060953.1:28186551-28193142 GCF_022045245.1 Lucilia cuprina
ACTCGACAACACCTCCTCTTTGTGCGTACCAAATTTCATTAAAATCGGATTAACCGTTTAGAAGTTACCGAATTATTTCCCTCTTTTTTTTTCCTATACCACTGTGCGACGTCTGATTTAGAATATAACTAGCGAACTTTTAATGGGGACTTGATATCTCTCATATGAATAAAATACAAAATATTGTTTATCTTGGAAAATATAGAACATTTTGGAGGGCGGACTTTCATCTGTGGTGCTTGAAGCCCCCACATGAATTAAATAGAAAAAAAATAAATCTATGAAACTATCAGAGCTAGAATCTTCAAATTTTATATGAATACCTTTGATATTCATGTAAACATTTCGAAAATAACGGGTGGACTTTCATTTGGAGGCTTGGCACCACATATATGAATTAAATTACAAATTCGTATATCTTAAAAATTGTTATATAATTCAAATTTTTCATAGATAGATAACAATTAGTGAATTTGCATAATATATGTAATATATTGTTAATCCAAAAAACTATTGTGGTTAGAATTTTCAAAATCTTTAAGTAGTTTTTTTATTTACACTAGAGGGTAAAACAAAAAATATTGTATATCCCAAAGCATAAAAATATCAATTATTTTTTAAGAATAAAAGTATATACTAAATTTTAGCAAGTAAGAAATAATAAGGTCATTAATGTATTATTTTAAAATTTAAATGAAATATATTGTCATCAAGAGAAATTATAATAAACTTTTGAGAAAAAATTTATAATTTAGTAACTAAATAAACAATTTTTTTGGTTATAATGTATTTAATTTCGATTGGGGTAGCGAAGCACACCGGGTATTAGCTAAAAACAAAATTATCAAATTGATTTAAAAATATGGATTTGAAAAAATTATTAATTAAAAAAGGGGAGTAGTCGGCCCTTTTGTTGCCGACTACTATCGAGTGGCCTGCTACCATATGTTGTAGACCCTACCTCTGGGAGACTATTCAGTTAAAACTTCCAAACAATGTAATACGATTTTGTATTTAACATTATCACATTATATCGCCTTAATTGCCCTGCCGGTAAATATATTAAGCCCTGTGAACGCAATATGTATGTTATAAAATTTACTCATTTTACATCTTAGGGCAGTGTCACACGTTCAATGTATATCGTGATATTTTCTGTATTGTGATATGAATTGAACGTGTAGCAAGTAATATTGATGGATCGTGTTCCATATCACAGAAAACCCCAATTTTCTGTAATCCAAAATTCGTGTCAATATTTATTATGGATCACGTGATAAATATTGAACGTGTACCATGATTTGTAATATCAATCACGATACATTTGTAAAATTTGAAAAAATAAATGAAATAAAGCAAATAAAAATTAAATATTGTTTGAAAAGTTGTTAAAAAATATGAAAGAAAATTTCTTTTTTCTAAATTTGTGTTATTTCGGCATTTTTGCGGCATTCATTTAATCATCCACAGACCTATAAACCATAAAATATTGCAAATACTGACGTTAAAAATATTGAACGTGTAGCATACCCGAGCAATTCATCAATACATTTAAATACGTCGTGATCCATATTGATCAATATATATTGAACGTGTGTCAGTGCTACCCCTTGGCGACAAAATGCCATCAGAACTTGACTTTGAGATGAAGCGAGTAGCTTGTACAATTTTGGATGAGGCGGCACTAAGCGTTTACCAGAATTCGCTAAACCTGTCGTGGCAGCTGGTACGCCAGCTGATTTTACTACAATTGCCGATGCTATAGTTGGCATCAAATCAAGTTGGAAGCGTGGAGTCTAGGGAAATAAAAAAACTTCGTGCACCCGTCGTCGAATTGGGAAAAATATTTGAACGTTTTTTAACTCGTTCCAATTCACACTCACGAAAAACCACACCACCCTTACCTTTACAAACGCGTTAAAGTTGATCTGGGACTACGTCGTGATTTTTTTTGGTCCTTTGTAGTCGCCGACGTGACGTCACCGATTATTGGGTGCGACTTTATTTAGCATTACGATTTGCTGATAGAACTTAAACGCACCCGCCTCATAGACAACATTACCGGTGTAGTTTCTCGACTTACATCTCTTACAACAGCTGCCATAAAAGCTTTTAACGCTGCCGATCCGTTTGCTGACATTTTAAAAAGATTTCTCCGATATAACACGACTTTCACCGTATGGCTCTACAACAAAATCATCAATTTCTCACGGAATTGGCACGAGAGGGCAACCCGTTTTTTGCCGTCCATGACGTCTATCGCCAGAGAAACTCGCAGCTGCAAAAAAAGAATTTGAGTTCTTGATAAAGGCCGGTATTTGCCAACCATCAAATAGCAACTGGTCCAGTCCGTTGCACTTAGTGAGAAAAAGTGATAGAACTTGGAGGCCATGTGGAGACTACCGTGCACTAAATGCAAAGACGTTGCCGGATCGTTACCCACTGCCGTTTTTATCAGATTTCACTATGAATCTCAGAGGTAAAAAAGTTTTTTCTAAAATCGACTTACAAAAAGCCTTCCATCAGGTACCAATCCATCCCGATGATATCGCGAAAACCGCCATTTGCATACCTTTCGGTTTATATGAATTTAAGTTCATGTCTTTTGGGCTGTGTAATGCAGCCCAAACATTTCAGCGGCTAATAAACGACATATTACGTGGTTTAGATTTTTAGAAAGCTTCGCCACGCAGGATTCGGCAACTCATACGCCTGGTATAACAAACGTTACAGCCGACGATCTTTCACGCATAGACTCAGTTCATCAAATGGTAGACTACTCCCGTATAGCGGCAGCACAACAAAGTGATGAGGAGCTTCAGCAAATGCTTCAACATTCGGGTACTGAAATAAATTCCTTAAAATTAAAACCTTTTTTTAATCCCAGGTTGTGAAAATCAGCTAACATGTGACACTTCAACGTCCCATATTCGCCCTTTTTCAACGATATTGTTTAACAATAGTTGATCGTTTCACACGTTGGCCTGAAGCAGTCCCAATTCCTGATATCAGCGCAGAATATATCGTAAAAGCTCTCTTGTCCCAGTGGATTCCCTGGTTCGGTGTTCCAACAAGCATAACATCAGATCGTGGTCGTCAATTCTAGTCATGAGTTTTCGCCGAGTTAGTCAAGAAGCAACCCATTTCCGCACTACACCATACCACCCGCAAGCAAATGAGATGATTGAGAGATGGCATCGAACCTTTAAAGCGGCAATCCTTTGCCATAATCCAGCCAAATGGGTATTTCATTTGCCCATGATTCTGCTTGGTTTACGGGTCGCTTTT
Organism: Lucilia cuprina; assembly: GCF_022045245.1. NCBI lineage: Eukaryota > Metazoa > Arthropoda > Insecta > Diptera > Calliphoridae > Lucilia > Lucilia cuprina. The sequence continues at coordinate 28,189,840 of NC_060953.1, forward strand.
AAACCTGACATCAACGCTTCACCAGCAGAATTGGTTTACGGCTCAACGCTCGCGATTCCAGGAGAATTTTTTCAATCAGCAGCGACTTTGTTGATGAATTCCGCATAGCGATGCACAATCTTTGGCCGACTGACTCCGTCCATCACTCAACACCGCCAACATTCATTTCAAAGAATCTTTGGTCCTCGTCGCACGTTTTTGTTCGAAACGTATCCGTCCGACCGTCACTTACTCATCCATACGATGGCCCTTATGTGGTATTTAAACGTTTTGAGAAATATTTTAAGATTTCCATAAGAGGTCGTCATAGCAACATCAGTATAACCAGCATTTGTGACGAGTACCGAATCGAACGACATCCCAGCAACGAACCACAATCACATCACAAGACATCCCAGCAACGAACCACAATCACAAGACAAGACAAGTCAGCAACAATCACCAAATATTCACGTTCGTCAGCGACCACTACTAGACGTTTCTACTGGCTTTCAACATGTACCTGACACTTCCTCAAAGTTCTACAAACAACGCCACAAATTCAACACCAATGGTAAGATTTTCACCTTAAGTCAACATACCAAAAGCTACCTCCAGAGATAGGCGTATTCGAATCCCGTTAAGATTCAGGTGAGTTCGCCCCAGCGGGGGGAATGATGTGGTGCCCTGTTCCTTGAACAACTCTGTTGTTCAAGGAACAGTAATCGAATTAAATATTCGATTACTTTTACAATTTTTTTTGAATTCATTCTTTTTTTATTTCGTCTTCTGCTTGAAAACATAAAAAAATTAAATATGTATTTCTACATGTATATTACATATGCAATGTTTTATATGTATCAGACGATATGTATAACTTTTACAGATGAAATTTGACAATTCATATGTAAAATACATGTCATCTAATAGCACCTTAAATAAAACTTAAAGAAACGAACATGATATGTTCCAAAACTTATATGTATTTTATGTAAAATTCCAATATATTTTTTAAAGAAAAAGTTCGAAATTGATGTTCGAATCATTGAATTATTTAAAATTTCGGAACTTGATATTTATTTTTATATAAGAAGCATAAATTTCAATAAATTAAAAATATTTTCTATACAAACATGATGATTTAAAGATGTCCATTCCAAAATTTGTGAAAGGTAGTCGCGTTTGGCATCCCTAGTAGAGGAGGCTTGTTATAAAAAATTAATCACATACTAAATATTCTTATAACTGTTGTGAATGAACTACTGTCTGTCGCGCCGGCTATACTTTCAAACTTGTTAAAAATTAACCTGCTGTTTTGATTCTTAAGGTATTTATACGATTATATTGCAGTTTTATTGATTTTTAATGCGTTGACCCTATTTGCAACAGAAATCCACTTTTTGTACGTCTTTTTTTTCCAAAAAATCCCACTTTTGTGGAACATTTAAAATTCACAACAAAAATCGATGAAGCACACCTAAGCCGCTTATTTAAATTGGGGACCATGGCAAAACTAATAAGTTGAAATAATTTTAACAGCTGATTGTTTTTTTGTCCATGGAAATTTAGCCCGAAACTGTCAAACTCCATATAAAAAAATCTCTCTCTAACCCGACGCTGTCAAACTACATATATAAAAACATTTCATTAATTCGCCGCAAAATGAAATGACTTCACCTTATAGTTTATTCGCCTTGTTGCAGATATTATGCATCAACCGGTAGCTGACGATGATGCTAATACGAAAATCGATAAGCCGTTCGAAAAGAACTGCGTTTTTGCATTAAAAAAGTGTAAAAAAATTTCTGTCATGTAAAATTTCTTTACAAAATTTTATTAACCGAACAGAACCGGTTTTTTACGTTAATAATTCATTTAAATTTGAAAATGATACATGCAGTTAATTGCAGATAAGCTGGGATATGTAAACTGCAAAAGAAATTTCATAAATATTTCTAATTCGCTGAAAACGCGGTGTTTCTTGTGTTACAAGACACTTTAACGAAGCACATCTAAACCGCTTATTAAAATTGGTAACACTTAACATTAATCGGTAGCTGAAATTGATGCCTATATCAAAATCGAAAAGCCGTTAGAAAAATGTACGATTTTGCATTGAATTCATTGACAAAAGTTCGGTCATGTGCATGAAATTTATTTCAGAAATTATATAGATTTTCATTTTAACGGTTTTTATAATTTATACTCATTTAAATTCAGAAATGGAAGCAGGAGATAATTATAAACAAGCAGTTATTGGCAAACCACAAAAATATTTACATAAAAGTTTCTCCTGCAGTGTTTTTAAATTCAGAAAAACTTGTGAAGCACACCCTTCCCGCTAATTAAAATTTTATTAATTTATATTTTTCTAGGTTGTTATTAATGAGGTCTGTAGCAAAATCTATAAGCCTTTTAAAAAATACAACCTTTTTTCATTTAATACAATTTTTAAAAAATGCATTCGAATATAAGCATAAATAAATTAAAACTTCATAATTTTTAATCTACTACTTATAAATGCATAATTTTAGTTGTAATTTTTAGTTATAGATTGTAAATTAAAGTATTAGCTCACCATGTTAAATAGTCTATAAAAAATGTGTACTTAGATTTATAAAAAAAATATTTTTTGAAGAGGTTAAAAAACACTTAAAAAGCGAATTTTTCCACGAATATTTAAAATATTTGGGTTAAATTAATTTGTATTTAATTTGTGTAACTTTGGCGGATTTTGCTAAAAATTATTCACGAGAAGATAATTGTACTTCTAAGATGTTAAGCTACTTATGTCCACATAAAATTTCGTTGATGTGCTTGTAAAAAATTTCCTAATTTTTTTGAACCTTAAAATCTAAATTAAAAAGAGAATTACACTATGTAGCAAAAGTGAACCAGTTTTCATAACAAACTATTATTAATAGAATTAATTATATATTCATGAATTTATTGGGGAGTTATTGGTAAAAATAAAATACAAAAATAATTTAATAATGATTTACTTTATTTCAATAATAGCTAAAAAGCTATTAATTAAAAAAGTTCACTTTTGCACTCTTTGAAAATTTGTTGCTATAAACATGCCTTTTTTGTTTGTCAAGATACAACTGAGGTTCTTTAATGGTAATTAAATTCCAATAACATTTACTAAAAAATTTTGTTCTAATCATTTGAGAAATTTTTATTCAAAATGGCAAAACTAAGTTCTGAAACTGTGAAAAAGCAATAAATAATCTTCTGGATGGAAAATCCACAAAAAATTGCAACAGTATTCATGTATGAGGATAAAGAGAAAGGAAACATTATGTTTCCTCTAAAAATGGG
>NC_060953.1:28193242-28195562 GCF_022045245.1 Lucilia cuprina
AACTATTAAAAATGTACTAAAATAATATATTAAATTCGAAATTAAATTTATTTTGACTAGGAGGCCTCTTAAAGTCAGGAGCCCTTGGACGGCACCATATAGTACACATATCATAAATTGTATTAACAACAATGAAAATTAAATAGTTGAAGTATTGCTTGTAGCAATTTCTCCTGCTTTATTCATTCGTAAAATGATCGCCCAACGTATAACTATACTTTTGGAATTACTCCTATTTTTGTCGAATAATTTGTGCTGGTACAAAAAAAAAAAAAATATGTAAATTAATATACTTACATATATACAGTGTTCATTGTTCACATTTATTAACATCATAAACTTAATATATAAACGAGAATATCTTTTGTATACAAATTAAGTTTATAATAAATAGATATTTATAATTTATAACAAAAGAATGATATACAAAGACATTCATCTATGAGAATTAATAGAAATTAATTTCGTGTTTATTGAATTGAGTAACTACACGGTATTCGCCTACTAAGACTTTATTTAAAGCCCAACTATAAAGTGCATAAGCTAACTTAAGATAATGTCAAAACAGAACGAAATGTCTGTAAAATGCTTGAGAAAACCCGAAAAAAAACTTCTAAAATAAAACTGCAATATAATCGTATAAATATCTTAAGAATCAAAACAGCAGGTTAATTTTTAACAAGTTTGAAAGTATAGCCGGCGCAACAGACAGTAGTTCATTCAAAACAGTTATAAGAATATTTAGTATGTGATTAATTTTTTATAACAAGCCTCCTCTACTAGGGATGCCAAATGCGACTACCTTTCACAAATTTTGGAATGAACATCTTTAAATCATCATGTTTGTATAGAAAATATTTTTAATTTGTTGAAATTTATACTTCGTATATAAAAATAAATATCAAGTTCCGAAATTTTAACAAATTCAATTATTTGAACATCAATTTCGAACTTTTTCTTTAAAAAATATATTGGAATTTTACATAAAATACATATAAGTTTTGGAACATGTCATGTTTGTTTCTTTAAGTTTTGTTTAAGGTGCTATTAGACGACATGTATTTTACATATGTACTGTCAAATTTCCATCTGTAAAAGTTATATATATCGTCTGATACATATGAAACATTGCATATGTAAAATACATGTGGAAATACATATGTAATTTTTCGATTAGAGCGTGCTCTATTTTCATGTGACAAATATAATAAAACAGCTGTGTTGTTTTGAAATAAAATTTTTCGAAAAATATTAATGAACTTGAAAAATTAAGTATTTTTGAATTTTTAATAAACTAATTTATAAATTTTACAATTTTTACACATTAAAAATACAGCTTTGATTTACATTTATACATAACTATAAATACAACATATTTTCGTATAATTTTGCAAGTTAAAGGAAATGAGAACATTTTTACCTACATATACGAAATAAGAATTAAGTGTAATTTTTAAAATTAATAAAACAATTCAGTTCTGTTTTATTATACTATTTAAAAAATTTTAACAAAATTATTTAGTGTTCCATAACTATAAATAAAATTAACTTAAAATGCAAAAATTCAAAGAAAATGAGATTTTAGTAATGTGTTAGCCCGCCATTTTTCTGAATCAATTCGAAAATTCGAGCAGGCATACTTTCAACTTTCCAGATTTTTTCTTAATTCTTCACTTATTGATTTCCAGACATCGATAAAAGCTTCTTTAAGGTGAAAAACGGTTGCATATTGTCGATTTTAAGCATAAATTTTACTTGATAATATTCCCCAAATGTTCTCAATCGGATTTTGATCGGGGGAACATGCGGGCCATTCAAGTACTTCTATATTTCTTGAAGATAACCATCCCTTTGTCTAACGACTAACGTGTACAGATGCATTATCTTGTTGAAAAATATAATCTTGTTCATTACTGCCTTTCAAAAAATGCACTAAATTATCTTCAAGTAGTTTTATGTACTCCGTAGAATTCATTTTGGTACTTGGAAATGCCAATTCGAGCATACTGTCACAAAAAGCACCCCGAACCATTAATGAACCGCCTCCGAAATTTCTTTTTGAGAAATATCGTGGTTCTTTACGAGGGTCTCTCCAATAGCAGTTAAAACCATCTGGATCATTAAGATTGAACTTTTTCTCATCAGAAAAAATCACCTGCCAGAAGGAAGTTCAATTAATGATTTACCTTTTTCCAGGAAGATTGTAGATTTCTTTTAGCAAATTCAAGACGTGCACGTTTGTGACGAGGTAACAATCTTGGCGCGGACAAGAGTTTTTGACGGACAATGGTCTGAAAATTCTTAAGAAGTCTACTTATGT
>NC_060953.1:28195662-28234403 GCF_022045245.1 Lucilia cuprina
CACGTTCACTCCAGGATGTACCGATCATCGAAAACCGATCGGACATAGAAAACGCGGTTGAAACCATAAATCAAGCTTTCAAACACGCGACTTCACTGTCTTGCAAACGGAGTATGCACAAAGGCAGATGCAGGCCCCCATGGTGGTCTGCGGATATTGCGAAATCTCGAAAAGAGACGCGCAGACTGTTTAACGAGCCAAAGAAAACAGGAAACTGGATTTCTTACAAGACCTCGGTAAATCGTTTCAAGAACCTGGTAAGAAATGCAAAGCGCAAATCTTGGAAAACCTTCTGTAGCGGCGTGGAAGGTTCTTCTGAGACCAGTCGTCTGCGCAAAATCTTATCATCTACTCCTCCTGTCCCAAGTTTCATTCAGAAACCTTGTGGCAGTTGGACGACCAGCAGCCAAGAAACCTTAGATATTTTAATGGCCACTCACTTTCCAGGCTGTCAATCTCCGGAAAACGGGATTGTCATGCAGTTTACAGATCTCCCGGCTGATACAGGAATATCCATAAATGAAGATAAGATCAACTGGACGTTAAACAGCTTCGACCCCTACAAATCACCGGGTCCTGACGGTATAATACCTGCGGATTTGCAACACAATGCTGTCCATCTTATGCTTTGGCTAACGCGGATATATGATGCCTGTTTAAAATGGTCTTATATACCCGAATCCTGGACCAAGTGCACAGTGGTCTTCATTCCGAAAGGAGGAAAGACCTCTCACACAAAGACAAAGGATTTTAGACCAATTAGTCTATCCTCCTTTCTTCTCAAAACTTTGGAAAGGATAATTGATCTGCATCTCAGAATACATATCAAACCTGACCATCTATCAGCATCTCAACATGCCTACATGAAGGGAAAATCTGTTGAGACTGTATTACACTCGCTAGTTTGTCACATTGAAAAGACAATAGCGCAAGGGGAATATACACTTGTTGCCTTCTTGGACATCGAGGGGGCTTTCAACAATGTTCACCCTGGGTCGATAATAACGGCCTTAACTGGCCTGGGTATAAACCAACCAATAACAGCTTTCAACAAGAGATTACTGACTCAACGAATCATTATCTCCGAAATGGGAGCAGCAAATGTCACAAAAGTAGCAAATCGCGGTACCCCACAAGGTGGAGTTCTATCTCCACTCCTGTGGAACCTAGCGTTGAACCCACTTCTTATGGATCTTAGATCTATGGGATTTAAGGTAATTGCATATGCAGACGTTGTGTCTGTAGTAGTATCTGGCAAATATCTGGATACTTTATCGCAAAGGATGGAGATTGCACTCAAGACACTCAGTACGTGGAGCAACGTCAGTGGCCTTGGTGTAAATCCATCGAAAACGGAACTTGTTCTCTTCACTTAGAAGTACAAGATACCCTCCTTCACTCTCCCACGACTGAATGGGATAGAATTGAAGTTATCGGAAAGTGCTAAATATCTGGGAGTAATCCTAGATTCAAAACTATCATGGCGTTTGAACACTCAATCTAGAGTATCAAAAGCGGCTGCGGCCTTATACTCGTGTAAGAGAGCAATTGGCAAATCATGGGGCATAAACCCCAAGAATACCAAATGGCTCTTCGACATGGTAGTCAAGCCCATACTATCGTACGGTGCACTTGTATGGTGGAAGTCTGTATAAAAAAAGGACTCACACCGCAAACATTTTGATGGAATCCTTCGTACATCAGCTCTGTTGATAACGGGGGCTCTCCGCACCACCCCATCAAAGGCTCTCTTTGTCATGATGGGATGGTTACCTATTGATCTAATGGCCCAAGAGGTTGCCCTCAACGCGGCTATTAGGCTCAATACAATTGGTATGTGGCACATGATTCAGTCAGGTCACTCAACCATTCTCAATTGTCTAGGAGAGATTCCTGACAATATTGACTATTGCATCGCCAAACCGTCTTTTGATAGAAGCTTTTCGGTGAATATCCGACACGATCCAAATGTGATGGAAACAATCCTCCATGACGGATCATATAAGGTTTTCACTGATGGCTCAAAATCAAACCATGGTGTTGGTGGTGGCTTTTACATAGCACATTCGGGAACGGAAGTATCATTCAAGCTTCCTGACCAATATAGCGTCCTTCAGGCTGAACTATCAGCCATTAAACGGGCTGCAAACTGGCTCAGGTTTCATCGAATATAAGGTGCTAATATTCGAATTTATACCGACAGCCAGGCAGCCCTTAAGGTTCTAAGTGGTGTCTACACGACGTCAAACTTAGTCCTAGAATGCCGGGCATCCCTTAACGAGATGGCGAAACATTCCACAATAGGACTGTATGGGATTCCAGGACATCAGCATATTCCTGGTAATACCATCGCGGACTCTCTTGCCAAGGTAGGCTCCTCACTTGCAAGAGAGCATACCGACCCTTTTGTCGGTATACCGCTTTCAACCTGCAAACGCTCGATACGTGAAAAACTATATGAGCTTGCGCAATGCAGATGGTCGACTGAAGCCACCCGTAGACAGGCAAGGTTCATGTGGTCATCTTACGACCCACAAAGATCCTAAGCCCTTTTCTACATTCCGAGAGTTAATCTACGGAACTTAACAGCAGTGGTAACTGGCCACTGGCTTTTCGGACTCCATGCAAGAAGACTGAACTTACCCAGTAACGACTTCTGCAGGAGCTGCCAGGATGAAGAGGAAGAAGAGAGTATAACTCACTTCCTCTGTCATTGTCCTGCCTTAGCTGATCACAGAATGGGTCTGCTAGGTAGCAATTTTCTGCATGACCTAGCGGATCTATCGGAGGTTAATATCCGAAAGTTAGACTCCTATATTCGTGCGATAAACTGGTTCGGTGGAGACCAGAGTGATTAGGTTGAAGTGTACTAATACGCCGACCGTTTCCTCTCGTTTCAGGTATCACAAAGGGATCAAAATGCTGGACCCAAGTGTGTCCCCAGTGATGACATCGCGAGGACGACCTGCCTACCTAACCTATAACATTTTTGCATAATTTTGTTCGGTAGGTTATAATATTTTTTACATATTCAAAATCTTGAGAAAACAATGTTTTCAATAATACCAATCTACTGTACCAAAAGCCATCAACCACTTTTCAATATGTCTGTGCCCTATGTGGTTGTTGTCACTATTACAATGTACATATATATCATACATACATTAACATGTATTTACTGCATTAAAGAATTTATTCATTATTGTAATTCATCACTTCAAAAAAAGTGTTTAACTGTCACCATTAACCCAATGAGGCTAATTTAAGAAAAATATTAATACTTTTAATAAAATATGCTTCATTCAATCAATGTAATTCACTCATCTATTCCTTGAAACCTTCCATTAATGTAGTTTTTACGAAACGAATTTTATTGAAATTAAGAGGCCACAGTGGGGCAGAATGGAAATTTTTTGGAAATAAATCTGGCATTTCTAAACGGCTGATTCGATCGGGATAAAATTTGGCGTGAGCGTAGCCAAGGAGTATTCGAGTTTAAGTTTTGAAGATGAACCCCGCAGATGCCCCAGGGACGGAGCTGTGGCGGCTCAAATTAGGGTACCTACGACATGTAAAATTTTTTAACTCGTGCCATTTTTTGTTTTTCACCAAATACAAAGATTTTAATATTTTCTGAAAGTGCTCGACGAGATCTTGAAAAAACATGCTTAAACATACTACTTATCTCTTATAATATCCGAGTTATAGGCATTTAAAAATTTAGTGATACAAAATTTACCATACCTTGGTCCGCCTTTTTTTGAATACCGGGCGTAATTTTGGACCAAATGGACTCAATTTTTTCTTGTTAGTTAAACAACAAAATTTCCAATAATACACAAAAAAATTCAGATCAATGTCATTTACAGATCCAAAAATATACGTTTTTTAATTTAAAAATTCAAAAAATTTTAGATTTTTGCCGTTTTTTTGCCCAAAATGTGTCTTAACTCTTACATATATATTTTCTATTTCCCCGACATTGTAGCGGAATACAAATTCAAAAACATGCCTTAACAAAACGTCATCCTCCACAGTATATTTAAGTTTTTACTACTTATAACTTTCACGCTTATGTTGCCCATTACAATAACGCTGTAAGTCAAAGGTTTTGGGTTTAGTTTTACAATCGTGAATAATATTTAACCAAATATCAATATTTTGGAGTTAAACCATAATGATATGGAAACATTCAGCCCTGTAATCCATTGGTTATAAAAAGAATGATTCTACTACATTGACATTGTTTTGATAACAAACAGTTACATTTTCTGTAGTTTAGTATGACAACACTGCGAAGTTTAATCTTGTACTCAAAAACATCAAATGGTATTAACATTAGATTAAATTTATTTTGAGATTAACTAATCTAATTATTAATTGCCATTTGATTGCCAACTCAAAAACCGGGTCTAAGAAAAATGTTATAATTTAGTAACTAATTAAAATATTTTTTGGATTATTATGTATTTAAATTCGATTGGGGTAGCGGAGCACACCGGGTATTACCTAGAAATTAAAAAAAAAAAGAAACAAAATTTCCTTCAGATAGTGCCGAGTTGTCGCAATGTTTTCTTACGAAAGTACTGAATGACTCAACAGAAATATCAGAAATGTATTTATTATTCTTTAAAAATTTTGATAAAGTATAAGAATTATTTCAGAAAATTTCTGTCATCAGACATGTCTCAAAAAAATTGTTTACTAGGAAGAAAATTAAAAATTTCGATAAAATATTATGAAATATGTATTTTTTTATTACGTGTGGCACATAAATATACAAATGGGGCTAAATTATTTTTAATGCAAAGTACATTATAGCCACCTAAACGTTTTATTTTATCATCACCACCCAGCAGTTCGACGGGACAGTCCCGAACTGACCACTTAACCTACCACTTGTGGTGGCCCCTAGCCACCTGACTACCCAGGTGACCGACCATTTTAAGATGGGCTTGTCCTACGAGGAAATCAATCGTCACTCTACACCCTTCAAAGAGACAGTAAAGAGACGATTGCCTCCGCTCTCGCTTACAAAGGGGACACTAAAGTGACCAAAGTAATTTAATAATGTAGCGACATCTCTTGTTGTACAACAACATCTACAACAAACACATGTATTTTGTTTTTGGAATAATCTAAAATTGTGTCAAAATAAAATTTAAGAAAATTTCCTTTAACAACAAAGTGAACAAAACATAAATATAAAATATTACTTTTAAATTGAAAATATTAAGGATTTAATTATATTATTATATATTATACAATTTATAACACTTTTAAACTACTTAAAAACCACTTAATTCATTTTTTCAACTTTTCACATATTTTAACAAATAGCAAAACACATTTTAAAAATGGCGACATAAACAATGTTAACAATTTTCAAAACAAACTTTGACAACTAATTTTATTTTTATATGGAAACTATAGTTTAAAAAATAGTCAGCTGTTCAAGTGATGCTACTTTATTAATTTACTTTGAAAGTGACGACTGTCTTCAATCTCGTTTACAAAGAGTTTATTTGTGACGAAAGACCAAAAACAGTCAGCCAGGGTTGTAAGATATTAATGGCACTAAAATTTAAAAATTTCAAGTGTCTAATCTCTAGAATACTATGGGGCAATAATGTGACGATTGACCCGAAAGATATAAATTTAAGTCAACCTGATGGTGGTATATTAGTAGAAAGTAATAATTATTTCTCCAAAAGATGAGTAAAATAACTACTTTCGGAAGTACAACAAAAAAACAACTACTTTTAAGAGTCTGTCTTTTTCGTATGCATTGGCTCTTTGTCGAACTGCTGGGAAGTTTATAGTCCCGGCAGACAGGAGGTATTAGTAGCACATATAATACTATTAATTGTTTTGTTGGCTATAATTTTGAGAGAATTTTCTTCGGAAGACAGAAATTTGATAACTATATATAACTATAAGTAGGCGGAATTTAGTCTAATTGCATAAAAGTAAACCATTGATTTATAATTAGTTTTAAAAATAATGAAACTTTTAACAGATGTTACTTGAGGACAGTAAAGAGACTGCCTCCGCTCCCGCTTACAAAGAAGACACTAAAGTGACGACTGTCTTCGTTCTCGATTACAAAGGGTACATTCGTGACGAATGACCCAAAACATACGGATTACGATCATCCAGGTGGTTAACTATTAGTGGAAATTACTGTCTTTTTCGTATGCATTGGCTCTTTGTCGAACTGCTGGGCAGTTTATAGTCCCGGCAGACAGGAGGTATTAGTAGTACATATAATACTATTAATTGTTTTGTTGGCTATAATTTTGAGAGAATTTTCTGCGGAAGACAGAAATTTGATAACTATATATAACTATAAGTAGGCGGAATTTAGTCTAATTGCATAAAAATAAACCATTGATTTATAATTAGTTTTAAAAATAATGAAACTTTTAACAGATGCAATTCTCTAAAAACCTTAAAAAACTGTGGTAATTTTTTGGAAAATTTTGGTAGCTTTTTGTCGGAACCTTGGTAGGAAAAATAAGTTGTGAATGGCAACCGAAATGTATGGAAATCTTTTAAATATACTTATATTAAGATGGAAGTGGACATTTTGCGAAATATTATGAATTGCTGAATAAGATATTCATCATCTTTTTAGTATATATGTCATAACAAAGCAAACTTATAAAGTTCTGAAGTTGTATTGATTCATATTGTACCATAAAAGTGTTCATAGGAGGGATAAAAGTGTTTGTGGTATGTGTGTTGAGTTTGTGCTGATGTTTGTAACACTTACCTTAAAGTATACCAATCGGCTCAGAATCACTTTCAATTTTAATACCTATTTCGAAAAAGAACCTAAATAATATGCCTCTCCAACTCTCTTAGGACCAATCATTAGTTAAAGGATTAGGAATTAAAATAATAAAATATAATTAATCCTCTAAAGTAGCTTAAGCACCTAATGGAGTTGGTTTATACTTGAGCAAGAAATGCAAAACTATAAACAGCTGATGCAAAAATAATAATAAAATTTTTACTAAAAAAACATTAAAATGATTGATTTATCGATTAGCACACTGCGTCCCATAACTATAAATACAACTTATTTTGTTATAATTTAGCAATATACGGAATAACAAGTGTAATTATTAAAAATAATAAAACAATTTAGTTATTTTTTATTAAAGTATTTAAAAAAAATTAACAAAATTATTTAGAGTTTCATAACTATAAATACAATTAACTTAAAATGCAAAAATTCAAAGAAATATGAGATTTTAAAAATGTGTAAGCCCGCCATTTTCTAAATCAATTTGAAAATTCGATCAGGCATACTTTCAACACCGCCATAATCCCCGCGGAACCTCACAATAAGGCGGAGATAATGGAACTCCTACGGGTTGGGAATCCGGACCTTCCAACACAAGACTGGAAGGTCGTCAGGGTCTCTCAACCAGTAGGCAGCTCCAGAAGGATTGTGGTGATTCTGAACCAGGAGTCACTGGCGCCACTTCGTGAGAAACAGGGGAAGGTCTACTACGGCTTCGAGTCGATCTTCCTCCGTGTCTACCGAGGCGACGACAAGGGACTGTTGGAAAGGGATGATCCCGATCCTGAACAATCTTCTGCAGAGATGTCATGCGACGAGACTGATGTTTCACTCAGCCAAAGTACCACTAAATCAACCTCTCGGTTGGTTAAGAGTTTCTTTGACGGAGTGGAACTGTCAGTTGACGAAGACGATTTCCTGCCTCAGACAAGGAGGACGCCAACGTCACAGTGCACAGTGGTATAGCGAAAAAAAGAGGGAAATAATCGGTAACCTCTAAACGGTTAATCCGATTTTAATGAAAATTTGGTACTGCACAAAGAGGAGGTGTTGTCGAGTTTAGGTTTTGAAATGTGGACACCTCGGCTATGTTAAATTTTTAAAACGATCCTATTTCTTCATTTGAGTTCCGATTTAAAAATAAAAATATATAGAATCTCCTCATCGGAGCACTATAAAAAATGTCGTCATAGCAGTAAATTACTCTTATAGTTTAGGAGATATTCGCATTTGAAAATTAAAATTTTAAAATTTTTACCGTTCTTACTTTAGTTTTTTGATAATAGCGGGTCCAAATATTCCCGATTTTCGCTTAACAACAAGTTTATATATCAAGCAGTGAAAGAATTATGTAAAAATCATGACTGAGTCCAAAGTTATAGGCATTTTAATTTAAAAAATTGAAAAAGGCGATTTTTTGCCATTTTTTGGGAAAAAAAAGTATCTTTTCTTTTTAAGTTATCTAAAAAGTTTCTAAGAAGATGTATATAGAAATTTATAGTTTTTGAAAAGCTGACTTTACTTAAAATACGATAAATGAAACAAAACCTAAAAATTTTTGATACCGAGGGGACCAGGTCCATCCAAAAAACCCTATTTTTTTATAGAAAATTCAATTTTGAGCAAAAATTCTCAAATCGCATAGTCGATATCAAATTATAGTGACCTGTTTTATATGACCCAATATGTTCTTAATCATTTTGTAACGGGTTTCGATAACCCCGCCCCTGGTATGGATATAATAGGCAAAAAACCCCAAAAATCCCATTTTTGGAATTTTTTTAAACTTTTTTGGGAATTCCGGGATTTCTAATAAGAAAATTCGAACTTTTTATTTAATTTTAGATTTTGAGTAAAAAAATCTACCTAACTGTAAAATATTCATCAAAATAAATTTCATAAATAAAATTTTTATTGCAATTTGAAAAATTTGTATCTTCGCAAAAAACTGAATAAAAAACATTTTTTTAATTTTTTTAAAAAAATATTCCGCGAATATTTTTAATTTTCAAAAATATTATACAGTTTTGAAAAATAGACAAAATTACCTTTCCATTGATATATAACATGCACCTAATGTTTTTTAAGTGACAAATTAATTAGGGAAAACTCAACATCTTTTAGAAAATTTACCTAGCACTATTATTTTCATCCATAACGTTAACTCTTAAATTTGTTACATATATTAAAAAAATTTTCAGGTATTATTTTTTAAACTCTAATGATTTTTACCCCTATATGTCACATTAATAGGTAGCTTATTAAAGTGACCTATTGAGGAAAAATTCATTACATAAGGATACGTTAGACATATTAGGTAGAATATCATAACCCTTTAAAAAATAATTTAATTTAAGTACCTGTAATTAATATATAAGACAGGTTTATATCTGTTTGTAATTATTTGTAATTTTCTAACCATGGCGATCGTACTAAAAAAAATGATTTGTGCTCCATTTTATTTGAACACTCTTCAGCTCCTTTTCAAGATAAAGTGAACTTCTTATTGAAATATATTGAAACTGCACATAAAAAATAAAGTGGATAAAACTGATATATGTAAAATTGAAAATTTTTATAAAATCAGTTGATATAAAACTGAAGAGTGTTCGGTATTCCATTGCTAAATTTCGATCGAAATTTTCTGATTGGCTGGATGAATGTGTAGAAGTTGCTATTTGCGTATCAACTGTTGGTGCTCCCTGTAAGCAGTATGAGGATTTGAGCTCAAAATCTAAGAGGAAAAGGTTATCAACTTCACTAGAAACCTTATCTAACGAAGAAGTTTCGGACACTTTTAAAGCAATGTTAAGAAAAGAAAAACAGCCTTTGGATGCCATAAAAATTGCAAATATTCTTCCAACCGCATCACCAAGACGACTGAAAAGAATTGTAAAGAGTATACCCACACCATCATCTGATACAACGTTCACTGAGGAAGAAGCTATTGCGCTTATGTTGCAGCTGGGATTAAGTCGTGATAACTACATAACGTTAAGAAAGGCGCTATCTGAAAAAGGAGTGGATGTTTTTACCATCATATGACAAAATAAATGAAAAGAAGAAAAAGCATTATACCACCTCCTATTGAAATAACTGATCGGAAGGCTGTTATTGGACTCGGCGCTCTACTCGAAATACTGCTTTAAGGATTGCTTCTGACTTTTCTTCAGACCAACTAAAAAAATAAATTCTTGTGATCTTCAACTCATTTGTAAGTGGGGATGTGATGGATTATCAGCACTCTCGGAATATAAACAAATCAACACAAGTGAATCATCTTCCGAGTATAAAAGTGTATTTATGGCATCGCTAGTTCCATTAAGAATTCGAAAGTATGCTGACAGCGATTCTCCATCAACCAGTTTCGATGATATTTGGAAGAATTCGACTCCAGGATCCAAAGCTTTTTGTAGGCCAATAAGCTTTGAGTATATAAAGGAATCCAAAACAACAACGCAAGATTTGATAAATCGTATTGAAGCAGAAATTAAAAACTTGGAACCTATAACAATCGAAAATAGAAAATTATTCGTTTAACATGTCCTATGATTTAAAACTTACAATGATTGATGGGAAAGTTGGAAATGCCATTACAGGAACATCATCTACTTGGTACTGCTACATATGTGGTGATAAAAAATCAGAATTTTCGAATATTTCCAAGCAAAGATCAATAAATGAGGAAACATTACAATTTGGAATATCCCCCTACATGCTCGCATACGATTTCTGGAACATTTTCTACATTTAGCATATGATTTAAAGTACAGAAGCATACCGGAAAATGCAAACAAAGTGCAAATAACAATAAGGAGTTAATGGAAATGAGAGCCAGTGAGAAACGAAGAATTCAAGAGGAATTTAAAAAGCGGATGGGATTAAATATTGATAAACCACTCACAGGATATGGAAGCACAAACGATGGTAATACCGCTAGACGTTTTTTTAAACATTTTGAAACTACTTCCGAAATAACCGGAATTAGTATGGATTTACTGCAAAAGGTCAATATTATTCTAATGGCGATAAATAGCAAGCATAAAGTGAACGCAACAAAATTTGGAGAGTATTCTACAAAGTTTCTAAATTACTTTTGGAATTATATCCCTGGAAAGAAATGACACCTACAGTTCACAAGATATTATGTCATGGAAAGGTCATCATAGAACATAATATTCTGCCTTTAGGAGAGCTTACAGAAGAACCCCAAGAATCGAGGAATAGAGACTTTAAGCATATTCATCAGTTTAGCTCAAGGAAGTGTTCTAGGCAGTCTCAAAATGAAGATATTTTTAATAATCTGATTCTATCTTCTGATCCTGTTTTATCTACTATAAGGAAACGTTGGATTTGCTACAAAACGTTAGCATTTGAAAATATTCATGAATTTAAAGATTTACTTTATCTTTTAGATATGGACTACTGTGATACCGATTATTTTACAAAATTATATTAATTTATAAAAAAAAAAAAATAAAGACTATTTTTATATAAAATAAATACTTGTTAATTTTTTAGGGATAAAGAATAAAAGATTAATCGTAAAAAGTGGCTGTAAAAATTCATAAAAATTTAGGTAGTAAAACATGCCTAACAAATGTATGGATGAAAATAATAGTACTAGGTAAATTCTCTAAAAGATGTTGAGTTTTCCCTAATTAATTTGTCACTTAAAAAACATTAGGTAGGCATGTTATATATCAATGGAAAGGTAATTTTGTCTATTTTTCAAAAATGTATATAATTTTTGAAAATTAAAAAATTCGCGGAATACTTTTTTAAAAAAATTAAAAAATGTTTTTTATTCAGTTTTTGCGAAGATACAAATTTTTCAAATTGCAATAAAAATTTTATTTATGAATATTTTTTGATGAAATTTTACAGTTAGGTAGATTTTTTTACTCAAAATCCAAAATTAAATAAAAATTTCGAATTTTCTTATTAGAAATCCCGGAATTCCCAAAAAAGTTTTAAAAATCCCAAAAATGGGATTTTTTGGTTTTTTTGCCTATTATATCCATACCAGGGGCGGGGTTATCGAAACCCGTTACAAAATGATTAAGAACATATTGGGTCATATAAAACAGGTCACTATAATTTGATATCGACTATGCGATTTGAGAATTTTTGCTCAAAATTGAATTTTTATATAAAAAATAGGGTTTTTTTGGATGGATCTGGTCCCCTCGGTATCAAAAATTTTTAGGTTTTGTTTCATTTATCGTATTTTATGTAAAGTCAGCTTTTCAAAAAGTATAAATTCTATATACATCTTCTTAGAAACTTTTTAGATAACTTAAAAAGAAAAAGATACTTTTTTCCCCAAAAAATGGCAAAAAATCGCCTTTTTTTAATTTTTTAAATTAAAATGCCTATAACTTTGGACTCAGTCATGACTTTTACATAATTCTTTCACTGCTTGATATATAGACTTGTTGTTAAGCGAATAAAAAAATGGCGAAAATCGGGAATATTTGGACCCGCTATTATCAAAAAACTAAAGTAAGGACGGTAAAAATTTTAATTTTCAAATGCGAATATCTCCTAAACTATAAGAGCAGTAAATTATTTACTGCTACGACGACATTTTTTATAGTGCTCGATGAGAAGATTCTATATACGAAATTTTTTTTAAATCGGAACTCAAATGAAGAAATAAGATCGTTTTAAAAATTTAACATCGCCGAGGTGTCCTAATTTGAGGACCCCCCGCCGGGCCCCTGGTTGGCCTATAAAGTCCAAATTCAATACCTAAACTCGACAACACCTCCTTTTTGTGCATACCAAATTTCATTAAAATCGGATTAACCGTTTAGAAGTTACCGAATTATTTCCCTCTTTTTTTTCCTATACCACTGTGCGCCGGTAGCATTCAGACTAGCCCGACCCGGTGTCTCCGCCGGACTAACCTGGGTGGCAGTAGCACTCGACTCTCCACAGCCTGTCGCCGTGGGGGTAGGGTCTCCGGAGATTATTAGGCCCCTTACCGGATACGCGGGGCACGGTTTCTTGTTGGACATTGGACATTAAAACGGTGTGCATTTTATACTTGCTGCCAAGTATATGTGCTTGCAGACCACCAAGCCGCCCAATGTGGGAACAGACTAAAGATCCCGAACAGACTGTACTGTCAAAAGATACACATCCGAAGGATGAGTAGAGATCTTTTGACAAGTACTTGGACTGGTAGCCGCCCCATCGGGGAGAAACAGACGCTACCAGTGGTAAGAAGGGTAGTTCTTAGTATGTGCTCGTCATGAGCCCCTCTGGTATGGGTGGCCCTACCAGCACGGCCTGCATGGGTCATCACACATAAGCCTTCGCATTGCGTCAAGATGACTACCCGTCGCGAAGGTTATAAAATTAAAAAAAAAAACAAGTGAACATCCTTCTTATACACCCTTCACCATAGTGTATTTTAAACATATTAGTTTTATAAATTTTATCCCAAATTATTATTACACCAAAAGCAAAACAAAAGGAACAAAAAAAAATACACAAGGCAACAGACATCTTAACATACAAAACGAAAAACGCAGAAAAACAAAATAAACAATGCAATAAAACCAACCTACATCCAAATGTCTTTGTCAGCCAAGTGCTGCCTTTTCGCTTCTATTAAAGGGCTGATAGAAGGCTTACTTAAAAAGGCCTTTTAAACGGTCTTCCGTTGTAGACCTATTAGAAGATCTTTCGCATAAGGCTTAGAGGAAAACCTACAACGTAATTTATATAAGATGGTCTTCCGTTTTCAGTCGAAGGCTTTGTAAAAAGTCAGACAAAGTCTGTATAGTTTAAGAGATATATTTATAAGAGTTTATCGAAGTTTTTTAAAGAAGTTTATAAAAAATTGATTATCAATAATTACCTAATCAGACATTCTACAAAGACCTGGTTCACACTAGGAAACTTTTTTTGGGAAACTTTTGAGAGAATGTTAACGTTTGTTAAACGTGAAATAACCTGAAATTTATAACCTGAAATGTTGTGAATTAGTTTCACTTTACCCGAAATTTTGCGTTTTAAGTAATTTAATATTTTCTAGGCTGCTACCTTATAAGCATTTTCAAATTTGATTAAAGGACTACACAAAGGATGATATCATTATCATATATATGTTTTTGTATTTATTTTTATTTATGCCTATGCTCCATCTTAGGCTTTAAAAAGTTTCATTATTTTGTGGATCTTAGTTTCGCACTGAAAAAGTCATGATTTAAACCAATGTGCTATGGTCAAAAAAGTTTTCAGTTTTTTTAAACTTTGTTCAACTAATTTTTAGAACAAAAATTAGATCAATAATTCTTACAGTTTAGCTGCTCTGCGGATATAAGAAAATTGAATTTTTTGTTAAATTTTAGAGAATACGTATTTATTCTTTATTGTTGCACATTAAACAAAGTATTTTCAGAGTATTAAAATATATATATTCCAAGTATATAAAATATATATTCCAAATTTTGTGTAAATCGTACATTCTTCACCGATAAAATTTGGAGTTCAAAGGTCAAATTTTGTAAAATATGTGAATTCTCAGTATACCATGTCGAAATATTATTTATTTGTTAGCCATGTTTAATAAATACGGCTTTAGATCTTAGTATGAAGTCTTGTGTTTAAAATAACAGCTATAAAGTAAAATTAAAAAAATTAACCCTTTTAAATACATGGGACAAATGTAATCCCGAGTTCAAAAAATCTTAAAAACACTATCCATTAGAGTGGGTCGGTTTCTATAGACAAAAAAGTTGTGTCAGTCACCTCTTAGAATTAAAGATATTTAATAACATTTCTAAAAATAAAAAAAATATTTTTGTGCCACGCCTAGAAATACCGCCCTTGTGAGCATTTTAAAAGCCTATATTTCATGTAATTAAATGTACTTTATTCCAGTATAGCCACAACTTTAGATTTTGGGGAAGGATCCGAGATATCAGAAGTCGGGCATAGCATGTTAGGTCTAATTTAAAAATCATCTAAGGGTGAAATGTAGCTACATCTAAGCCATAAATATTGATATATCATATGTTACGATCAGACTTAAATTGGCGGTGTAATATATAAAAAACATAAATGGCGGTATTTCTAGGCGCGATAAAAAAATATTTTTTATATTTTTGAAAATGTTGTCAACATATCTTTAATCGTGGGGGGTGACGGACTTAATTACACTATTTAATATTTTTTTAATGTTATTCATAAAGCATCTCATAATTATATTTCATTGATTTACACTTGTTCTAAAATCACATTTTTACACAATGAGGATATGATTTTTGCAAATTACGATTGAAAAAACTTTTTACAATAAAACAATAAATTCCAAAAAGGAATTAAAACATAATTTGAAAAACCCAACAAAATTAACCGAAATTCTCAATATGCATAATACTTTTTTGACATGCAATTTCTTATGAAGAATAATAAAATGCAGCAACAAATGCACCAAAAATTGTATTTTAATATTTTTTATTGGTTTTCCCATTTTACACAATTTCTATTTTTAATTGGAAAACATTAATTTACTTTTTATATATTTTTCCAATTTTATTTATGAATAAAAATCTAAATTCTCTTAGAAAAGGTAGGCAAAAAACTTAGTTGATACAGTGTATGTGAAAATGTACGTGTGAAGCAATAACAAAAAACACACTCGTATAACAGTACTTCTCTTTCCTACTTTACCGTTTTACGCACATTCCTACACGGTGGTTTACGCAAGGTCTTTTTATTAATAGCTATGTATATTTTTCTTCGCGCCTGTTCATTCATTATTGTTCAAGATCATTGTGAGTATGTAATAATAAAATATCCATACATACATATATATACCAGATATAAATATACATATTTATGTAAGTATGTATGAAAAAATAACAAAAAAACATAAAAATGACCTGTAAAATGACGCACATTCCATAACGGTGGATTACGCTAGGTCGTTTTTTTGCTTTACCTTTGAATTGATGGTGGGAAGAAGATATGTAGATATGTACATGTGATGCAAAAACACATTCCTTATAAAAATGACCTGTAGTAGTGCTTCTCTTTCCTACTTTATCATTTACGGGCATTGCTTAACGATGGTTTACGCAAGATCCTTTTTTGCTTTACTTAAATTAGAGGTTGAGAGAAGAGGAAAGAAATATCATTATTATTTAGTCTCTCTCATGTAAATTCAAAAGGTTGGCAATGTCATATGCAAATTTATTAACACCTACATATATGTTTCTTCGCGCCTGTTCATTCATTATTGTAAGATAATTGCGAGTATGTAATAATAATTTATAGAAATGTGACATATGTATATTAGAGCATTTCCCGGGCTCGTATCTTACAAACCGTTCGGAATTTTGATTTACTCTCTGAGGAAATGTTGTTGCTCTTATCAAAAGAACATCTTTATTATCAGAATCTTCAAAAATTAAATTTGTTTTACATTATTTTCCTTTTCAGACCTATAAGTAGCAAACCGTTAAACATTTAAGAAAAATTTGAATTATATAACAAAATCAGTGGATTTTCTAGTATCTATAACATACTAAAATCTTGATTTTCTATCTGATACTTTGAATGCTTTATTTTAGGAATAAAATACAGTAGGCGTAGTTGGATCTGGATAGTTATTCTTGATCTATCTATATATAAGTGTTGGTATTAGCTGAAAAATTTTGCTTTTGTGAACCTTAGGTGATGAGAACCGCCCTTATTTGTAAATATCTAAATGAAGTATTTTTCCCGTACCATAACAGACCTAAGGTCTGTTAAGAGTTCTATATTTAAACATAATGTTCTTTTAAGTTCGTATATGGACTTTGGAGAAGATAAATGAGGACTTCAATGGTCTTTGCTTGGATACATGTCGCTCTCCTTTGGCAGTTAAAGATTTTGAAAGACAACTCATTGCGTTTTTTAATAATTCTTTGTGTTATTTTAATAACTCTTTGTGTTATTTCATAAATATTTCATAAATTTCATAAATTGGAATTGCCTCATCATTTCCCTTTAAAATTTTTTTGCGCAAATAACTAAACAGTTTCACACAATGAAGATATGATTTTTGAAAATTACAATTGGAAAATACTTAACACGTGTCCTTTTAACAATAAAACAAAAAATTCCAAAAAGCAATTAAAAAATAATTGAAAATTCAAACGAATCAGTGTTAGTTAGGAATGTTATTTCCGGAATAACATCACTTCCTAGATACTTGGATCTAACTTCGACGAATGCCTGGCAGTGGCAAAGAAAGTGCTCCAGAGTTTCACTGTCCTCTCCACATGCTCTACATTCGTCAGAATCCGCACGTCCAATTTTGCATACTTGTCTCGTAGTCCTGTGTGTCCACTCAAAATATGTACCATCATACTAACTTCAGACTTGCTCATTTTGAGAAGATTTTTCGTCTTGCTTTCATCAGGATCACCCCATAGGATCTTCGTGGTTCTACCCACTGTTTCAATATTCCAAGAGGCCTTATGGGATTCTCTCACCCATATTTTTAGTTCAGCTTTTGTTGTGTTGAATGGTTTTGCGTTTGTCAGGTTAACTGCATCGAGCTCCCTTCCCTTTAAAGCTATAACATTAGCCCTTTCGTTACCGACTACTCCCGAGTGGGCTGGTACCCATATGATGTGAACTTTACCCCTCAAAAATTTTAAATCTTGAGTTACATAATATTTTTTTGATAGATATCCCACTCGCATCCCACTAAGCGACCAAAACGGTTTTAAAGGAAAAGACCTAAGCTTTCTTTTGAGAAAAAAAATTAATAAAAAACAGTCCATTTTGGAAAAAAGTCAAAAAAGTTTTTGATTTTTCAAAAAAAAGTAAAAAATTTTATGTCTTGAGTTACAAAACATTTTTCTATAGATATCCCACTCGCATCCCACTAAGCGACAAAAAGGGTGTTAAAGGAAAACCCATAAGCGTTCTTCTGAGCAAAAAAAATTAAAAATGTGGACTAATAAATTTACAAAAGGTTCCATTTAAAATACACAACAATATAACAAAAAGGCTAATTTTGCAAAATATTGCATAAAAGTCGGTTTTCTCGAAATCCGTTGAATTCAAATTGCAGATACAGGCAAACTATAAGAGGTATTGACCTATTTTTTTTGTGTTTTATTCCCTAATCTGTTGTCCATAAATCCCTATTGAAATTTGTTTAACAAAGTATCAAAAAAACTAAAATCTTAATTTTGAAACGACCGTTAAAAATATCAAAATTTTTCGACCATAGCTGAGAACAGGTTTACGTTATTCTATAAGGACAAAAACTCATATTCAAGTAACTACAGATGTATTTTAAGTAGTACAATTGTTTTATTAGAATATTTTCAAAAATATGTTTATTTTTTTTTATCACATTTCGAATTCAAGTGCTCTGAGACACGATAATGGCCTGGGGAATTTTTAATAACTTTTACATTTTTGAACCAATTTTTGTGTTTTTATCTTTTTGTAACGCTTAAAGATTTTTTTAACTTTTTGATGTAAAAAGTAAGTCTGTGGATGGAAATCAAAAGAAATTTCGATTAAAATTTTGTAGTTGGATGGACACTACTACGGAATTTACAACACATCAGCAGGAGCGCCTTGCAAATCATACGAAGACTTAAGTTCAAGGTCAAAAAAGAGGGTCACACAAAAACTTTTTTCAATCTCAAATGAGGAAATTGCTGATACATTTAACGAAATGCTGAAAAAAGAAAAACCAACCTATGGATGCCGTACATATTGCATCTATTCTTCCTAATGCATCACCAAAACGACTTAAGCGAATTGTGGAAAGTATACCAACTCCAACATCACAATCAAATTTTACTGAAGAGGAAGCAAAAAATTGTTGTAGACCCATAGGATTTGAATATATAAAGGAGTCAAAGAAAACAACAAAAGATTTAGTGGAATATTTAAAAGATGAAATAAATGCACTGGAGCTCATTGGCATAATAATAAAGGAATTCTCTATTAACGTATCATATCAGCTAAGCTTAACAATGATTGATGGAAAGGTCAGCAATGCCATAACAGAAACTTCTTCCTTCTGGAGATGCTCAATATGTAATGAGAAAAAGTCGCAATTCTCAAATATAAACAAAAGCAGAAGTATTAATGAAGAAGTCCTGTCTTTCGGAATTTCACCACTTCATGCCAGAATACGATTTTTGGATTACTTTTTACACATAGCATACGACCTCAAATATAGAAGTGTGCCAGAGAATCTTACTAAATCAACAAAAAATAATGAAGAATTGAAAGAACTGAGAGCTGCGGAAAAAAGCAGAATCCAAGAAGAATTTAAAGTTCAGATGGAATTAAACATCGACAAACCACTTCCAAGTTGCGGTAGTACAAATTACGGTAATACGGCGAGAAGGTTTTTTCGTGATTTTGAAATTACTTCAAAAATAACTGGAATCGACAAGGAGTTGCTTCGAAGAGTTAACACTATTTTAATGGCACTGCATAGTAAACATAAAATTAATGGAAATCGATTTGGGGAATATACATCTGAAATTTCTAAATTACTTGTATCTCTGTATCCATGGAGGGAACTAACAACAACAGTACACAAAGTATTGCGTCCTGTTCTTTCAACTATGCGAAAAAGATGGATTTGTTATGAAACTCTATCATCTCAAAACGAGGAAGATTTAAAGGACTTATATTACCTTCTGGATATGTAAGTATACCGATATGACAGATTATTTTATAGAAAATAAGTTGTGTTAGGAATTAACTATATAAGTAGGTTGAAAGAATTAATTATATTATGTTTAAGATAAACAGTTCAAATAAAAAAAGCTATTATACTAACTGATGATATTGTATTAAATTGTGTTTTATATTTCGGTTGGCGGGAAAGGTGGTTTGTGTGGGGTGATTTAGGTGTTGTTATTATATTTTTTTTATTGTATATACAATGTTATAGTCTTTAATAAAATAATTAACTAAATAATTTTTAAAATTTGTCCAAATATTTTATTCAACACCAAATGTATGTTCTGTCATACTTAATACTAAAATATAAAAAAATAGGACAAGGTTTTTACGCCAAAGCGTTCTGCGTAAAGATACCTTTTAGAAAACTATAAAATTGTTATATGTTGTTAAAGAAAATTTTATTTTATTAATAAAAGAGTTAAGACACATTTTGGGCAAAAAAACGGCAAAAATCTAAAATTTTTTGAATTTTTAAATTAAAAAACGTATATTTTTGGATCTGTAAATGATATTGATATGAAATTTTTTGCATATTGTTGGAAATTTTGTTGTCTATCTAACAAGAATTGAGTCCATTTGGTCCAAAATTACGCCCGGTATTTAAAAAAAGGCGGACCAAGGTATGGTAAATTTTGTATCACTAAATTTTTAAATGCCTATAACTCGGGTATTGTAAGAGATAAGTAGTATGTCCAAGCATGTTTTTTCAAGATTTCGTCAAGCGCTTTCAGAAAATATAAAAATCTTTGTATTTGGGTGAAAAACAAAAAAAAAATGGCACGAGTTTAAAAATTTTACATGTCGTAGGTACCCTACCACAGCTCCGTCCCTGGGGCATCTGCGGGGTTCATCTTCAAAATTTAAACTCGAATACTCCTTGGCTACGCTCACGCCAAATTTTATCCCGATCGGATCAGCCGTTTAGAAATGTCAGATTTATTTCCAAAAAATTTCCATTCTGCCCCACTGTGTGGTAGTGAAAATTTTCCACAACAATAAAATAGTGCAAATGTTTAACACTCACTACATGAATGCTTTAATATGCACTAAAACCTCAAAAAAGTGTTTATAAAAATATTACAAACAAATTTAATATACATATGTTCGAAATATTTCTATTTTATAATTTTTATTGTATTAAAGAAAAATATATGTACCAATATGTATTTGATTTAATTTGTTAAATTAATATATTTTTAATCGACACTTTCTCAAGTTTGGACAG
This sequence comes from Lucilia cuprina, assembly GCF_022045245.1. Lineage (NCBI taxonomy): Eukaryota > Metazoa > Arthropoda > Insecta > Diptera > Calliphoridae > Lucilia > Lucilia cuprina. Next base: position 28,216,431 of record NC_060953.1, read on the forward strand.
CGCTGCTGTTCTGTCTTCTGGCGAGTGAGTGATTTCCTCTTCGCTTTTAAAATTTGACTCCTCAAAATTACCAGTACTTGCTAATGATGCTTTGGGTACCGTCGTAATGTTTTAGGGTTTCCGTATCAAATTAGATTAGTTTTTTGTAATCGTTTACATAAAAATACATCCCCGATCTAATGGGACTTGCTTGTTTTCTGAATAATTTGCTATCCTATCCGTATTTTTCTTGACAGATCATATTACTTTTATGCTCTGTTTCAAAAATATTTAACGCTATTCGTAATTGACTTCGGGAACCTTTTTTTATTATATTTGATGTTTTGCTTATTTTAATTAATTTTGATTACATTGAAGAAGTTTTATTTTAGTTAATGGAAGAACTGAATTTGTTAGATATCTTAAAATTCTTAAAATATGATAATTAAATTTTATTTGTTTTAATAGTTAACGAATACTATACTATGATTTTATAAATGTCAGGCTCAAAACATGACTGAATAAAACTTTTGAATAAAACTATTAATGACTCTATATGCCATTATTTTGCGTATAGAGCTAAATTACGCAACAAAGTTATGTTTTGAAGGATATAGAGCAAAATAGAAGTACTCATCAACCAAGCAAAACAGCCGAAAACGGATTGCAGATTTGAAAAATATGGGGTCGAAAACCTATAGTGGCGCCCTTAACTCAAAATTGTCAAAATGGCGTATAGAACCCATAAACACCCGGGCGACGATATAGGAAATTCTCTTTTTAATTTAGATTTTAGGGTTCAAAAAATGATGAAATATTTTTAATAGTACATCAACAATACTTTGTGTTAGCATTGCCAGAAATCTTAGAAGTATAATTATATTCTCGTGAACATTTAAAAAAAATATTAATTCATGTTTTTACCAGAAACTTAGAAACGAAAAACTGCTAATTAATAATAAAATTAGTTAATCTAAATAAATTGATTCTAATGTTAATCCGCTTTAATGTTTTTGAGTACAAGATTAATCTTTATAAAAAGAGAAAGAAAATTGTAAACGTAATATGAAAATTAATGAAAACTTAAATTAAAAACAAAAGAATATATTGAGAAGTCCCTATAATTTATACACTGCGTGGCATTACTTAATTACAATTAATTTTTGGAATTCTCTTAAGGTTATATTTTTTTTGTAAACCAGTAATTATTTTTAAGAGTATGATAAGATATCTCTTATTTTCAAAAGCTTAAAATATCACTTCACTTTTTTAAAGAGAGAAATTGTAAATTAATATTTTTTTAGTGTTTCATAATTATAATTACAATTTGTGATAAACAAAGTATGCTAAAAATCGACAATATGCAACAGTTTTTGACCTTAAAGAAGCAGTTATCGATGCCTGGAAATCAATAACTGAAGAAATAAGAAGAAATCTTGTTGAAAGTATAGGTTAGGTTAGGTTTGCAGGCTGTCCCTTGCAGTTCGCATTAGGGGCACACTTGGGTCCATGTTATGATCCCTTTGTGGTACCTGAAAAGAGAAAGAAAACGGTCGGCGTATTATTACAAGCCAGTAATGAGTGTTAAAGTAATTTTTTGAAAGGAACTTAATATGGTCAATAATGGACCAATTCTCATAGAATTTTAATGTGAAATTTAGGTTTCTATAAAACTTGTTTGTGTCGAATTTCATTGCCATACAGATATGAGGTTCCTATAAAAATATTTTTTGTCAAATTTCGCATGTAAGAACCTTATACAGGGACTAGGGTCAAGTTTGATCCGATATCCGCCATACTATACCGTAAAATTTATGGGTGCATAAAACTGAATTGTGCTAAATTTCATGAAAATTGCTTCATATTTAACGTATTTATTAGTATTTAAGGAGTTTTCTGGGGGGTCATTTATGCGAGGGCTAGGCGAAATCTTCAACAGATATTGCCCTTAATCAGTACCAAACATGTAGAAATAAAATACTTTGTTTATATTTTAACTTGTGAAAAATATTGTTTTGTAAAAATTATTATTATAAGCATTGATAATTTGTACTGAAAAAGGAAAAAGTATTATTCTAAAATAAAATTTCAAACACGAAACATAAATTACAATAGGTTATGGGCCATTGTTGTTTCACTAGAAATTTAATAGAGTAGATTTAACATAATGGATTACATTCAAGATATTAATAAAGGTAATCAGAATCAAGAAATATTAAAGAAATTATCAAGATGAGTGTCAAGTTCTATGGAATAGAAAAGCTGAATTAAAAGAACTATTATAATTGGAAATTTAAGATAAAAATGTATTTGGTGAAGGAAGATGATCCATTATTCAAGAGCCTGTTCAGGACACAGATGCTTGGAGAATGAAGGATATGGAAACAATTGCAATTTTAGGATTATGTGTTGAATATTCGCAACTCATCCATATTAGAAATGAAACTTCTGTCAAAAATGTTTGAAATAAGCAACAACAACATGATCGGGTAACATTGAGCTCAAATGTGCATCTTATACGAAAAATATGCAGCATGTGGTTAGGCGAAAGTGAGAATATGGAAGTGCATATAAATCCGGACCTCAAGAAAGATTGCCATAAATATAAAGTCTGGTGAAAAAAACAAAAAGAAGTCTGTATATATAGTAGAAGAACAAAAAGATGAGTGTGAATTCGTTTTAGTGTCAAATATGGTTCCTGAAAATCAAGCTTCGTGGATAATAGATGGGCAATAGTTGCCATATTGCCCATAATAAGAAATTATTAACAGAAATAAATTATAACGATAATTGACCAGTCAATTTGTGTAGCAAATGGTAAGGAAATATGAAAAATCAAGATTGGAGAAGTGTCCTTAATTGTAAATAAAGTTTATTACGTCCCACAGTGGGGCAGAATGGAAATTTTTTGGAAATAAATCTGGCATTTCTAAACGGCTGATCCGATCGGGATAAAAATTGGCGTGAGCGTAGCCAAGGAGTATTCGAGTTTAAGTTTTGAAGATGAACTCCGCAGATGCCCCAGGGACGGAGCTGTGGCGGCTCAAAGTAGGGTACCTACGACATGTAAAATTTTTAAACTCGTGCCATTTTTTTGTTTTTCACCCAAATACAAAGATTTTTATATTTTCTGAAAGCGCTCGACGAGATGCTACTTATCTCTTATAATATCCGAGATATAGGCAGTTAAAAATTTAGTGATACAAAATTTACCATACCTTGGTCCGCCTTTTTTTGAATACCGGGCGTAATTTTTGGCCCAATTGGACTCAATTTTCCAATATACAATAATATACAAAAAATTTCAGATCAATATCATTTACAGATCCAAAAATATACGTTTTTTAATTTAAAAATTCAAAAATTTTAGATTTTTGCCGTTTTTTTTTTGCCCAAAATGTGTCTTAACTCTTTTATTAATAAAATAAAATTTTCTTTAAGAACATATAACAATTTTATAGTTTTCTAAAAGGTATCTTTACGCAGAACGCTTTGGCGTAAAAAACTTGTCCTATTTTTTGAAAATGTTGCCACTGCGTCCTTCCGAATATGACCTATTTTTTTTATCAAAACATAAACTTTGGGCTACATCTTCTAAAATCCCAAAGCTGGGATCAGAAAACTGAAAGCAGTTTTGGAAACCTCAATATGTTTTCCATTTACTCCAAACGTATTTTCCCAGCCCTGAAAGAAATGTGGACCCTATGGGCAAAAATGTAAAAAATCCCATTTTTGGGATTTTCATTCCTATTTTTGGGAATTGCGGGATGCCCTTTGACCTTTTCAATTTTTTTTGCATTTTCTTATTTCAAATGACAAATTTAACAAGCGTTGAAGATTTCATTGAGTTTTGTTAAATTTCTAAAACTATGATTTATATCAAAATTTTAATAGGGTCGCAGATAGCTACAACAATTTAGTCCATATTTATCCCTTAATATCTTTTTTTAGTTAGATATGGAAATTCTCGACCCTTTACATAAAATTTCAAGCCAATATCTCAATTACATTAAAAAAAATGTTCATTTAAACCTGTGTCCTTTAATTTCATCTTTTTCATATTTTAGTATTAAGTATGACAGAACATACATTTGGTGTTGAATAAAATATTTGGACAATTTTTAAAAATTATTTAGTTAATTATTTTATTAAAGACTATAACATTGTATATACAATAAAAAAATATAATTTTATTATGAGCCACGCACAACTCGTTTTGAGATAATAGAGTTTCATAACAAATCCATCATTTTCGCATAGTTGAAAGAACAGGATCAGAAGCTAGAAGTAAACTATTAAAAATATCTTCATTCTGTAATTGCCTGGAGCATTTTCTTGAGGTGAAAAGTTGAACATGCTTAAAATCTCGATTCCTCGCTTCCTGGGCTTCTTCTGTTAACTCTCCAAGTGGAAGAATATTCGATTCAATTATTATTTGACCATGACACAATACTTTGTGTACTGTTGGTGTTAGTTCCCTCCATGGATCGATTTCCATTAATTTTATGTTTACTATTCAGTGCCATTAAAATAGTGTTCGAAGCAACTCCTTGTCGATTCCAGTTATTTTTGAAGTAATTTCAAAATCACGAAAAAACCTTCTCGCCGTATTACCGTCATTTGTACTACCGCAACTTGGAAGTGGTTTGTCGATGTTTAATCCCATCTGAACTTTAAATTCTTCTTGGATTCTGCCTTTTTCCGCAGCTCTCAGTTCTTTCAATTCTTCATTATTTTTTGTTGATTTAGTAAGATTCTCTGGCACCCTTCTATATTTGAGGTCGTATGCTATGTGTAAAAAGTAATCTAAAAATCGTATTCTGGCATGAAGTGGTGAAATTCCGATAGACAGGACTTCTTCATTAATACTTCTGCTTTTGTTTATATTTGAGAATTGCGACTTTTTCTCATTACATATTAAGCATCTCCAGAAGGAAGAAGTTCCTGTTATGGCATTGCTGACCTTTCCATCAATCATTGTTAAGCTTAGCTGATATGATACGTTAATAGAGAATTCCTTTATTTTTATGCAAATGGGCTCCAGTGCATTTATTTCATCTTTTAAATATTCCACTAAATCTTTTGTTGTTTTCTTTGACTCCTTTATATATTCAAATCCAATGGGTCTACAAAAATTGATCCATATATCTTCAAATGAATTTCCGATGCTTGACGATGATGGATTAAAGGGATATGAACGAATTCGTAATGGCACAAATGATGACATAAAAACACTTTTGTAGTCTGCTAATGTCCGACTTCCACAAGCTTGTTTGTATTCTGGAAGTGCTGATAAACCGTCACATCCCCACTTACACATTAAGACAACATCACAGTTATGAATTTTCCTTAGTTGGTCTTCTGAAAATTCTGACACAATTCTTGATGTTGTTAATGATGCTTCCACATCACACAGTGGGGCAGAATGGAAATTTTTTTGGAAATAAATCTGGCATTTCTAAACGGCTGATCCGATCGGGATAAAATTTGGCGTGAGCGTAGCCAAGAGTATTCGAGTTTAAGTTTTGAAGATGAACCCCGCAGATGCCCCAGGGACGGAGCTGTGGCGGCTCAAAGTAGGGTACCTACGACATGTAAAATTTTTAAACTCGTGCCATTTTTTTGTTTTTCACCCAAATACAAAGATTTTTACATACTACTTATCTCTTACAATATCCGAGTTATAGGCATTTAAAAATTTAGTGATACCAAATTTATCATACCTTGGTCCGCCTTTTTTTAAATACCGGGCGTAATTTTGGACCAAATGGACTTTTTCTTGTTAGTTAGACAACAAAATTTCCAATAATATACAAAAAATTTCATATCAATATCATTTACAGATCCAAAAATATACGTTTTTTAATTTAAAAATTCAAAAAATCGAAATTTCTTTTGATTTCCATCCACAGACTTACTTTTTACATCAAAAAGTTTTAAAAAGTTTTCAATTTTTGATATGCCTGTTTTGTCTACTTTTCTACTATATGTAGTTTTTATATAATTTGAAATGTCTTCAATTCTTTCTGGCCCTTTTGAAGATACACTCCATAAAACGGAACACAACTCTTCGTACTTTAATGTAATCTTCATTGTAGATTTATTAAATATGGTACTTAAAATCTGAGAAGTTTACTTATATACCAATTCTTGTTATTTCCGATACAGGTATTCCAAAGTAAAAAATTACGAACTGTCTACCTATTAACTGTAATTCAGTCATTGATATTTCTTATTAGTGAATGAATCGAAATTATCATTACCTGTATATTTTTACCTTATAAATTTCTGAAAATTTAAGCATAATAGGACCTTTCAATTATAAGGATAAGCAAACAAATAGAAAATAGGTAAATATAAGATTTAAACATGTTCTGTCATATTTAATACTAAAATATGAAAAATATAAAATTAAAGGATACAGGTTTAAATGAACATATTTTTGAATGTAATTGAGATATTGGCTTGAAATTCCATATCGAGAATTTCCATATCTAACAAAAAAGATATTAAGGGATAAATATGGACTAAATTGTTGTAGCTATCTGCGACCCTATTAAAATTTTGATATAAATCATAGTTTTAGAAATTTAACAAATATGTAATATATGACAAAATCTTTATTTATGAACAAAACTCAATGAAATCTTCAACGCTTGTTAAATTTGTCATTTCAAATAAGAAAAGGTCAAAGGGCATCCCGCAATTCCCAAAAATAGGAATGAAAATCCCGAAAATGGGATTTTTTACATTTTTGCCCATAGGGTCCACATTTCTTTCAGGGCTGGGAAAATACTTTTGGAGTAAATAGAAAACATATTGAGGTTTCCAAAACTGCTTTCAGTTTTCTGATCCCAGCTTTGGGATTTTAGAACATGTCGCCCAAAGTTGAAGTTTTGATAAAAAATAGGTCATATTCGGAAGGACGCAGTGGCAACATTTTCAAAAAATAGGACAAGTTTTTTACGCCAAAGCGTTCTGCGTAAAGATACCTTTTAGAAACTCGAATACTCCTTGGCTACGCTCACGCCAATTTTTATCCCGATCGGATCAGCCGTTTAGAAATGCCAGATTTATTTCCAAAAAATTTCCATTCTGCCCCACTGTGTACCACTAATGGTTAGTGGTACTGAAAAATTTTCACTACCACTATTTTTTTAGTGGTAGTTTAAATATGTTTCACTACCACTAATTTTTTAGTGGTAGTTAAAATATGTTTTACTATAGTGATAAAAAATAGTGGAAAATCAAAATTTCGTCACTATAGTGGGATTTAGTGGAAACCTTAGTGCACTAAATATTTATTTACATCTGTTTCTATGGTATGTTGTTTTTAAAGTCATCGGATGTTTGGCGTTCCTTATATAACCAAGTTGAGTTGGTTTCAAACTTAATTTAATTAACGCTAAGCCATTTTCGACATCTGCGTCGTATTTTATTGTATCCGTGTTAGTACTACACGATTTCCTTTCAACCCTGCCACTATTTATTATAACACTTTTCAACTGCACCGACCAATTTATTGGTTCAAAAAGGAATCTATATATACTTATATATAAAAATGAATGTGTGTTTGTAAGTTTGAACACTATAGAATACCAAACGGCTGAACCGATTTGCTTGAAATATTCACAGCGTATTCCTGTATGTCTGGAATAGGTAATAGGCTACTTTTTATTTACAGTTAGAATCTTAAATTTTTGCACGAATAACTTTAACATCCATGTAAACATTTTGGATAATAAATTGGCGGACTATCCATGAGGGGAGCGGCACCTCCCATATTAATTAAATACAAAAATTCGTTTATCTTGAGATAATGTAACAGTAAGAGTCCTAAAATTTTGTAGAAGCGATTTTAGTGTCAATATGATTATTTAGGTTAAAATTATTTAGCATAAAAAAATTAAATACAAAAATTCGATTATATTGGAAACTATTACAGTTAGAATCTTATACAACTTATGCTATGTATACACGATTGTTAGATCTAACAACGTTGGCAGTAAAATGTACAGAAAATGTCTAATAACAGTGTAAACTTACAAATTTTTTCTTTCAATATTGTCAGTAATGCCTTTTCTGACAACGTTTATCTTGAAAACTGTTAGATAATTCAAATTTTTTATAGATAGATAGAAATTGGCGAATTTGCAATAATTTGCTTGGCATCTCTCATATGTAACATATTGTTAATCTGGAAAACTATTGTGGTTATAATTTTCAAAATCGTTAAGTGGATTTTCAATTAATACTATTGGGTAAAAAAATATTGTATATCCCAAGGCATTAGAATAAGAATTATTCTTTAATACTAAAGGTATATATTAAATTTTAGCAAGTAAGAAGTAAATATATCATTAATGTATTATTTTAGAATTTAAACGAAATATATTGTCACCAAGAGAAATTATAATAAACCTTTAGGAAAAATTTTATAATTTTGTAACTAAATAAATAATTTTTTTGATTATTATGTATTTAATTTCGATAGGGGTAGCGATGCACACCGGGTTTTAGCTACTGAATAATATAAGCAAAATGACATAGTTTGGAAACGAAACATTAAACAAATAGAAGAAAAACATTCACGTTGTATGGTTGCCATATTTTCATCAAGTTCTGTATTCGTCGGTGCAGAATCTTAGATACCCTTCACCACGATGTATTAAAAAACATTCAGTACCAAAATAATGCTATCACTTACTCCGAGACCTACATGCTTAATTTAATGTTTCTAGGTTAGGTTGATAGGAGGATGCATACTACATCAAATCCAAAGAAATGTACCTAGGTCACTATCGGGCCTGTTGCTCCTTATCATAAAAAATGTAAGTGAATGAATTATTTTTCAGTGTTCAGAAACTGAGTTTCCTAAGAATCTTCCAATCAGTGTTAGTCAGGAATGTTATTTCCGGAATAACATCACTTCCAAGATACTTGGATCTAATTTCGACGAATGCACGAATTCGCACGAACAATTTTGCATAGATGTGCTGTGTGTTCACTCAGAATACGTGCCATCATACAGACTTCAGACTTGCTCATTTTGAGGAGATTTTTCGTCTTGCTCTCATTAGGGTCACCCCATGGGATCTTCGTGGTTCTACACCCTGTTTTATTATTTCAAGAGGCCTTATGAGATTATCTCACCTATATTTTTATTTCAGCTTTTGTTGCGTCAAATGGTTTTGCGTTGTCAAAGTTATTACATTCGCCCTTTCATTGCCGACTACTCCCGAGCGGGCTGGTACCCATATGATGTGAACCCTACCTCTGGAAGAGTATTCATTTAAAGCATTCTTACAATCCAATACGGTCTTAGATTTAGTTCTATCACCTGATATCGCCCTAATTGCCTTCTGGCTGTCGGTAAATATATTAGGCGCTGTGGGCGCCATATTTATTCTAATCGAAATTACGCATTCCGTTATTGATCGTACTTCTGTCTGAAAGCTTGTGTTATGATTTGGTAAACGGTGGTATATTTCTGCTTCTGGATATTCAATACAGAACCCCAGTTCCACTTTATCCCCCAATTTAGAGCCAACCGTATAACAACGGATTCCTACTGGTATTTGTTCCAATGTTCCGCTTGACTAAGACATTCTATCTGGTATTAGCGTTTCAATTTTTTCACATATTATGTTATTGGTATACGATCAGGCACGTAAGTAGATAGATGGTTGTGTATAACCGTCCAAACTGGCCGCTTTTGGCCAGTTGGCCTAAAGTAAGGAGCCGTTCGGCTTTAAGCGCTACCTCATATCTTAAATATGTTTCAATAGGTGGGATACTAGCAACGTTTCCAGAGCTTTGTTTGAAGAAGTACAAATGGTACATCTTATACCCAAGCAGCATGTACGCTGAACTCCCTGTAGTAGTTTGATATTGCACTTTTTGTCTAAAGCAGTCCACCAGATTATTGAAGCATAAGCTAGAATTAGTCTAATTACACTTTTATAAAGCCAATTTTCCTAGCAAGTTAAAGGATTGCCCCAAAGTACTTAGATTTGTCTGTCACTGGTATGTTCTTACCCAGAAAGCAAGGTTCGGTATACGTAGATTTCCGTTTTTGCCGGGTTAACATTGACGCCTCTCGGTTGGGCTTATGGCCGTATTCAGAGCCTCCTCAGCTCTTCTACACAAATAATTTGTATCCTTTCCCTTTAAAAGTATTACGAAATCGCGAAGCTCTTGATTGCCCATTTAACCATATCAGATGTAATTTCCGTGTTAGCATCCTCTTCCTCCAATATCGGATCATCTATGTTATTCGATATACCGGTGGGAAATGAGAGTCCATTAGGAGTTTCATTATCTCCTCCATATCCTCTAGGCTCCTACCCGTGTCATCGACAATAGATTCCGGTTGGACATGAGTTTTAGATAACATTTTTTATTTTCTATACGTTATTTACTCAGTCTACCTATTTACAGGAGTCTCGTTTGGCTTCACGAACAATTTTTTTGTATTCATCAAGTTTAATTCGATACTCATCCCACCTCCAACGTTGATGTCGATGAATCGAAAGGCAGGTAAACAGATGCAAGGTATATATTGCCACGACCTTGCTTAAGCAACGTTCATCCGATGTGCATAATCCAGTTAAGAGGAAAAAATAAGTTCTTGTAACATTTTTTTATTTATTTATTATTTATTAGTATTATTAATACTTTTAAGGTTAAAATTTGATTAAATAATCATTAAATTAATTTTAGCTCTATAAAAGTATATTTGTATTATTTTGAACAAAATTTACACATTCTTTTCTAAATACATATTCATTTCTTTCTGTTTTTATATAAGTCCTTTATAGAATAACGATAGCTGCGCAGTTGTGTTGGCCGTAGTCTAAAGTCATCTGCATTTCTCAGTCTATATGGTTGTATATCACCTACATAATTTAATTGTTCGCATAAATATCCTGATTTTTGGCAATTTTTTTGCATATATAATCTATGTGATCTTTAAAGCTTAGTTCTTTATCAATTATAAAACCGATATATTTAATTTGATTCACTTTTTCTATTATATTATTGTTTATTGTAAATATTGCACTGTTTGTAATGTTAATTTCCATTATTTTAGTTTTGTTTTCATTTAATTTTAGTTAATTCCTTTTTATACCCTTCACTTTCGTGAGAAGGGTATATATAAGTTTGTCATTCCGTTTGTAATTTCTATAATATAATTTTCCGACCCTATAAAGTATATATATTCTTGATCCTTATAGATAGCGGAGTCGATTAAGCCATGTCCGTCTGTCTATTAATTCTATTAGACATGCTTTCGAGAAGATCGCCATTTAAAATCAGCAAAATCGGTCGGTAAATAACGGAGATATGAGCAAAAATCCGAGACAACCTCTGAAAATTTCATCAAAAAATTGTTAAAAAAGCAACAAAAACACTGTACATAGAAAAAGATGTACACGTGTGTGTGTAGATGTATTTGGTTTTATTCAGCTGTGTATTTTTTGTATGTTTGGAATTCAAACATACAAAGTATACACAGCAAAAAAATATGATTTGCATTTTTTGTTAAAATAAAATAATTTTCCCTTTTGTTTTGCAAATATATTTTTTGATGAATAGGAAAAAGTATTTAAAACGTTTTCAATTATATGAGAGTAGATTGTGAGTTATTGTACAATAATTTTTATGCGAATAATGTAAGTTTGAAATTTAAAACTAACACAAATTTTTTCCAAGTGCTTTTTAAAACAATTATTTTTACGATAAACAAAAACAAAATCTACGTCTCGTCAATGTTTACCAGCAATGAATCAGAGGTCGAAGTCGACCGGCTTCGAGTCGGAGCTTAGCCGCCGAACTATATTAAGTTGCTTGAGCCGCCGCCGAAACATTCGGCTTAAATCGACTCAAATTTTTTTAATGTTTTTATTAACTAGACTGTAAGATCAAATATGTTTAAAATATACTATGGTGAAGGGTATATAAGATTCGGCACAGCCGAATATAGCACTCTTACTTGTTCTATTATATTATTGTTTATTGTAAATATTGCACTGTTTGTAATGTTAATTTCCATTATTTTAGTTTTTTTTCAACCAGTTATTGATATTTTTCATATCGTGCTCTAAATTATCTTTACATTTGTTATCATTCTCGTCCCCAGCAAATATTAATGTATCGCCCGCATATAAAATAATTTCACTTTTTTCCAAAACATTTGGTATATCATTTAATGAAGAAAAGTGCACCCGGATTGATCCCTGTGGAACAAAGTAATCATTTGTCATTGACTTAGATTTTATATTGTTAATTTTAGTGTATTGAATTCTATTAGTTAAATACGAATTATTCCATTTTAGTTCATTATTTTGAATTCCTTACATGTTAATCTTTTTTAATAATATTTTGCAGTCTACTGTTTCGAATGCTCTTTTAATGTCCAGAAATATTGCCATTATTTTATTTTTCTTTTTATACCCTACACCACTTTAGTGGGGAGGATATATTGGGTTATACCCACCTTAAAGTATACCAATCGGCTCAGAATAATTTTCTTTGCGTCCGTCTGTGCCTTTGTAATCAAACTACAGTCCACAATTTTAAAGATAATTCAATGAAATTTGGTACATGATCTTCTATCAGGGACGAACCCATTGAAAATAGTTAAGATCGGTCATTATATCACCTAGCCCCCATACAACTGTACTCTCGAATAGGGCTTGTAAACATTGTAATCAAACAATTTTCGAGATAATTCAATGAAATTTGGCACATGACCTTTTTTATACGAAGCCTATTGAAAATGATTAACATCGGTCCATTTTTTCACTTAGCCCCTATACAACTGAACCCCTGAATAGAGCTTGTAAACCACTGAACACTAAGAAGTGAAACGCTGTCATTTTTTTACAACAACAACGTTACGCTCTTCTCACAGACGAGTTCTGTGTAACTCCAACTCAACATATGTAAGAAACTTACTCTCTCTCCAAACTTCAAAACTTTGTCGCGAAAATTCGTGGCTTATAGAACTTGAAAATATTTTTTATCACCTTACGTTATATTTTATTATTTTTTTGCACACTTTAAATATATTTAATAGCCCGAAAAGATTTAATTTTTTACGAACGAAAAAAATATTTTTTATTTTTTTTTGACATTTAATTTTTGTTGTTGAAATTAAAACGAAAAAAGAACAATGTTGTAAATTTTCGTATGGTACAAGAAAAAATATTTCAACTAACTTAATTATTATTTCAATATTGCAGATTAAAAAGCAAAGATACGTTCATATATAATGTTTATATATAAATTATGTTGCAAAATATTTAAAGAAATCTTCTAAAATATAAATTCAAATGAAATATTTTTTTTTTAATTTTTAAATCCGATTTTTCCAACTATGTTGGCTTGAGAATTCTACTAATACATTCTTAGAGTTAGGTACCGACTGACAGTAGACTTAGGTACTTTTTGACAGCGTTTCACTTCTTATTTATTCTTTGTTGTAAACCTTGTAATCAAACTACAGGTCGCAATTATCTTTTATGGTACTTATTGAAAATAGCTAACATTATTTCACCTAGGCCCCATAATTATAAATAAATATCTCGACAAAAACATGCAAAACCAAGTTCTATACTGGTCTTGATGACCCTGATGAACTTTATAATTATAGGGCCTCATTTGACCCTAGCCCCTCTAAAAAGCCCCCATTAAAATCCTTAAATATCCACAGTTTTATTAAACTATAAATGGCTTTAGTATATCTGAGGGTACAAGGTACAATTCAACTTAAATGCTTTATTATGAAAACTAAATCACATTTTATTCGTATACTGGTGAAGGGTATATATGGTCGGCCTCGCCTGACTATAACTTTTAACTTGTAATTTTTCCATCTGTTTACTACGTAGTTCACTGTAGTTTCACACGAGTATTTATTACGAAATCCCGATTGATATTTAGATAAAATTGAATTTTCCTGTAGATATATTTCGAGTTGTTCTTTTACTACTTTTTCAAGAATTTTTTTCACATGTTTTTAATGAGTTTATCGGTCTAAATTCGACTATTGACCTATTGAAAAAAGTTAAGATCAGTAAATTATTTCACCTAGCCCCCATACAACGGTACCCCCGAATGGGGCTTGTAAACATTGCAATCAATCTGCAGGTTGCAATTTTGGAGATAATTCCAAACCTAGGCCCCATAGAACGGAACCAGCCAAATAGGGCTTTTAAGTTTATAATTATGTTTAATACACTCGTATCTCGACAAAAAGCTGCAAAACCAAGTTCTATACTAGTCTTGATGACCCTGATGAACTTTATATTTATAGGGCCTTATTTTAATGGGGCCCTTCTAAAAAGCCCCATCAAAATTTAACTTAAATATCCACAGTTTTATTAAACAATAAATGGCTTTAGTATATCTGAGGCAAGGTACTGGTTGTATACTATTTAAATATTGCACATTTTCAATGGAATCTCTTATCTGTCTTATACTATTTATAAAGTATTTGTTAAATTTGTCAGCTATTTACTAATTTTCCTTATATTCTATTTGATTAAATATCACAGTTTTTTACACAGTATGGGTTTTTCTAAACATTAAGTTTCCTAGTGTGGACCAGGTCTAATACTGCAATACTATTTTTTGTTTGCTCTCTTCTAATTAAGCAGTTATACACTTTCAAAAACTTAAGAATATTAGTATCATATAAAGGTTATTGAATATTATATTATACACTATTTTTCTATGAATATTAAATTCAATAACTCATTTAAGTTTTACAATGACAAAATTGAACATGACTGGACAAAACACGAAACATCACTGAACTTAGCCATATTTCTGCATTATTTATTTTTATTTTTTTCACGTTCACGCTAAAAAATGGAGTATTTATATTTTTTTTGTTTTCGTACTCATCTTACTATCATCCGGAAGTAACCTAAAAGTATACATTCAGACCGCGAAAACTCGAAATCAATGTATTTTGTTTTTGTAAAATGTGTGCTTTCGTCTGTCAATCGTCCAGAAGTGACTACAATTTAGACTTCCAGATGATTAAAATGCAATAGTAATGTGTACACTCTTTAAACTATCTTCCAGAAGTGTTATAGACATACAAACCACACCGACTTTACACGTGTCGCTGCTACAACAATAACATACAAACCAAGAATATAAAAATTAGGAAACAATGTATTTTGTTAGTGTTATATGTGTGTACTTTTTTTTTTATTATTATTATTATTATTTATTAGTATTATTAATACTTTTAAGTTACAATTTTTGTTACAATTTGATTATATAATCATTAAATTAATTTTAGCTCTATAAAAGTACATTTGTATTATTTTTAACAAAATTTACACATTCTTTCCTAAATACATATTCATTTCTTTCTTTTTTTATATATGTTGGCATGGAGTTATATAGTTTAAGTCCTTTATAGAATAACGATAGCTGCGCAGTTGTGTTATGTGCTGGCCGTAGTCTGAAGTCTTCTGCATTTCTCAGTCTATATGGTTGTATATCACCTACATAATTTAATTGTTCGCATAGATATCCTGGTGCTTTTCCGCTCTTCATTTTTTGTATAAATAGTATTGTATTTAACTCTAGTCTTTGCTTGATATTCATCCAGTTTAGTATATTTAGCATTAGTTGTATTGATGTATATCTGTTACATTTAAGTATTATTCTCATAGCCTTGTTTTGAAATTTTTGTAATCTTTCTAATTGTGTTGTTTTACAGCATGTATATATGATTGTGGAACCGTACTCGAAATGTGGTTTTACTATTGTATTATAAACATTAATTGATGTCATTGTTGATATATTCTTTCTTATTCGTTTGAAAAAACCGATTTTTTTGGCAATTTTTTTACATATATAATCTATGTGATCTTTAAAGCTTAGTTCCTTATCAATTATAAAACCGAGATATTTAATTTGATTTACTTTTTCTATTATATTATTATTTATTGTAAATATTGCACTGTTTGTAATGTTAATTTCCATTATTTTAGTTTTATTTTCATTTAATTTTAGTTTATTCATTTTCAACCAGTTATTGATATTGTTCATATCGTGCTCTAAATTATCTTTACAATTGTTATCATTCTCGTCCTCAGCAAATATTAATGTATCGTCCGCATATAAAATAATTTCACTTTTTTCCAAAACATTTGGCATATCATTTATATATATAATGAATAACAATGCACCCAGGATTGATCCCTGTGGAACACCGTAATCATTTATACTTGAATTAGATTTTATATTGTTAATTTTAGTGTATTGAATTCTATTAGTTAAATACGAATTAAACCATTTTAGTTCATTATTTTGTATTCCGTACATGTACATCTTTTTTAATAATATTTTGCGGTCTATTGTTTCGAATGCTCTCTTAAAGTCCAGAAATATTGCCATTATTTTATTATTTTTCTTTTTATTTTTCCATCTGTTTACTACATAGTTCACTGTAGTTTCACACGAATATTTATTTCGAAATCCCGATTGATATTTAGATAAAATTGAATTTTCCTCTAGATATATTTCGAGTTGTTCTTTTACTACTTTTTCAAGAATTTTTTCACATGTTTTTAATGAGTTTATCGGTCTAAATTCTTCACAATTTCTCGTGTTTTTTACTTTTTCTATTGGTGTTATTATGGTTTCTTTCCAATTTGTTGGAAATTCTCCACTTTCCAGTGATTTATTAATTATATTGACTAAAATGTCACCCACTAAGCTCCAATTGTCTAGAATGATTTTATTTGATATCTTGTTAAAATCTTGTTTTTTATTCATTTTACTTATTATATGTCTTAGTTCTATATTATTTATTGCACGGAATTTAAAATTAGTTATTACTGGTTGTATACTATTTGAATATTGCACATTTTCAATGGAATCTCTTATCTGTCTTATACTATTTATAAAGTATTTGTTAAATTTGTCAGCTATTTACTAATTTTCCTTATATTCTATTTGATTAAATATCACAGTTTTTTTTCACAGTATGGGTTTTTCTAAACATTAAGTTTTTTATTTGGTTCCACATTTGTTTTTGATCTTTCGCATTAGTTATTTTGTTATTGATGTATTTTTTCTTTTCATTTTTTAATTTCGTTTTGTATAAGTTTCTACTCGATATATAAATTGCCCACGCTTCATTCGTATTTAGAAATTTGGCTAATTCATGTTTTCTTATTTTATCTATTTTTAATCTTTTTAGTTCTGAATTAAACCAATTATTGATGTTACTTCGTTGCGTTATTGTTTTTCTATACGTGAATTTGTTTACTGTTTCCTCAAAACATTTATCTAAATTCGATACTATTTCGTTTATGTCATCACTCAGATTTGGAGGTATTATTTCACTTAAATAACCATAAAATAAGTTTTTCTTATAATTAAATATTTCCTTAGTTTCGTTATGTGTTTCTTTATATATTATAATATTTATATCTATATTTACAATTAATGTTTCGTGGTCGCCTATATTATTATTAGCACTGTTTTCTATTGACACATTATCGCTATTTGTTAGGACATAGTCTATGAAAGTATTGGATCTATTTGTTACACGAGTATATTTATTTACTATTTGATTCAGACCATTATCATTTATTATGTTCTCTATCTTGTTTGATGTTACAATAATTGGTTTAATTCAGAACTAAAAAGATTAAAAATAGATAAAATAAGAAAACATGAATTAGCCAAAATGAAGCGTGGGCAATTTATATATCGAGTAGAAACTTATACAAAACGAAACTAAAAAATGAAAAGAAAAAATACATCAGTAACAAAATAACTAATGCGAAAGATCAAAAACAAATGTGGAACCAAATAAAAAACTTAATGTTTAGAAAAACCCATACTGTGAAAAAAACTGTGATATTTAATCAAATAGAATATAAGGAAAATTAGTAAATAGCTGACAAATTTAACAAATACTTTATAAATAGTATAAGACAGATAAGAGATTCCATT
>NC_060953.1:28234503-28260495 GCF_022045245.1 Lucilia cuprina
TTTTTATTTTGAATTTTCAAGTGGGCGAGGAGCCACTTCTACATTAAAAAAATGTGCTGAATCTTAAATACCCTCCACCATATATTTTTATGTTATTACTTTCCTAATTGATCAAATACTTGTAGAAATGAGTTTTCTCATGTCTTTAATAGAAAAAATCCCAAAAGTTAAATCTATTACAATTCGAAAATTTATTGAACATTATAAATTTAAAAATTTGCATGTATGCATGTGTGAAAGATTTAGAGATTTTCAAAATACAAATACATATATAATTTTGTTCTACACAAATAGATAATGCTCTTTAAATATGGTTAAAGAGCTTTTAGGGGCTGCACCTAGTATAGGAGAAATAGAAGTATACAAAACTAATAGTTTTGCCAAATTTATGTATCAATAGCTTAATTTGGTAATGAGTAATGTGCGTTTAAGAGATTTTCGTAAAAGGACTTTGTATGGGAGCTATGACCAAATATGGACCGATCGTAAAACAATTTTATAGTGAATTTATGTTTATAAGAGCAATATTTTTGATAAATGTATGGATATCAATTATATGGGAGCTATGACGAATTATGGACCGATCGGAAAAATATTTCGTTTTAATATTTTCTTATATGAGAACAATGCTTGCAACATTTTTTATATGGATATCTTAATTTACTAATGAATTATGTGCGTTTAAGTGATTTTCGGGAGGGAACCTTGTATGGGAGCTATGACCAAATATGGACCGATCCAAAAAATCTTTCATTGTAATATTTCTGTGTATAAGAGCAATACTTGTACCAACTTTAATAACGATATCTTAATTTAGTAATGAGTTATGAGGGTTTAACTGATTTTCGGGAGGGGACCTTGTATGGGAGCTATGACCACTTATGGACCGATCCAAACAATTTTTGATCTGAATAAATATTATTGTCATAAAATTTTAATTTCTAAAATTTTGTGAAGATATCGACATTACGACGGAAGTTATTAAAAAAGAACCAAATTTCCGGGAATTTGTACTTTTGTATGGGAGATATATGAAATTGTGGACCGATTCTGGCGATTTTACGCAGAGATTAAGCTCTTGTGTGGAAACGAATGTACGCTGATTTTTATGAAGTATCTTGCATAGTTTTCGAGAAAATTACATCAGAATGTGTAAAAAATGCCTATTTTTTCGAGGTTGTTTCAAATTTTGATTTATAACTTTTCCCGATGTGAACCGATTTGGCCCATTTTCAATACCAAACAACTTAGGAAAACGAAGAACATTTTGGGTGAATTTGGTTAAATTCTATTGCTTCGTTTTATCGTGAGCGTTTTACACAGACAGACGAACATAGCTAGATCGACTCAGAATTTGATAAGGACCCAGAATATATATACTTTAATGGGTCTCAGATGAAAATTTCTTGGTGTTACAAATGGAATGACAAAGTTTATATACCCTCTATCACCACTGATGGTGGTGGAGGGTATAAAAATTAGTTTATCTTGGAAACTATTACAGTTAGAATCTTAAATTTTATTTTGAATTTTCAAGTGGACGAGGAGCCACGCCCACATTAAGAAAATATAAAATTCGTATATTTGAGATAATATAATAGTTAGAGACCTCAAATTTTGTCGGAGGCAATTTAGTGTCAATATGACTATATGGGATAAAAAGTGGTCGGACTAGCGTTAGAGGGCGTGATACCTTCCATGTAAATTAAATACAAAAATCAGTTTATCTTGGAAACTATTACAGTTAGAATCTTAAATTTTACTTTGAATTTTCAAGTGGGCGAGGAGCCACGCCCACATTAAAAAATATAAAATTCGTATATTTGAGATAACATAACAGTTAGAGACCTCAAATTTTGTCGGAGGCACTTTAGTGTCAATATGACTATATGGGATAAAAAGTGGGCGGACTAGCGTCAGAGGGCGTGATACCTCCCATGTAAATTAAATACAAAAATTAGTTTATCTTGGAAACTATTACAGTTAGAATCTTAAATTTTTGCACGAATAACTTCAACCGAAGAACTTTAATATTCAGAGCAAACTTTCATCTGAGTAGGTTTGCAGCGCTCATATGAATAAAATAGAAAAATTCGTATATCTGAGAAACTACTAGAAATAGAATCATTAAATTTCACTTGAAGAATTTTAACATTCATCTGAACATTTAGAGTATAACGAGCGAACTTTTAATGGGGACTATGAATAAAATGCAAAATATTGTTTATCTAGGAAAATATAGAACTAGACTCATAAAATTTTGCTTATATTACTTTAATATTCATCTGAACATTTTGAGGATAAAGGGCGGATATTAATCTGGGGATCTTGAAGCCCCCACATGAATTATATAGAAAAAATAGTTATCTAGGAAACTATTAGAGCTAGAATCCTCAAATTTTATATGAATAACTTTGACATTCATGTGAACATTTAGAAAATAGCGGGCGGGATTTCAGTGTTAGATAAATCAAATTTTTCATAGAAAGATAGAAATTGGCGAACTTGCAATAATTTGCTTGGCATCTCTCATATGTAACATATTGTTAATCTGGAAAACTATTGTGGTTAGAATTTTCAAAATCGTTAAGTGGGTTTTTTATTAATACTAGTGGGTAAAAAATATTGTATATCCCAAGGCATTAGAATAAGAATTATTCTTTAAGACTAAAGGTATATATTAAATTTTAGCAAGTAAGAAGTAAATATATCATTAATGTATTATTTTAGAATTTAAACGAAATATATTGTCACCAAGAGGAATTATAATAAACATTTAGGAAAAATTTTATTATTTAGTAACTAAATAAAATTTTTTTTGATTATTATGTATTTAATTTCGATAGCAAAGCACACCGGGTTTTAGCTAGTTCTAATATAATTAGTACATTTATTTATTTTATATTATTTATGAAGGAAAGATTACATACATATGCAACAAAAACCATATTTTTGTAGTTGAAATGTCTGTCAAAAAAATATTTCAATTGCTATTATCAATTGTTCAATTCACAATCAAGTTGTATATTGTATCTACTAAAGTGTAGTAACAGTGATTGTGAACATTTTGTAGCAAGTCATAAGTTTATGTTCACAATAAAAAAAAAACAATCAAAACAAACAATGTCAAAAGTAAAAAACCAAATAATATTAAACTAATTAAACGAGCTAATAAACCAAATTAATTTCTTTTTATTTAAAATTCTATTATTTTCATTATTCCAAATTTTAAACTAATAAGTAAACAGTTTTTAATAAAATTTTATTTTTGTTTTTCTGTGTTACCACTTTATAGTTTTTTATGCCAAAATCGATTGAATTTTTTATTTATATGCTGAAATAATCAATTGACAACACTGAATTTTCTTACGACATTCGAAAAACATATGAAAAATTGTCGTAAGAGTTGTATAGAACTTTTGCATAGAAAATACCATCAACGATTGTGAATTGAACAAATGAGTATAACTTGCTTTAATCAAAGTATTCTTTAAGTATTCTTTTAGTTTAATCCTGAAAGAAGTATAAAATCTAAGTTTTCAAATTTATTTGAACCTTTTCAAAAACAAAATACTACCTCTTTCGGTTCATTAAAATGTTCATTAAAATCTATTCAAAATTACAATATGATATTTTCATTCCTGACAATTCCTCCAGCAATCACCCATGCCCCTTCATGAACAGTTTGTCGTAGACAACCTCGAACATTTCCAGCATTAATGTAATGATTATTGTAATGATTTTATCAATAAATATTTTTATTAAATTAATAAAATTTTAAATCGGAATGATATTTTGAAACAGGTATATATTATCTTTATAAGAAATATTTTTTATTTTGCTGCCTTTAGTATAAAAATTCCATCCTTCAGGTTTATCTTCTATAAAATCTTCCGTATAATACTCGACAAAGATTTCTTAAAAAATAAATTTTAATGTATTTTAATCGAATTTAATAGTAGATATTCTATGAAGTTGTACTACTATAGGCCTTTAAGCAAAGAGCTTTAAGAGTAAATACTAAACCAAATGGGCTAATGGCTGCCCAGAAAACATGATTTGTATTTGACCAGTTTCATTTTTTTATATTTTTATAAAACAAATGTACATATAACCATACATAGTACAGTTTCTAATATTTCTTAAACCGCCTTTTTCCTAAGTGGTTAGAATAACACAAGTGCTAAACATGCATATTAGCGAAATACTGATTCATTTATTACGGTGAATTATGTACCGACATGACCAACTAATCTTTCCTACTTATGTTATAACAGGCTTTGGTCATCATTAAAATCCATAAAACTAACATTTATGTAGAATTATTATAATGTCCCATTTTTTCTGTTTTCTATCTTTGTTATTTTTAAATTCACTGGATCATGATAACTGATTCACTGGGTCATGATTAGGGTTGCCAGATTCCTGGACAAAACAAAAAAGCTGGACATAAAAAATACTGAGAAAATGCTAATTTGGTTTTGTGTAAATAGTTTCACAGTGATACACCAAAAAATGCAGGGGTTCTCATATACCAATTCCGTTTTGCTATAGTCCATAGAGTATGAATATATTGAACAGCTGATCATTTTTTTCTTTTCTTATTTGCATACCTTCTCTGTCAAAATATGTTTTTGTTTATTTGAAACAAAATAAAATTTTAATAATAAAAAAATTTAAAATGTTTAGTTTGTAAAAAAATAATATTGTTTGCACAAAAAATACATTTCAACCATCTTCCGCATTGCGCCCTTTCTGAGGTCCGCTGTCTTTAGCCAAACTTCATCCGTTTAGAATAGAACTTTAATGGCACAAATCAGGTCATTCCAGATATCAACTATCCCCCGTATTGCGCACGTTGAGAAGGCTGTTGTCTTTAGTCACACTTTGGTAGCCACAACACAACTTTATTGGCACAAATCAGGTCAATTCAGATATCAACAATCTTTAGTATTGCGCCCGTTTTCGCCCACTTTCGTTTGCCAAACTTTTGTAGCTAAAGATACAAATTTCGTGGCACAAATCAGGTTATTCCAAAATCTTGCTTTTGTCAGGTCCTCTGCCAATTCCTCTGTAACATTTACCAATAGCATCCACCTTAATATAAGTATATAAACATGCATATCCCATAAAATTAATTTAAAATCACTGCATGTTTTTTGAAATAAAATTAAGAATTTTTTTAAAAGACAAACATCAAAAAATATTTTAATTTATTTTGACATTGAGCTCATACAATTACAAAAACAAAATACATGTTGTTTTTGTATTGTTGTAGTGATGCATATACCTGTTTAGTGTACCCTGATATAGAGTAATTTTTAATTTACTCTCAATCAAAAAAATATCCAAAAAATACGTGAAATCCAATTTTTTATAAACAATTATTGGTAATGCCCTTTTGCTGAAATCTCAATCGCTAACAAAACACTAAAAAACAAATAATTGTAACTTTGATTTTTCCTATAAATAAATGGACATTTAAAGTTAACAAAACATGTAGAATCATTAAAAATATATTATTGTTTTAAAACTTCATGATACGACAAATAAACTCTTTTAAAAACTAATTTATAATAAATAGATTTAAAATAAATATAATTACAAATAATTTTTTAATACGCGTGTGTATTAATTTGTATATTTCTTTCAAAAAAAATTAAAATTTACCAAATTTTTGATTTCTTTGGTTTGTTTACATATTCATAAATCAAACATATGTTGTAGATATAAGTTGGATATTTTTTACTGGGGAAAAAATATTCAGTAAAATCAAAAAATTCTCTATCAACGAACTGTAATTTTTACCGCTCTCTTACTCTCTCGTTGCAAGTTTTCGAAAGTACGCGAACCTAATCCAATAACAATTGTTACAAATTATCGAGTATGCGAACAGACCTAATATTTATTACGACATTCAGCTGTTCAAGTGTTGAAACATGATGATAGAAGAGGGAAATCATAACATAGTTGTATAACAAATGTACAATCAGAATTGGCTAACATGATTTGACAAAGATAACATAAAAACAAGTAATAAAGTATAGTCGGGAGTGGTCGACCATATAATACCCTACACCAGTTATGAATATTAAATGTGATTTATTTTGCATAATAAAGCATTTATCTTCAATATTCCCTTGTTCCGATACATTTAAGCAATTTATGGATGAAAAACTAATTTTCTGAAAGAGGCTTTATATGGCGGCTAGGGGCAAATATGGACCAAGACCGATAAAATTTTGTGAATATATTTATATTTACATAATATTTTATTGTGCTGAATTTCATCGCAATATTTGTGTTTATAAGTTAATTTGGGACATTCAAGTAATTTTCTGAAGGGGTCTTTGTATGAGAGCTAGGGTCAAATGGGGCCCGATCTTTATGAAATTTGGCAGGGTCATTAAAACTTCTATAAAACTTAGTTGTGCCGTATTTTATCGATATATCTGTATATTTAACATAATGATGAGCTCAGAAGCCCTTTTCGTGGGGTTCTGTTCTATGGGGGCTAGGTGAAATAATGGACCGATTTTAACCATTTTCAATAGGCTTCGTCCTTGGGTCAAATAAAACGTGCGTGCCAAATTTCTCCAATTATCTAAAATTGCGACCTGTACCTTGCGCACAAGGTTTACATGGACAGCCAGACGGACGGACAGACGGACATAGCCTAATCGACTCAGAAAACGATTCTAAGCCGATTGGTATACTTTAAGGTGAATCTAGGATGAATATTTTTGTATGTTACAAACATCAGCACAAATCCAATATACCCTCCCCACTAAAGTGGTGTAGGGTATAATTATTTTAGTGTGCTAAAAATATTTTATTTAGCTGGACAAATTAAATTTTAGCTTGAAACTGGACAAGCATCAAAAAAGCTGGACAATCCAGCCAAGTCCAGCCAGGCTGGCAACCCTAGTCATGATCCATGCATTTTTGTTGGTGATACGAACATTGATTTTTTAAGTAATCTTTTGGCAATTGATCTAACAACATTGTTTGAAACTTTTGATTTTAGCAACTGCCATACACTGGTAACTAAGCAGGAAAATCTGAAGGATACACTGAAATTATTCAAACATTTTGCAACTATCAGAAACTGAAACAACAAATCTTTCGTGATATATCTATGCTTAATCTCACAACAAATCCAGACAGTGACACTTGGTTGTTAATAGATTATTTAGCAAATGCTATATCTAGTTCAACTGAAATAAAAACCAGAAAAATTTCACTGAAGCATGAAATCGTACCATGGTTTAATGGAAATTTGCTATCACTTATTGAATATAAAAAGAAACTTTTAAAAATTAGAAGAAAAAAGAAAAATAATAATATTGACTTTTGTATAAAAAGAATAAGTAAAATTATTAAAAGGTCCACCAGGGAATGCATGATTAATTACTATCAAGATAATTTGTATAAAATTAGAGATGAACCTCGAAAATGCTGGCAATTCTTAAATCGTATTTTGGAAGAATTTTTAAACCAAAAATTGATATTAAAAGACTTGATGGCTAAATAATAGTTAATGATAAAGATAAAGCCGTATTCAATCAATCAATATTTTATAAACTCAGTTCAAAATTTAAAAAGTCAGTTTGAGTATTATACGGATGATAACTTTAATTCACTAAGAACTTTAACATTGAAAAGAAAAGAGTTTACTTTCAATTCAATAAACAGTGTATGTATTTTTGAATGTAAGGAAATCCTGACTCTACTATTAACTAGTATTTTTAACTCCGCAATTAAACAGTCAATGTATCCTAATGCCCTAAAAATTCATAAAATAATACCGATCCCTAAAGGAATCAACTGTAATACAGTGGAAAATTTTAGACCAGTGGCAGTTTTATCTGTTATTGACGAAATTTTTGAGAAACTTATATATTCTCAGTTGAATGGTTTTTTGGAAGAAGAAGGAATAATATACTCAAATCAATATGGTTTCTGAAAAGGATGTGGAAAGGATAAGGCTGTAATAAACGTTGTTAATTATATTTGTGATAGTCTAGATAAAGGATTTTCTGATGTTGGAGCTATTTTTTATTATTTTACCAAAGCGTTTGATCTTATGGATCATACAATAATGATTGAAAAACTAAACTATTACGGCGTAAGAAATAGAGAGTTAATTTTTTTAAAGCTATTTAGAAAACAGACATCAACATGTGCAAATTAGCAGCAGTTCTAGTTCAATGACAAATGTTGTATCTGGAGTACCTCAAGGAAGTGTTTTGGGACCATCATTTTTCAATCTATATATAAATGATATAAATAATTTGGAACTTAATGGAAAAATGTTTATGTATACTGATGACTTATGCATTCTCTACCCTTTAAGCAGCATTTAATTTTTAAAACTTTCGCTGAACGTGATTTAGCTCTAATTTTTGAGTATGCAAGACTAAACAAGTTAGTATTAAATCCAAGTAAAACTAAACTTGTTGTATTTAAACCTCAAAGATTTAAAAAAGATTTAACAGAAATACTATATCAATTGATGGAAGATATTGATATTGAAGAAGTTGATTCCATTAAATATTTGGGGTTCATATTCAAAATAATTTATCATGGCATCAACATATACAGTTCCTGCAACGAAAAATATCTCCAGCAATAGGAATATTATACAAACTAAGGCATAAATTGAATAAAGGTACAAAATATTTAATTTTTCACCTTAACTACATAACACTAATTTATGGTTCTAAACGTAATGCTGATTTTAAATCTTATGGCTTTCTCTCATTCTCTTTTTACATAAGATACATGTTCTCGGTCGAGACCTTGTATCAACGTAGAAAAGTTGGAAACTTACGTGATTTAATCCTGAAACCTTGTTTGCGAATCGTCCAAGGTTTTTAGGTTAAAGCTTTATATTAACTGTGTTAATTTTAGCCAACCAAAGCTCTGGTAGCCGTCTCACTCCGATAGAGGTTTATTTGCATAACCTCAATCATTGTAATCCATTTAAACTGTTTTCCAGAGAGTTAGTGATCACCACTCCGCTCGTTGGTATTGACTCCTCCAGGTAACCTGAAGTGGCTATTGATGCAGTGGGTACCATTGATGGCACTGCGGTGTCCTTATCAGCCATAGGAAAGCAGTCGTTTTAATCGACACTTTCCCAATTTTGGACAGCACTGCTGTTCTGTCTTTTGGCGAGTGAATGAGTTCCTCCTCACTTTTAGGATTTGACTCCTCTTAGTAAATTCGGTCATACTTAATTTCGCGTTTCTAGGTTCAGTATTATAGGACTTTTTATACTCTACACCACTATAGTGGCGAGGGTATTATACGTTTGTGCTGACGTTTGTAACACACAAAAATATTGGGCCAATACCCACCTTAAAGTACGCCGATCGATTCAGAATCATTTTTTGAGTCCGTCTTTCCGGCTGGCTGGCTGCCGCAATTTTCAAGATAATTTGGACCAAGTAGTTTTTTGGCACAGGGACGAAGCCTATTGAAAAAGGTTGAAATCGGTCCATTATTTCACCTAGCCCCCATACAAACGTACCTCCCGATTTGGACTTTTTATGCCATAATTACGCCAAATATACTATTATATATATATATATTATATATATATATATATATATATATATATATAATATATATATTATATATATATAATATATATATTATATATATATATATATATTATATATATATATATATATATATATTATATATATATATATATATATATATATATATATATATATATATATTATATATATATATATATTATATATATATATATATATTTATATATATATATATATATATTGTAGTGTGCTCTTGCATTACACACCACTGTACAAAAACATCAACACACACACGTACATACACCGCACACTCCAAACATTAACAAAATCGATCAAGCTGCACTTTAATGAAATGTGACGAATGTTGAAAGGGATCATATTGGTGTTTGAGTGACATTATTAAAGTCACTCAATTCCCCAATTTGAAGACAACCTGATTGGTCAACTCTTCAAGTTGCAACTGTCGAAATTAGAATAAGTGCATGTATGGAATAGGATTAAGCAAGATAGAATGTAAATTAGAATAAGGTCGAATAGTAAAGAAGATATGTAAATTTTATATAAAAAGAGCCCCTTGGCCACAAATAAACAGATTAAGACTAAGACTCAAATCGGCAACTACATTGCCTTGAATTTTATTCCGAAAATCTCCTTTTGCCCTTATTAAGGTAAGATCGGCAAAAGCAATAGCGTAGCCAACGGCAAACACTGCCGGTTACAAAACAAACTCTTTAATTATTTTACTTTTGTTATAGTCACTCAATTCCCCAATTTGAAGACAACCTGATTGGTCAACTCTTCAAGTTGCAACTGTCGAAATTAGAATAAGTGCATGTATGGAATAGGATTAAGCAAGATAGAATGTAAATTAGAATAAGTTAGAATAGTAAAGAAGATATGTAAATTTTATATAAAAAGAGCCCCTTGGCCACAAATAAAACAGATTAAGACTAAGACTCAAATCGGCAACTACATTGCCTTGAATTTTATTCAGAAAATCTCCTTTTGCCCTTATTAAGGTAAGATCGGCAAAAGCAATAGCGTAGCCAACGGCAAACACTGCCGGTTACAAAACAAACTCTTTAATTAATTTACTTTTGTTATTTTGACAAACCACCACATGGCGATCCTGCCAATCTAAAAAACCAACCCACTTTATCCTGCCAATCTAAAACCAACCCACTTGTCCTGCCAATCTAAAACCAACCCACTTGATCCTGCCAATCTCAAACCAACCCACTTGATCCTGCAAATCTCGATCCTGCCCACTTAATCTTGACCATGCAATCTCGATTTTTAAATGGAAGAATATGTACCTTTGGGCATAACAGAAGACATTCCTAAATACGTCCCAGCGAGATTAGGACCTCAAAAACTAACTTTGGAGGAATACAGTAGAAGACAGGAAAGGTTAAAAGATGACAATTTGACAACAATCCCAAAGATAGACACCAGAATAAAAAAAGAGAGGTGGACGTCTGGTCAGATTAAAAAAAATTAGCAGAAAACCTTAGAATTGTCAGAGACGAGCAAAACCCAATTGCATGGGAAAAAGCTCAAGAAATTTGGTCAGAGATAGATAAAATTAAGATAGAGATAAAAAAATGGGAAGACCTCAAAGTAAAGAGGTAACAGTGGAAGAGAATATAATCAATAATAATAATCAATCAGAAAATAAAGAGGAGATTGATAAAAAATTATAAAATAAAGAGGAGATTGATAAAAAATTCTTTTAATAATAATTGCAATTATTATAT
Organism: Lucilia cuprina; assembly: GCF_022045245.1. NCBI lineage: Eukaryota > Metazoa > Arthropoda > Insecta > Diptera > Calliphoridae > Lucilia > Lucilia cuprina. Next base: position 28,245,827 of record NC_060953.1, read on the forward strand.
TCATAGTATATAGAATAAATAAATATTTTAAAGATTATGTCAAGAAAAGGGTGGCTACTGTTAATAATAACCCTGTTAATAGCAATGCTATAACAGATATATAAAAGATTATATATATAAAAAAATTGTAATAAAATAAATAGAATATATATATGTAGTAGTATGTAGTAATAAAAATATGATTTATGGAGGAATTTGTGAAAAAATTAAAAGATATTTGGGCAAATCTAAAGAAAAGTCCCAATAGAAAATATACAAAAAAAGACCATAAAGGAAAAATTAGATATTATAGAAGATATTAAAGAAGGTTTTCAGACAGCATTAGAAATAGAAGGTGACACTGAGAATACAGTTGCACTGAAAATAGAATTTAATAATTTATGTAAAACAATAATAGAATTTTTAAACAAGGCCCAAATGCAAGAAGAAAAGGAATTCATCATGGCTGCATTTAGTTTGGAAACAACTTCCAAAACTCTCCCATTATTCTCATGAAATTTCAGAGAACTAGAATGTTTTATGGTGACAGGTGATCTCATATATAAGACATTATCAGAAGTAGCTAAAAAAGATTTCCTTCAGTACGTTTTCTATGCGAAACTAACTTCAAATGTTAGAACGGCTATTGGTGTTGTTGCTGTGCCTGAGACTTTTGACGCATTGAAGAGTGCTTTACAGCAAAGATACAGAAATAACAAGACAATTCCACAACTACAGGATAGGTTAAACAATTTGTACCAAAGAAATTTAACGGTAAATAACTACAGGGACAGATTGACTGATATAATAGATAACCTTAATAAATTAGGAGTTGAAGAGTTAGGAAATGATGCCACAGAACCGGAGAAAAATGTAATAATTACCCTGAATAATAAACTAGCCCTTGAATCATTTAAAAGGGGCATAAATGACAATTTAAAAAACAGCAATTTTTGCTGCACGTCCCAAAAATCTTCAAGAAGCAACAGAACTTGCTCTCGAATTAGAAAATGAGCAAAAAACAAACCCAAGCTCTATTATGCATTTTGAGAGAGGTTATAGGCAAACCAATAACTTTAGACCAAATAGACAAAATTTTAATAATAACAATTATAGGTCTAATAATAATTATAGACCAATTAACAACAATTATAGACAGAATAACAACAATTACAGACCAAATAACAACAATTTCAGACAAAACAATAATATCAGGACAAGTAGCAATAACAACAGTTTTAGGTCAAATAATGACAGTAACACAAATATTAGGAAAAGCAATTTTAACACAACAAAAATAACAGTAATACAACTAGGAATAATAATAATAATAACAGCACTAACAAAGACAGAAGATATATACGTGCAATAAACGACACGGGAAACATGGAAGGCTCGGAATACGAGATTATTCCGGAAAGCCAAAATTAAGGATTTTTAAATTAACTGAAAATAACACAAATTTCATTAATGTCACATACAAAAATAAAACATTAACATTTCTTGTCGACACAGGTGCCGACATATCACTATGCCGTATGAACAAATATTTCGAAAATGAAGAATATTATCCAGAAGAAAGATGTAAACTAACAGATATCACAAATCAGGAAATAAATTCAATAGGAACTATTGACCTTAATCTATATTTAACAAACATAGAATGTAAACATTCATTTCAACTAGTAGATACAGATTTTCCAATTGAAACTGATGGTATTATTGGTCGAGACTTTTTAAAGAAATATTTTTGTAAAATTGATTATGAAACATTTACATTAACTTTATTTGTAAATAATACAACAATAATTTTGCCTATGCAAACAAAAACATATATTGAATTAACAATAACAATACCTCCAAGAACAGAAATTATACAACCAGTAAAATTAAATATAAATGAGGATAGTGTCATATTTAATAATGAGTTAGAAGACGGAATTTTCTTAAGTAATTCGATAGCACCAAAAACGGAATGACACATATAAATTTTAAATACAACGAACTCTACTGTAACATTAAAAGGCATTCAACTCCAGACTGACCCACTTAAAAATTATGACATATTAAATTACAATAACATAAACAATGACGAGCGTTTTAACAAAATACTAAATACACTTAACATAAACAATAGTGACGAACATGCAAAAAAACAATTAATAGAAATTTTTAGAAAATATCAAAATGTATTTCATTTAGATGATGAAAGTTTAACAGTAAATAATTTTTATAAACAGAATATCACAACTTCTGATGATACACCAGTGTATAAAAAAAAAATTATAGACTTCCACATTCACATACACAAATAATAAATGAACAAGTACAGAAGATCCTTAACGAGGATATAATAGAACCATCAGTTAGTCCATATAATGCTCCACTCCTTTTAGTACCGAAAAAGAATACTGAGGATAAAAAGAAATGGAGACTTGTAGTAGACTTTAGAAAATTGAATGACAAAATAGTCAATGATAAATTTCCACTAACTAGATTAGAAGATGGGTTGGAAAAACTGGGAAGAGCAAAATGGTTTTCGACGCTCGATATGACTAGTATATTTTACCAAATTGAGCTTGAAAAGGATTCAAGACCACTTACAGCATTTTCCACTCCACATGGTCATTTTCAATTTAAACGACTCCCATTCGGTTTGAAAGTATCATCGAATAGTTTTCAAAGAATGCTTACAATAGCATTGTCTGGATTGGATTCTGAAGCTTTTCTGTACGTAGACGATATAATAGTATATGGTTGCAGCTTAAATCATCACAACCAAAATCTTGTCCAGGTTCTTGATAGACTTCATAGATATAACCTGAAACTAAATCTACAAAAATGTTGTATTTTGAGACCAGAAGTAGTTTATTTGGGTCATCTTATTACTAAAGACGGTGTAAGAACAGATCCATCTAAATACGAAATAGTCAAGAATTATCCTATACCCAAAAATACAGACGAAGTCAGAAGATTTGTTGCATTTTGAAACTATTATAGAAAATTCATACCAAATTTTGCAGATATTGCAAAACAATTTAATTCTTTATTAAAGAAATCAGTTAAATTCGAATGGACCAATGAATGTCAAAGTGCTTTTGACACACTAAAAGAAAAATTAACTAATCCACCAATATTACAATACCCAGATTTTAACAGACCTTTCATACTTACCACAGATGCTTCAAATTACGCACTAGGAGCAGTTTTATCACAAGGAGACATTGGACAAGACCTACCAATTTCATACGCTAGTAAATCTTTACAAAAACACGACATTAATAAGAACTTTTAGCAATCCATTGGGGCATAAATTTCTTTAAACCTTATTTATATGGTAGACAATTTATAGTAGTAACGGACCACCGACCATTAATTTCACTATTTTCACATAAGAATCCTTCATCAAAAATGACTAGAATTAGACTAGATCTGTGTGACTATGATTTTTCAATTGTCTATAAAAAGGGCAAAATGAATACAAATGCAGACGCACTTTCCAGAATAGAAATTAACTCAGATGTACTTAAACAAATGATACCACAGGAATATGACGAAAAACAAAAAAAGTTTTAGTAACAACAAGAGGCATGAAGAATAAAGAAAATGAGGCAAAGAAAGAATTAGATAAGAGAAATGATGTTAATGAATTAGAAAATACACGTGTAGAAGAAAATAAACTGGAGAAATGCACATCTCAGAAGCCTGATCAACTTCACATATGGGAATGCACCTCCATTAATGACGTCAAAAATATAAACAAATTGCAATTTAATAATATTGAGAATGTAGAGAATTTGAATATATATATAGAAAATAATATTGTGCACATTGGTCGTGATGATAATTCAACGAAACCCGTTTCGAATATGAAGAAATCTCGAACCCAAAATATTGAAAACAAAAATAATTATATGCATACAAGATTCAGCGAAAACTCAGCGAAACTAGATTCGATTCTGAGGAAACTGATATCTAAAATGAATAGAGAAAATATAAAAGAATTAGCGCTTTCAAATGAAGATAAAATATTTGATTTGTATACAAAAGAAAAATTTAAGGAAACATGTAGCCCAAAGTTGAAGTTTTGATAAAAAATAGGTCATATTCGGAAGGACGCAGTGGCAACATTTTCAAAAAATAGGACAAGTTTTTTACGCCAAAGCATTCTGCGTAAAGATACCTTTTAGAAAACTATAAGATTGTTATATATTCTTAAAGAAAATTTTATTTTATTAATAAAAGAGTTAAGACACATTTTGGGCAAAAAAACGGCAAAAATCTAATTTTTTTTGAATTTTTAAATTAAAAAACGTATATTTTTGGATCTGTAAATGATATTGATCCATTTGGTCCAAAATTACGCCCGGTATTCAAAAAAAGGCGGACCAAGGTATGGTAAATTTTGTATCACTAAATTTTTAAATGCCTATAACTCGGATATTATAAGAGATAAGTAGTATGTCCAAGCATGTTTTTTCAAGATCTCGTCGAGCGCTTTCAGAAAATATAAAAATCTGTATTATGTATTAGGGTGAAAAACAAAAAATGGCACGAGTTTAAAAATTTTACATGTCGTAAGTACCCTACTTTGAGCCGCCACATCTCCGTCCCTGCGTGGCGGCTCAAAGTAGGGTACCTACGACATCTGAGGGGTTCATCTTCAAAACTTAAACTCGAATACTCCTTGGCTACGCTCACGCGTAGTCCCCATAATAACCCTCCTTCAGAAAATGACTAATTCCATAATTCTCTTAATAACATAATGAATTTTCTGGAATAGCAGAATAAAATTCAGCACAAATAACTTTTATATATGTATACACTAGCTATGACACTGGACATAGCTACCCTCTCTAACTCTAACTGCTCTAACAGTTTCCCTGATATACGAATTTTTTACCAAACTCTATTGAACATACAATTAAAATATCTCCAAAAAAACATCAAGACTCTAGCTATTATATTTTCTCAGATATGTATAATAATTTATACATAAGTATAATAGAGTGGATCTGTTTCTATGGACAAACAAAAGTTGTGTCAGTGATGATTAAACATATGTTAATAAAAATATAAATATTATTTTTTGGCAACGCGTAGAAATACTGCTTTTTTTGTTTTTAATATATTACGTCGACCGATCGTTACATGTGATATATCAATATTTGTGGCTTGGTTGTAGCTATATTTCACCCTTAGACAATTTTTAAATTAGACGGATCCTTTCCCGTTATTGTGGCTTTACAATAATAAAAAGCACTTAATTATATGAAATTTGAGCTTTTGAAATGCTTACTTTTATGCATAAACAGCTGTTCTCAAAACAAATAATTAATTTGACATTTTTTTTAAATAATTTATAATACCGTTATTTTTTCAGTCAGAAAGCCTTCCAGATCCCACTTTCTATCAAAAAAGACGAAGAGTCGGATGCGTCCAACTTGTAATCAAACTACAAGTCGATTTTTTAGATTATGGACCGTCAAAGTGATAGTTGACCATCAAAGTGTAAAGCATTTCAAAATGAATACTCCACCAAAAAGAATGCTAAATTTGGCAATTGATACAACAACTTGAATGTGTAGCTTTGGTAAAGAGATATTGACGTTTCTACTCTAAAAAATGTAAATTTCAAAGTAGGAGTATCAGATATATGTTATATCATAATTCAACCTTCTATATAGCATCTAAATATCAAAATGTGTCTTTTTGTTATTTTCTCAGAAAAGTTTTCTAAAAATAGATTTTTTTACAAGAGGGCTCAAAGGGGAGTAGGGAAAATATGGCCCTATCCTTATAAATGTTGGTAGGGGAAGTTAAGTCTACTTCAAAGTTATTTATGTAGAATTTAAAAGTGTTATTAGTGTTTGTAAGTGAATTTTGACCTTCAAGTCATTTTTTGAAGGGGATTTTGTATGGGGGCTAGGGTCAAATAAAGCCCGAACATTACAAAAATCGGTAGTATCATTTAAAGTTCTATAAAACTAAGTTTTATAGACTTTTGTTGACATAAAAGAACATTTAATTTAATTATGAGCCCAAAGGCCGCATTTGGGGGGTACGGTTGTATGGAGGCTAGTCGAAATAATGGACGGATTTTAACCATTTTCAATAGGACAAAAGAAGAGTGTGTGCCAAATTTCATCCAATTATCTTAAAAATTGCGCACAAGGTTTACAATGACATGTCCGTCCGGCTGACTGGCTGCCGCAATTTTCAAGATAATTTGATGAAATTTGGACCATGCATGTTTTTGGCACATGGACGAAGCCTATTGAAAATGGTTGAATTCGGTCCATTATTTCACATTGCCCCCCATACAACCGTACCTTCCGATTAGGTCTTTTTATGCCATAATTGCGCCAAATATACCATTATCTCTTTAAAAATTGGCACAAATAAGTTTTATATAAGTATTTATGACACTGCAGATGATCGGCCCTTATTTGACACAAGCCCCCATGCAAACCCCCTTCAAATATGTCTTAAACGTACAAAATAGACTTGTAAGCATTTGTATCACAATTAGTCACAACAAAACTAACTGTTATTTAAAAACATATCATTTTCCCAAATTTACCGACGATCAGCCCATATTTGACCTATACTCCTATTATTGCCTCATTTAGAACATTTATTTTTCTATTAATTAATTGCTAAAATACGTTGGAATTAAGGTAAAATTCAACATAAAAGTTTCTTTATGAAAAATAAAAATTTTAAAAATATACTCATGGTGTAGGGTATTATATGGTCGGCCATGCCTGACTATACTTTCTAACTTGTTTTTCATCTCATTATGAGTATGATGTTTACGTGTTAGTAGAAACGCGGTTAAATACATTTTCTTGATACTGAATTTTTTGAGTTTAAATCTTTTAAATGTTCTCTCGTTCATATTAATGAGTTATAAGATCAACTTTTTGTTGTTATATCTTGCGAACTTTTTAACATTTGCTTATGCGTTTCTTATATTCCACCAAATAGCTCATATTTTAAATGAGAAAATGGCTGCACATACTCGAATTTGCATTTTCGGTGATTTTAATTTAAATAATTTATCAGTCAGGTCAGAATCTAATAAGATCAACGGTTTAATTTGTATAAATAATTAAATAAAATTTTAGACATAATATTTCTACCACAAGATTTAAATTATATGGTTTATGAATGTTTGCAACCATTTTCTCCTATAATGCAGCTATTTTACAACTAGAAAGAAGTATGAAAGTATAGTCGGGCGTGACCGACCATATGATACCCTACACCAGTTATGAATATTAAATGTGATTTATTCTTTATAATAATTCATTGTTCCGATACATTTAAGCAATTTATGAATGAAAATCAAATTTTCTGAAAGAGGCTTTATATGGAGGCTAGGGGCAAATATGGACCAAGCCCGAAAAAGTTTTGTGAATATATTTATATAATATTTATTTGTTCTGAATTTCATTGTGATATTAGTGTTTATAAGTTAATTTTGGACATTCAAGTAATTTTCTGAAGAGGAATTGTATGGGAACTAGGGTCAAATGAGGCCCGATCTTTATGAAATTTGGCAAGGTCATCAAGGCTTGTATAAAACTTAGTTGTGCTGCTTTCGATATACAGGTATATATAACATTATTATGAGCACAAAAGCCCTTTTCGGGGGGTTCTGTTGTATGGGGGCTAGGTGAAATAATGGACCGGTTTTATTCGTTTTCAATCTTTGTCTATCGATAATGAATATTTACTTAAAAAATTCATAAAAAATGTACATTATCTATTTTGAATCCCTATTAATTAAATATTTTAAAATTTTCAATTGAGTATTCTTTGATTTTTTATTCTTAAATTCAAATTTTAGTTTAAATATTTTTAAGGTTTTTCCACTCAGTTTGGCTTTGACTTTGTCATTTTGAAATTTAAATCTTAGTTTAAATAATTTTCTTTATTTTTAAATATGTTAGCTTTGATTTATTTTTTATTTTAAAATGTGAATTTAAATTCAAATTTGGAAAAAGTAGAATCAACTGAGTTGGCTTAGTTTTTTTCTATTTAAAATTTAAATTTCAATTTGAATAAATTTTTTTTTTTAATTAAGTGTGCCATGTTTTTTACCCAAATTCACTATTTTTGATTAGGTTAGCCTTGACTTTGCTTCAAATTTAAATTGCAATTCAAATATGTAATACTGTTTTGAAATTTAAAAATTATATTTGAAATGTTTTAATATTTGAAATTTTAATCTATTTAGCTTTTTGGTTTTTTTGGTGAAAATAATGTGGAAAAATTGTATGTAGGTAAATTGTTAATTTTGAAATTTGAAAAATATATGGCTATGGTTTTGAAAATTTTGTTTGGTAGATAGTTTTAAGTTTGTGACAAATTTTTCATTATAGTTTTGATTGTTAAATTGTTTGATTGTAAAGTCTAAATATAAATAGTGTGGAGTGTAAAAAGTTTGTGCATTGGAAAATAAAATAAGACAAAGGATATTCTGAGTGAATTAAAAATTAAAAGGTCGAAATAGAAAGGATAATTAAAAATATCTGAAAATAATGGAAAGGACAATTTTTAGGGATATAAGTGATAATAAAATATTAAATTATTAAAGCATCAAGAAAAAATTTAGTAAAGTTGTATGATAGAAGGATATTTTAAGAAAGTGGAACTATGGAAAAGAATATTTTCTAAAATAACAATGAGTATAACTATGCTTCTTACAAATTAAAGAAAATTTTTTTTGTGTTGAAATAAAATACAAAATTTATATGCAAGTGTTATTTTAACGTATTGTCTAAAAATTAAAATAAAGTAAATAATATTTAAATATTTTCGTTAAACACACAAAACAACAATGAACAACTGAACAGTGATAAAAAATTTAAATAAATAAGAATTATGTTCCTGATAAATATTTAATTTTTTGTGAAAAAAGGACATGTGTAAGTGAAATAAAAAAAGTAATAGAATAAATTGCTTTTAAGAACATTTTAATAAGCCAAGATTAATAACAAGAACCAACAAGATGTGCATTATTTCTGAAAATATTTAATATCAAATTTATTAAGAATGAAGTTAATATTTGATGAAGTGGTGGATGCAATGAAAGCAATTAATAATATTTTAAATGTTTATAATTAAAGTTTTCTTTAAATTTTGTTAACTTTTTTATTAACTTTTGGTATTTCTTTTAATTATTTTATTTTTAATTTAAAATTCTAATTTAATTGTTTGGAAAATTTCTTCGAGATGCTGATATGTACATATTGTTGTTGGGGTCAATGTATGTAAGTTTTTTTGTTTAAAATTTAAATTTTGTTTTTTTTTTTTTGTATGTAACTCTTGAATTTCTTAGTTGTTATAAGATTAATACGGTAACAACTTTGATTTTTAATAAGTTTTGTAAAGTAATTTCTAATTATTACCCTTTTTAAATTGATGTTGTAAAGATGAAGTAGAATAGATGGATTAAAATTCCAGCAAAGTAAGTTTAGTTAGAGATTATATTTTAAATAATTAAAATGTAATCATGGTGGTATTTTGCTACCAAAACTCTAATCATAGATGAACAATATGGTTTCCGTTGTGGAAAATCGGTATGTCATAAGAATCAGAAGTATTTTTCGTCATAATCAATCAAATTGTATTTTTACTACGAAATTGTATTATACTACATGATTTTTTGGCAAGACTACATATACTGACTACAATACTGAATATTATTAATATATCTTTTCATTATTTAAAGTTAATATCTTTTCATTATTTAAAGTTAAGTACACTGAACACTAAGAAGTGAAACGCTGTCATTTTTTTACAACAACAACGTTACGCTCTTCTCACATACGATTTCTGTGTAACTCCAACACATAAGTATGTAAGAAACTTACTCTCTCTCCAAACTTCAAAACTTTGTCGCGAAAATTCGTGGCTTATAGAACTTGAAAATATTTTTTATCACTTAACGTTATATTTTATTATTCTATTTTCAAAGCAGATTTGACGTTGGAGACTTTTCCTATATGTTTTCAATTCGGACATTAAGAAGATGTATCATCAGATTTTGGTGAATCCTTCTCATATCCCGTTCTAACGCATAATTTTTCGAAATTCTCCCCAAAATGAACGTTGACGACGTACATGTGGTTGCGTAGGCCGTCGAAAGCGGAGATCGATGTTCTTCAATCCGCTGGCTTCTGGCTTCTCGCTTCGAAAATGTACCGCAAATCACGAATGTCTTTTGAAAGGACTTGCTCCTGATCATCTTTTAGATACAGAGTTCCTGAAATTGTCAGACTATTGTACAACTAAAACCTTAAGTTTACGTTGGAACGCAGGGACGGATAGTAAAGAAGATATGTAAATTTTATATAAAAAGAGCCCCTTGGCCACAAATAAAACAGATTAAGACTAAGACTCAAATCGGCAACTACATTGCCTTGAATTTTATTCCGAAAATCTCCTTTTGCCCTTATTAAGGTAAGATCGGCAAAAGCAATAGCGTAGCCAACGGCAAACACTGCCGGTTACAAAACAAACTCTTTAATTATTTTACTTTTGTTATAGTCACTCAATTCCCCAATTTGAAGACAACCTGATTGGTCAACTCTTCAAGTTGCAACTGTCGAAATTAGAATAAGTGCATGTATGGAATAGGATTAAGCAAGATAGAATGTAAATTAGAATAAGTTAGAATAGTAAAGAAGATATGTAAATTTTATATAAAAAGAGCCCCTTGGCCACAAATAAAACAGATTAAGACTAAGACTCAAATCGGCAACTACATTGCCTTGAATTTTATTCAGAAAATCTCCTTTTGCCCTTATTAAGGTAAGATCGGCAAAAGCAATAGCGTAGCCAACGGCAAACACTGCCGGTTACAAAACAAACTCTTTAATTAATTTACTTTTGTTATTTTGACAAACCACCACATGGCGATCCTGCCAATCTAAAACCAACCCACTTTATCCTGCCAATCTAAAACCAACCCACTTGTCCTGCCAATCTAAAACCAACCCACTTGATCCTGCCAATCTCAAACCAACCCACTTGATCCTGCAAATCTCGATCCTGCCCACTTAATCTTGACCATGCAATCTCGATTTTTAAATGGAAGAATATGTACCTTTGGGCATAACAGAAGACATTCCTAAATACGTCCCAGCGAGATTAGGACCTCAAAAACTAACTTTGGAGGAATACAGTAGAAGACAGGAAAGGTTAAAAGATGACAATTTGACAACAATCCCAAAGATAGACACCAGAATAAAAAAAGAGAGGTGGACGTCTGGTCAGATTAAAAAAAATTAGCAGAAAACCTTAGAATTGTCAGAGACGAGCAAAACCCAATTGCATGGGAAAAAGCTCAAGAAATTTGGTCAGAGATAGATAAAATTAAGATAGAGATAAAAAAATGGGAAGACCTCAAAGTAAAGAGGTAACAGTGGAAGAGAATATAATCAATAATAATAATCAATCAGAAAATAAAGAGGAGATTGATAAAAAATTATAAAATAAAGAGGAGATTGATAAAAAATTCTTTTTAATAATAATTGCAATTATTATATTCATAGTATATAGAATAAATAAATATTTTAAAGATTATGTCAAGAAAAGGGTGGCTACTGTTAATAATAACCCTGTTAATAGCAATGCTATAACAGATATATAAAAGATTATATATATAAAAAAAATTGTAATAAAATAAATAGAATATATATATGTAGTAGTATGTAGTAATAAAAATATGATTTATGGAGGAATTTGTGAAAAAATTAAAAGATATTTGGGCAAATCTAAAGAAAAGTCCCAATAGAAAATATACAAAAAAAGACCATAAAGGAAAAATTAGATATTATAGAAGATATTAAAGAAGGTTTTCAGACAGCATTAGAAATAGAAGGTGACACTGAGAATACAGTTGCACTGAAAATAGAATTTAATAATTTATGTAAAACAATAATAGAATTTTTAAACAAGGCCCAAATGCAAGAAGAAAAGGAATTCATCATGGCTGCATTTAGTTTGGAAACAACTTCCAAAACTCTCCCATTATTCTCATGAAATTTCAGAGAACTAGAATGTTTTATGGTGACAGGTGATCTCATATATAAGACATTATCAGAAGTAGCTAAAAAAGATTTCCTTCAGTACGTTTTCTATGCGAAACTAACTTCAAATGTTAGAACGGCTATTGGTGTTGTTGCTGTGCCTGAGACTTTTGACGCATTGAAGAGTGCTTTACAGCAAAGATACAGAAATAACAAGACAATTCCACAACTACAGGATAGGTTAAACAATTTGTACCAAAGAAATTTAACGGTAAATAACTACAGGGACAGATTGACTGATATAATAGATAACCTTAATAAATTAGGAGTTGAAGAGTTAGGAAATGATGCCACAGAACCGGAGAAAAATGTAATAATTACCCTGAATAATAAACTAGCCCTTGAATCATTTAAAAGGGGCATAAATGACAATTTAAAAACAGCAATTTTTGCTGCACGTCCCAAAAATCTTCAAGAAGCAACAGAACTTGCTCTCGAATTAGAAAATGAGCAAAAAACAAACCCAAGCTCTATTATGCATTTTGAGAGAGGTTATAGGCAAACCAATAACTTTAGACCAAATAGACAAAATTTTAATAATAACAATTATAGGTCTAATAATAATTATAGACCAATTAACAACAATTATAGACAGAATAACAACAATTACAGACCAAATAACAACAATTTCAGACAAAACAATAATATCAGGACAAGTAGCAATAACAACAGTTTTAGGTCAAATAATGACAGTAACACAAATATTAGGAAAAGCAATTTTAACAACAAAAATAACAGTAATACAACTAGGAATAATAATAATAATAACAGCACTAACAAAGACAGAAGATATATACGTGCAATAAACGACACGGGAAACATGGAAGGCTCGGAATACGAGATTATTCCGGAAAGCCAAAATTAAGGATTTTTAAATTAACTGAAAATAACACAAATTTCATTAATGTCACATACAAAAATAAAACATTAACATTTCTTGTCGACACAGGTGCCGACATATCACTATGCCGTATGAACAAATATTTCGAAAATGAAGAATATTATCCAGAAGAAAGATGTAAACTAACAGATATCACAAATCAGGAAATAAATTCAATAGGAACTATTGACCTTAATCTATATTTAACAAACATAGAATGTAAACATTCATTTCAACTAGTAGATACAGATTTTCCAATTGAAACTGATGGTATTATTGGTCGAGACTTTTTAAAGAAATATTTTTGTAAAATTGATTATGAAACATTTACATTAACTTTATTTGTAAATAATACAACAATAATTTTGCCTATGCAAACAAAAACATATATTGAATTAACAATAACAATACCTCCAAGAACAGAAATTATACAACCAGTAAAATTAAATATAAATGAGGATAGTGTCATATTTAATAATGAGTTAGAAGACGGAATTTTCTTAAGTAATTCGATAGCACCCAAAAACGGAATGACACATATAAAAATTTTAAATACAACGAACTCTACTGTAACATTAAAAGGCATTCAACTCCAGACTGACCCACTTAAAAATTATGACATATTAAATTACAATAACATAAACAATGACGAGCGTTTTAACAAAATACTAAATACACTTAACATAAACAATAGTGACGAACATGCAAAAAAACAATTAATAGAAATTTTTAGAAAATATCAAAATGTATTTCATTTAGATGATGAAAGTTTAACAGTAAATAATTTTTATAAACAGAATATCACAACTTCTGATGATACACCAGTGTATATAAAAAAAAATTATAGACTTCCACATTCACATACACAAATAATAAATGAACAAGTACAGAAGATCCTTAACGAGGATATAATAGAACCATCAGTTAGTCCATATAATGCTCCACTCCTTTTAGTACCGAAAAAGAATACTGAGGATAAAAAGAAATGGAGACTTGTAGTAGACTTTAGAAAATTGAATGACAAAATAGTCAATGATAAATTTCCACTAACTAGATTAGAAGATGGGTTGGAAAAACTGGGAAGAGCAAAATGGTTTTCGACGCTCGATATGACTAGTATATTTTACCAAATTGAGCTTGAAAAGGATTCAAGACCACTTACAGCATTTTCCACTCCACATGGTCATTTTCAATTTAAACGACTCCCATTCGGTTTGAAAGTATCATCGAATAGTTTTCAAAGAATGCTTACAATAGCATTGTCTGGATTGGATTCTGAAGCTTTTCTGTACGTAGACGATATAATAGTATATGGTTGCAGCTTAAATCATCACAACCAAAATCTTGTCCAGGTTCTTGATAGACTTCATAGATATAACCTGAAACTAAATCTACAAAAATGTTGTATTTTGAGACCAGAAGTAGTTTATTTGGGTCATCTTATTACTAAAGACGGTGTAAGAACAGATCCATCTAAATACGAAATAGTCAAGAATTATCCTATACCCAAAAATACAGACGAAGTCAGAAGATTTGTTGCATTTTGAAACTATTATAGAAAATTCATACCAAATTTTGCAGATATTGCAAAACAATTTAATTCTTTATTAAAGAAATCAGTTAAATTCGAATGGACCAATGAATGTCAAAGTGCTTTTGACACACTAAAAGAAAAATTAACTAATCCACCAATATTACAATACCCA
>NC_060953.1:28260595-28527297 GCF_022045245.1 Lucilia cuprina
CTGATAGGGAGTCTCTGATAAATATAATATCAAGGATTTAAGGGTGTACATTTTAATTTTAATTTTAAGTTTCAAACTATGTGAAATAAAATAAGATACCATGTAATGGTATGCCTTGTAGGCTTTTAGCATTACTAACAAATAAAATAAATTAACACAAGTGAATCATCTTCCGAGTATAAAAGTGTATTTATGGCATCGCTAGTTCCATTAAGAATTCGAAAGTATGCTGACAGCGATTCTCCATCAACCAGTTTCGATGATATTTGGAAGAATTCTACTCCAGTATCCAAAGCTTTTTGTAGGCCAATAAGCTTTGAGTATATAAAGGAATCCAAAGCAACAACGCAAGATTTGATAAATCGTATTGAAGCAGAAATTAAAAACTTGGAACCTATAACAATCGAAATAGAAAATTATTCATTTAACATGTCCTATGATTTAAAACTTACAATGATTGATGGGAAAGTTGGAAATGCCATTACAGGAACATCATCTACTACTACTACTGGTACTACTACATATGAGGTGATAATAAATCAGAATTTTCGAATATTTCCAAGCAAAGGTCAATAAATGAGGAAACATTACAATTTGGAATATCCCCCCTACATGCTCGCATACGATTTCTGGAACATTTTCTACATTTAGCATATGATTTAAAGTACAGAAGCATACCGGAAAATGCAAACAAAAGTGCAAATAACAATAAGGAGTTAATGGAAATGAGAGCCAGTGAGAAAAGAAGAATTCAATCCCTGGAAAGAAATGACACCTACAGTTCACAAGATATTATGTCATGTAAAGGTCATCATAGAACATAATATTCTGCCTTTAGGAGAGCTTGCAGAAGAACCCCAAGAATCGAGGAATAGAGACTTTAAGCATATTCATCAGTTTAGCTCAAGGAAGTGTTCTAGGCAGTCTCAAAATGAAGATATTTTTAATAATCTGATTCTATCTTCTGATACTGTTTTATCTACTATAAGGAAACGTTGGATTTGTTAAAAAACGTTAGCATTTGAAAATATTCATGAATTTAAAGATTTACTTTATCTCTAAGATATGGACTACTGTGATACCGATTATTTTACAAAATTATATTAATTTAAAAAAAAAAAAACAAATAAAAACTATTTTTATATAAAATAAATACTTGATAATTTTTTAGGGATAAAAAATAAAAGATTAATCGTAAAAAGTGGCTGTAAAAATTCATAGAAATTTTGGTAGTTAAACATGCCTAAAAAATGTATGGATGAAAATAATAGTACTAGGTAGATGTTGTGTTTTCCCTAATTAATTTGTCACTTAAAAAAAATTAGGTAGGCATGTTATATAACAATGGAAAGGTAATTTTGTCTATTTTTCAAAACTGTATATAATTGTTGAAAATTAAAAATTTGCGAAATCCTTTTTTTTAATTAAGAAATGTTTTTTGCCTATTATATCTATACCAGGGGCGGGGTTATCGAAAACCTTTACAAAATGATTAAGAACCTATTGGGTCATATAAAACAGGTCACTATAATTTGATATCGACTATGCGATTTGAGAATTTTTGCTCAAAATTGAATTTTCCATAAAAAATAGGGTTTTTTTGGATGGACCTGTTTCATTCATAGTGTTTTATGTAAAGTCAGCTTTCCAAAATTCTATATACATCTTCTTAGAAACTTTTTAGATAACTTAAAAATAAAAAGATACTTTTTCCCAAAAAATGACTAAAAATCACCTTTTTTAATTCTTTAAATTAAAATGCCTATAACTTTGGACTCAGTCATAATTTTTACATAATTCTTTCACTGCTTGATATATAAACTTGTTGTTAAGCGAATAAAACAAAATGGCAAAAATTGGGAATATTTGGACCCGCTATTATCAAAAAACTAAAGTAAGGACGGTAAAAATTTAAAAATTTTAATTTTCAAATGCGAATATCTCCTAAACTATAAGAGAAAAGTTACTACATTTTTTATAGTGCTCGATGAGGAGATTGTATATACGAATTTTTTTTAATCGGAATTCAAATGAAGAAATAGTATCGTTTTAAAAATTTAACATAGCCGAGGTGTCCTAATTTGAAAACCTAAACTCGACAACACCTCCTATTTGTGCAACTAAAGGTCCTGTTTCAAAAATCACCTATGATGTCTATATTAATTTTGAATAGTTTTATATGTTTATTTTACTAGTGATATGTGCTTATGGATTAAAAGTAATTACAATGCGTACATTAAAAGCAACAACAAAAATTTAAAGTCACAGTTAGTAAAAAGTAAAAATAAATTCTGGCAGTTATCAGGGTCGTATATGTATACAAAACTGTCAAGTTGTGTATGCTGAAAAATAACAATCAGTGTAATAGATCTGTAAAAATTCATATACAAATAATGTAAACAAGAGTTTTAAAAACACCTTTTCATGTATGCTTTGATCTACGTTTTTGTTATGACAGTAAAGCGAAATAAGAGTGATTAATTTGTTTTACATTTTTGTATGAAAATTGTGGTCTATACGCCAAACAATGACATATGGAGCAAAACAATATTTATTTTGTCTTAAAATTGTGAATATAGACCAAAGTTAATACCCGATATCTCGGAAATCGTATCAAATATTGAAAAAATGTGAGAATGTATAAATTATATACAATCCACTCCTAACTCAATTTTTTAAAAATGAGCGGTGGGTCAAACCAATAATATACTGACGATAGGTTTAAAAGATTTAAAAGTTGAACAAAAATATTTTGTTTTTATAAATTAATATTTTGTTAATCCGAAAGGGATGTGTCCATAATTGACTTAAGCCCTATTTGAAATGTCAACCTAATGTTTAAAGGGGAGCATTCCATTTACGGATTACGGTTTGATGGTGTTAATATAAAATTTGGCATAACCGAATATGAAACCCTTGGACCATTCTTTAGGCGAAGGATTAGGTATTAAATTAAAATAATTAAAAGTTGTTTTTATACCCTACACCACTATAGTGGGGAGGGTATTATACGTTTGTGCTGATGTTTGTAACATACAAAAATATTGGTCCAATACCCACCTTAAAGTATACCGACAAGTTTAAGTTTTGAAGATGAACCCCGCAGATGCCCCAGGAACGGAGCTGTGGCGGCTCAAAGTAGGGTACCTACGACATGTAAAATTTTTAAACTCGTGCCATTTTTTTGTTTTTCACCCAAAAAACATGCTTGGACATACTACTTATCTCTTATAATATCCGAGTTATAGGCATTTAAAAATTTAGTGATACACAATTTACCATACCTTGGTCCGCCTTTTTTTGAATACCGGGCGTAATTTTGGACCAAATGGACTCAATTTTTCCTTGTTAGTTAGACAACAATATCAATATCATTTACAGATCCAAAAATATACGTTTTTTGATTTAAAAATTCAAAAAATTTTAGATTTTTGCCGTTTTTTTGCCCAAAATGTGTCTTAACTCTTTTATTAATAAAATAAAATTTTCTTTAAGAACATATAACAATTTTATAGTTTTCTAAAAGGTATCTTTACGCAGAACGCTTTGGCGTAAAAAACTTGTCCTATTTTTTGAAAATGTTGCCACTGCGTCCTTCCGAATATGACCTATTTTTTATCAAAACTTCAACTTTGGGCGACATGTTCTAAAATCCCAAAGCTGGGATCAGAAAACTGAAAGCAGTTTTGAAAACCTCAATATGTTTTCCATTTACTCCAAAAGTATTTTCCCAGCCCTGAAAGATATGTGGACCCTATTGGCAAAAATGTAAAAATCCCATTTTTGGGATTTTCATTCCTATTTTTGGGAATTGCGGGATGCCCTTTGACCTTTTTAATTTTTTTTGCATTTTCTTATTTGAAATGACAAATTTAACAAGCGTTGAAGATTTCATTGAGTTTTGTTCATAAATAAAGATTTTGTCATATATTACATATTTGTTAAATTTCTAAAACTATGATTTATATCAAAATTTTAATAGGGTCGCAGATAGCTACAACAATTTAGTCCATATTTATCCCTTAATATCTTTTTAGTTTAGATATGGAAATTCTCGACCCTTTACAAAAAATTTCAAGCCAATATCTCAATTACATTCAAAAATATGTTCATTTAAACCTGTGTCCTTTAATTTCATCTTTTTCATATTTTAGTATTAAGTATGACAGAACATACATTTGGTGTTGAATAAAATATTTGGACAATTTTTAAAAATTATTTAGTTAATTATTTTATTAAAGACTATAACATTGTATATACAATAAAAAAATATAATTTTATTATGAGCCACGCACAACAACACCTAAATCACCCCACACAAACCACCTTTCCCGCCCACCGAAATATAAAACACACAATTAATACAATTTCATCAGTTAGTATAATAGCTTTTTTTATTTGAACTGTTTATCTTAAACATAATACAATTAATTCTTACAACCTACTTATATAGTTAATTCCTAACACTACTTATTTTCTATAAAATAATCTGTCATAACGGTATACATATCCATAAGGTAATATAAGTCCTTTAAATCTTCCTCGTTTTGAGATGATAGAGTTTCATAACAAATCCATCTTTTTCGCATAGTTGAAAGAACAGGATCAGAAGATAGAAGTAAACTATTAAAAATATCTTCATTCTGTGATTGCCTGGAGCATTTTCTTAAGCTGAAAAGTTGAACATGCTTAAAATCTCAATTCCTCGCTTCCTGGGCTTCTTCTGTTAACTCTCCAAGTGGAAGAATATTCGATTCAATTATTATTTGACCATGACACAATACTTTGTGTACTGTTGGTGTTAGTTCCCTCCATGGATACAGAGATACAAGTAATTTAGAAATTTCAGATGTATATTCCCCAAATCGATTTCCATTAATTTTATGTTTACTATTCAGTGCCAGTAAAATAGTGTTAACTCTTCGAAGCAACTCCTTGTCGATTCCAGTTATTTTTGAAGTAATTTCAAAATCACGAAAAAACCTTCTCGCCGTATTACCGTAATTTGTACTACCGCAACTTGGAAGTGGTTTGTCGATGTTTAATCCCATCTGAACTTTAAATTCTTCTTGGATTCTGATTTTTTCCGCAGCTCTCAGTTCTTTCAATTCTTCATTATTTTTTTGTTGATTTAGTAAGATTCTCTGACACACTTCTATATCGTATTCTGGCATGAAGTGGTGAAATTCCGAAAGACAGGACTTCTTCATTAATACTTCTGCTTTTGTTTATATTTGAGAATTGCGACTTTTTCTCATTACATATTGAACATCTCCAGAAGGAAGAAGTTTCTGTTATGGCATTGCTGACCTTTCCATCAATCATTGTTAAGCTTAGCTGATATGATACGTTAATAGAGAATTCCTTTATTTTTATGCAAATGGGCTCCAGTGCATTTATTTCATCTTTTAAATATTCCACTAAATCTTTTGTTGTTTTCTTTGACTCCTTTATATATTCAAATCCAATGGGTCTACAAAAATTTTTTGAACCCGGAGTTGTATTGATACATATATCTTCAAATGAATTTCCGATGCTTGACGATGATGGATTTAATGAATATGAACGAATTCGTAATGGCACTAATGATGACATAAATACACTTTTGTAGTCTGCTAATGTCCGACTTCCACAAGCTTGTTTGTATTCTGGAAGTGCTGATAAACCGTCACATCCCCACTTACACATTAAGACAACATCACAGTTATGAATTTTCCTTAGATGGTCTTCTGAAAATTTAAGCATAATAGGACCTTTCAATTATAAGGATAAGCAAACAAATAGAAAATAGGTAAATATAAGATTTAAACATGTTCTGTCATATTTAATACTAAAATATGAAAAATATGAAATTAAAGGATACAGGTTTAAATGAACATATTTTTGAATGTAATTGAGATATTGGCTTGAAATTTTTTGTAAAGGGCCGAGAATTTCCATATCTAACTAAAAAAAGATATTAAGGGATAAATATGGACTAAATTGTTGTAGCTATCTGCGACCCTATTAAAATTTTGATATAAATCATAGTTTTAGAAATTTAACAAATATGTAATATATGACAAAATCTTTATTTATGAACAAAACTCAATGAAATCTTCAACGCTTGTTAAATTTGTCATTTCAAATAAGAAAATGCAAAAAAAATTAAAAAGGTCAAAGGGCATCCAACTGACATGTTTTTCAAAGGTAACTTTATCAAAAAAAATCAAATAATACTTTGGTTGAAAAATGTAATGAAAAACGTGTGTTAAGAATTTTTCGATCTCACTCCTTAGAAAACATATTGAGGTTTCCAAAACTGCTTTCAGTTTTCTGATTCCAGCTTTGGGATTTTAGAACATGTCGCCCAAAGTTGAAGTTTTGATAAAATATAGGTCATATTCGGAAGGACGCAGTGGCAACATTTTCAAAAATAGGACAAGTTTTTTACGCCAAAGCGTTCTGCGTAAAGATACCTTTTAGAAAACTATAAAATTGTTATTTGTTCTTAAAGAACATTTTATTTTATTAATAAAAGAGTTAAGACACATTTTGGGCAAAAAAACGGCAAAAATCTAAAATTTTTTGAATTTTTAAATTAAAAAACGTATATTTTTGGATCCGTAAACGATATTGATCTGAAATTTTTTGTATATTATTTGGTCCAAAATTACACCCGGTATTCAAAAAAAGGCGGAACAAGGTATGGTAAATTTTGTATCACTAAATTTTTAAATGCCTATAACTCGGATATTATAAGAGACAAGTAGTATGTCCAAGCATGTTTTTTTCAATTCTGCCCCACTGTGGAGGCGTGTTTTTGGTTGAAAAATAATGTAATTTTTAGATGACATTAGATTAATGTCAAAATTCCTAGTATTCATGAGTTGTGTAATTAGCGCATATTTTCCATAGTATACGATAAAATATTTTAATACCTACCTTTATATTTACTTCTTACCAGTATATTATTATACCACTAGTATATACAAACTACGAAATTTTTGATCTACTTTTTCTTTTAGTTTAATTTATTGCATCGTATAAATATGCTGGCATATTTAATAATTAATATTTTGTTAATTTATGAGTTAGTACGTATATATGTAGTATGATTTTTTTGTGGAAATTATATAAATAATGGAATTATTATATATTAATTTTATAAAATATTTTATTTACATATTATAAGCAACATATATCGGATCTAATTGATCAGCTAAAAACCCGTCACGTAGATGCATTCGTTGCTTTTCTCCCCTGCTATTAATTGGGACGACACCTAAAATAGTAAAAAAAAATATAAATATGGAAATCAAATTTCTCCCAAATATATTCAATTCACAAACATCATTTTATTTTATACAAAATTTCCATACGAATTTTTTTATAAATAAAATATTGTTAATGAATAATTGTAATAACATTTTATATATTTAATAATAATGCTACAAAAAATATTATTTATTTATACAATAATGATACACAAAAGAATTTTGGATAATTCAGAGATGATATTAAAAAAATCCTTCTTAGCTTGGAGGAGTTTTCTTTTTATTAAAATGCAATAATCAATTACAATTAGTTTTAATTGAAGTTTTTCAAATTGCAATTACTTGTATTTGGAAAATCTAGTTTAAATTTAAATTATTATATAACACCTGAGAAAATCTATGTGTACAGGAACTGTGGACCATTTGTATTAATTTTGTGTATTCAGTTTTTCATAATCAGCTCTTATGCCCTGTAAAAGGCCCTTAAAATTTTAAAAACATAGCGATTTTAAGCATTTTGTATATGGTGTAGGGTATAATTAGTGAAAACTTAAATGTAAAACAAAACAAGTATGAACGTATAGTCTCAAATGATACCCTACACCAGCCAGTATGTAAAATGGAGATTATTTAAAAAAATAAAGCATATGATTTGTTTTTTAACTTTTTTCTGGTATATTTATACTTTTTTGCAAAAAAACAGTTTTTTACAAGAGGGCTGAAAAGGGGTAGGAGAAAATATGGGCCTAAATGTTTATTTTTATAAAAATTTTTTTATTTTTTGTATCAGCCGTTTACACTTTTGAATTTCTTGCTCATCTCCACTGGGCGCTTAAATTAGCAAACAAAATTAACTAAATGAATACTCAACAAGTAGAAAGTATAGTCGGGCATGGCCGACCATATGATACCCTACACCATGAGTATATTTTTACAATTTTTACTTTTATAAAATTTTTATTTTTTGTAAAGAAACTTTTATGTTGAATATTACCATAATTCCAAAATATTTAAGCCATTTATTGATAAAAAACTAAAATTTCTAAATGAGGCTTTATATAGGTCAAATATGGGCCGATCCTTGGTAAATTTGGGAAAAGGATATATTTCTAAATAACAGTTAGTTTTGTTGAGTTTCATTGCGATACAAATGGTTACAAGTCAATTTTAGACGTTTAAGTCATTTTTGAAGGGGGGTTTGTATGGGGGCTAGGGTCAAATATAGGCCGATCCTTACGAAAATCTGCAGTATCATTTATACTTATATAAAACTTATTTGTGCGAATTTTTAAAGAGATAGCAGAATATTTGACGTAATTATAGCATAAAAAGTTCAAATCGGGAGGTACGGTTGTATGGGGGCTAGGTGAAATAATGGACCGATTTCAACCATTTTCAATAGGCTTCGTCCTTGTGCCAAAAAACATGCTTGGTCCAAATTTCATCAAATTATCTTGAAAATTGCGGCCTGTACCTTGCGCACAAGGTTTACATGGACAGCCAGCCAGCCGGACAGACGGATGGACGGACGGACATGTCTTAATCGACTCAAAAAATGATTCTGAATCGATCGGTATACTTTAAGGTGGGTATTGGACCAATATTTTTGTATGTTACAAACATCAGCACAAACGTATAATACCCTCCCCACTATAGTGGTGTAGGGTATAAAAACAACTTTTAATTATTTTAATTTAATACCTAATCCTTCGCCTAAAGAATGGTCCAAGGGTTTCATATTCGGTTATGCCAAATTTTATATTAACACCATCAAACCGTAATCCGTAAATGGAATGCTCCCCTTTAAACATTAGGTTGACATTTCAAATAGGGCTTAAGTCAATTATGGACACATCCCTTTCGGATTAACAAAATATTAATTTATAAAAACAAAATATTTTTGTTCAACTTTTAAATCTTTTAAACCTATCGTCAGTATATTATTGGTTTGACCCACCGCTCATTTTTAAAAAATGAGTTAGGAGTGGATTGTATATAATTTATACATTCTCACATTTTTTCAATATTTGATACGATTTCCGAGATATCGGGTATTAACTTTGGTCTATATTCACAATTTTAAGACAAAATAAATATTGTTTTGCTCCATATGTCATTGTTTGGCGTATAGACCACAATTTTCATACAAAAATGTAAAACAAATTAATCACTCTTATTTCGCTTTACTGTCATAACAAAAACGTAGATCAAAGCATACATGAAAAGGTGTTTTTTAAAACTTTGTTTACATTATTTGTATATGAATTTTTACAGATCTATTACACTGATTGTTATTTTTCAGCATACACAACTTGACAGTTTTGTATACATATACGACCCTGATAACTGCCAGAATTTATTTTTACTTTTTACTAACTGTGACTTTAAATTTTTGTTGTTGCTTTTAATGTACGCATTGTAATTACTTTTAATCCATAAGCACATATCACTAGTAAAATAAACATATAAAACTATTCAAAATTAATATAGACATCATAGGTGATTTTTGAAACAGGACCTTTAGTTGCACAAATAGGAGGTGTTGTCGAGTTTAGGTTTTCAAATTAGGACACCTCGGCTATGTTAAATTTTTAAAACGATACTATTTCTTCATTTGAATTCCGATTAAAAAAAATTCGTATATACAATCTCCTCATCGAGCACTATAAAAAATGTAGTAACTTTTCTCTTATAGTTTAGGAGATATTCGCATTTGAAAATTAAAATTTTTAAATTTTTACCGTCCTTACTTTAGTTTTTTGATAATAGCGGGTCCAAATATTCCCAATTTTTGCCATTTTGTTTTATTCGCTTAACAACAAGTTTATATATCAAGCAGTGAAAGAATTATGTAAAAATTATGACTGAGTCCAAAGTTATAGGCATTTTAATTTAAAGAATTAAAAAGGTGATTTTTAGTCATTTTTTGGGAAAAAGTATCTTTTTATTTTTAAGTTATCTAAAAAGTTTCTAAGAAGATGTATATAGAATTTTGGAAAGCTGACTTTACATAAAACACTATGAATGAAACAGGTCCATCCAAAAAAACCCTATTTTTTATGGAAAATTCAATTTTGAGCAAAAATTCTCAAATCGCATAGTCGATATCAATTATAGTGACCTGTTTTATATGACCCAATAGGTTCTTAATCATTTTGTAAAGGTTTTCGATAACCCCGCCCCTGGTATAGATATAATAGGCAAAAAACATTTCTTAATTAAAAAAAAGGATTTCGCAAATTTTTAATTTTCAACAATTATATACAGTTTTGAAAAATAGACAAAATTACCTTTCCATTGTTATATAACATGCCTACCTAATTTTTTTTAAGTGACAAATTAATTAGGGAAAACACAACATCTACCTAGTACTATTATTTTCATCCATACATTTTTTAGGCATGTTTAACTACCAAAATTTCTATGAATTTTTACAGCCACTTTTTACGATTAATCTTTTATTTTTTATCCCTAAAAAATTATCAAGTATTTATTTTATATAAAAATAGTTTTTATTGTTTTTTTTTTTTTTAAATTAATATAATTTTGTAAAATAATCGGTATCACAGTAGTCCATATCTTAGAGATAAAGTAAATCTTTAAATTCATGAATATTTTCAAATGCTAACGTTTTTTAACAAATCCAACGTTTCCTTATAGTAGATAAAACAGTATCAGAAGATAGAATCAGATTATTAAAAATATCTTCATTTTGAGACTGCCTAGAACACTTCCTTGAGCTAAACTGATGAATATGCTTAAAGTCTCTATTCCTCGATTCTTGGGGTTCTTCTGTAAGCTCTCCTAAAGGCAGAATATTATGTTCTATGATGACCTTTCCATGACATAATATCTTGTGAACTGTAGGTGTCATTTCTTTCCAGGGATTGAATTCTTCTTTTCTCACTGGCTCTCATTTCCATTAACTCCTTATTGTTATTTGCACTTTTGTTTGCATTTTCCGGTATGCTTCTGTACTTTAAATCATATGCTAAATGTAGAAAATGTTCCAGAAATCGTATGCGAGCATGTAGGGGGGATATTCCAAATTGTAATGTTTCCTCATTTATTGACCTTTGCTTGGAAATATTCGAAAATTCTGATTTATTATCACCTCATATGTAGTAGTACCAGTAGTAGTAGTAGATGATGTTCCTGTAATGGCATTTCCAACTTTCCCATCAATCATTGTAAGTTTTAAATCATAGGACATGTTAAATGAATAATTTTCTATTTCGATTGTTATAGGTTCCAAGTTTTTAATTTCTGCTTCAATACGATTTATCAAATCTTGCGTTGTTGCTTTGGATTCCTTTATATACTCAAAGCTTATTGGCCTACAAAAAGCTTTGGATACTGGAGTAGAATTCTTCCAAATATCATCGAAACTGGTTGATGGAGAATCGCTGTCAGCATACTTTCGAATTCTTAATGGAACTAGCGATGCCATAAATACACTTTTATACTCGGAAGATGATTCACTTGTGTTAATTTATTTTATTTGTTAGTAATGCTAAAAGCCTACAAGGCATACCATTACATGGTATCTTATTTTATTTCACATAGTTTGAAACTTAAAATTAAAATTAAAATGTACACCCTTAAATCCTTGATATTATATTTATCAGAGACTCCCTATCAGTGACGACGCAACTTTTGCATAATTATAAGTATTGACATAGAAATTGTCCATTACTGATTACAAAAATTATATAGAAGATGCTTTTTGAACAACTTGCATGAAAAAGAAAATACTTTTAGTTCTTTTGGTAAGATATTCCAGTACCTTGCAGATCTTACAATAAAAGATCGTTCAAAGATTGAACATGTTATATGTGGTATAATAACTTGTGGATTTCTCGTAGATCTTGAAAAAATAAATCTACTGTGAAGATAAGTGGGTATGCCATATTTAATGATTTTATAAAAGTATATTAAATTACGTAGCTGTAGGTATTGTTTAAATGAACATGATAGAAAGTTGCTAATAGCATTAGATATGTGTTCATAATATCTAATACTATAGACAAACCGTACAATTTTCTTAACTACACGGAATATTCTGTTTAGGATTTGTGCATTGGCACCAGTGTAAACCTCAATACAATAATTAACATGAGACATAAGCAAAGCGTGGGCAAGAGTAAACTTCACTTTCATCGGCAAGTATAAACCAGAGTGGTAAAGTTTTCTGAGTCCTAAGGTTAACCTGGATGAAACAATATCAACCTGTTCATCAAATTTCAGAAATTGATCCATAACCACACCAAGACACTTAATAGAATCTACATAATCAATTTGTTTGTTACATAGTTCAATCTTTGGATACGTATAATCCCTACGAGCAGTGCGAAACATAATAGCTTTGGTCTTGTCAGCATTAATCACAAAAAAGTTTTGCCCCATCCAAAGAGCTGGTAAAATGCTTATTTGACGAAAATCACTATTAGAATTACTTTTAGGAACAGGGACCACACGTGAAAGTTTCCATTGGTTGGGGTAAGTGGACGTGGTAATTACCATATTAAATAAATGTAAAACAGGCTGTATAATACACGGAAAAACTAATTTTATAAATCTTATTGGGAACCCATCAGTTCCAATGGAGTTAGATTTAACTTTAGACAAAGCATACAATAGTTCATCACTATATATATGTTTAAATGAAAATCCGTCAGTAAGTCCACTTAGAGATTCAAAATCAAATGCATTTGTATTATTGTTATTATTTACAACAAAAGACCGATTTAAAGCATTAACGTCAATTTCTGAATTGATTGATAGGTTTCTATTGCCATACCCAGCATTATTTAAAATTTTCCACACTTTCTTACTGTCAGCGCCATCAAAGATTTTAATATAATGAAGTCTTCTATATTTTCGTATTAACGACTTCAGCTTATTACGTAGACGACAGTAAATTATGCGATCATCCTCCATACCACTATCCCTAAAAACCCTATAAGCTCGATTTCTAAGAGACCTTGCCGCAATTACCTCCCTTATCCTCATCCAAGGATCTTTATTCCTCCTAACTCGGAATCTAATAATAGGTACCAACTGATACAATTCGGTCAGAAGCATATTTAAAATATTTAGTTTATAATTCACACAACTATTAGTGTAAAATGAGGAAAAATTGAATTGATCTACATGAGATCTAATGATGTTGATATCTACATCGTCAAATTTTCTGTATTCTATATAACTATCCTTCTTAGATGTGGTGAATGGCAATGAAATATAAATTAAAGCATGATAAGATTGTAGAAAAGGTAGTGACGCCTGACCAGATACGGAAATATTATTTTGACCTCCAACAAGAAAGAAGTCAATTAAAGAAGTTGTGTCATGACAAATATCCCAGTGGGTGGGCATAGAATTATGAATATAAGATAACCCTAACCTCCTACATGCAGACCTAAAATTAGATGCTTTAACTTGATCAAATAAATTGCAGTTAAAGTCACCCATTATCAATATATTTTCGTATTGTGAAAATATTACACCAAGAGTATCTTCCATTGCCTCTAGATCACCACTCGGGAGATAGACAACACCTATTAAAAATGTGCCGTGACTGTTTATTTCAATTAAAATAGCTTGAAACTAAAAGTCCAACACCACCACCTCTAGTGGGGTAAGGTCGATCATTTCTGCATAACCTATAATCGGGTACATGCACTGACTCATCAGACATATCTGGTTTAAGCCACGTTTCAGATAGACCCATTACATGTATATTGGAATTAGTTAAAAAGTCTCTTAATTCATCCATTTTAGCACTCTGTTATCTAGGATTAATGCTTTGACAATTTACATGGCCAATGTTCAAATGATTATTACTTTGGGGGAGAATTCGCCCTAAAGTAGCGCCATCACTGATAATGGGCCCCATATTACTATTATGGGACATCATAATAAACAAACTTAATAGTTAATATCAATATCAAAAAAGTAAAGGTGTACAAATTAATCAAATATGTTTTAGACGAATACATAATTAATAGTTTTAAAAATTGAAAAGATTAATATTATCATAAAAAACAACAAGTTCTCCCAAAAAATTAATATTGAGTAATTCTATACATAACAAAATTTTAATAAATATGTGTGGCGATTCCTTATAAAGGCTTATTTAAAAAAAATTAATTTCAATATACAAAAATGTTTCCGGAAGTCAGAAATTATTTTTTCTATTTATTATTATTTTAATAAGATATTATAAAGCATTGCCACAATATAAATTTCTAATATTAGGAAATATGTTAAATTTATTAAACATGAGATCAATGAGAATATTCCTTAGACATTTCAAGCACTAATTAGAAATTAGCAGTTTGAAAGTCACAATTTTTCTAGCATAAGGCAACGTCCATTTTCATGCATAAGACAGTCAAGAAATACGTGAACCATGAACCATACTTAACAAATCCGCGTACTCAGCACCCCATGATCAGATCCTGCATCTCCTCAAAAAGACTTTAAGGTCCAAAGGACAAACAGTTTCAAGAGAAAAGTAAAATATCGATTCATATACACTACATGATGTCAATTTTGGTATCAAAATAAAGCTATGAAGTAATAAAATTTCTTTTACATATCATGCATATTTAGATAAAAATTAAATTTATTACACAAAGTGAGAAAAATTATGTTTATGAATAAAGAAAACTTTTTCAAAATTATATATTTTTAGATTAGGTAAAACAAATAAGTAGTTTTAGTATAATAAAAATCTTCAAGCTTTCTTTTCATACCAACACCGTATCATGCAATAAACTCAAATTCTCTTCCCGAAATCATATGTCCTTCAAACCCCAAAACCCTTCAAAGAGGATACAAGAGCAGACCATGAAAAACTGAGCACACAGAATTGCCAAAAGTGAATCAAGCTTCACATATATATTGACCTTTCATATATCAATGCAATATATTGAGAAAATAGATTATAATTATTTGAATTTCAAGAAATGTGTATAATTTTGGCTACAAAAATTAGGAAGATAATTATATCCATTTTTTCTTAAAAAAATAAAAAAAGTGGATATTTAACATATAAATGAGATTTCCTTTTTTTCTTTTTTTAAAATATAGCCCTAATAATTAGAAAGTTTTTATAATAATAAAAAAGACATGTTTCAAATACAATTGTAAATTAGTCCTAACTCGTCACTAAGGAGTTGTTGAGATTTCATTGTCAACTGGAGAGTCTTCCATTGCTGATGACTGTTGAATTTCTTGCTGACGTTTTCCAAAGTTAAAGTGTTTAAAACATTCTTCGTATTCAAAAATTTTTTCAGTAGCATCCTTAAAATGAATCTTTACTCGAGGTAAATCAGAATTTAAAATTCGAAATTTGGCAATTGTATCATCTTTCCTTAGATCGCGGCATAATCGATTTAACTTTCCTCCTTTTTCAGTTAGATGATCATTAAGATAAATACGCTTTTCACCATTGTTTTTGAGTATATCTGTTTCCATAAGTTTGCCTTTTTTAAATAGCTATGCATAACTGCATCCCTTTTTAAGAGCGAATTAAATTTAACTAAGACGCATTTTCTGTTGTTGATGTAAGTACAAACATTAAGGTCATGAAAACTAACGTTAACATCCAAAAAATTAAATATTTTTAGGACAATATCACACAATTTTATGTCCTTTCGTGGCAAACCATTAATAATAATATCAGGTCTATTAAAGCGCCTTTGGAGAATTTCGTTTTTATCTTGTTGTAATTGGTATCATCAACATATTTGATTAACTGGTTGCAGTTTGTAATAACATCTTTTAACTCTATTAATTGTACATCGTAGTTTCCAATCTTTGACAATAAAGCATCAAGTTTAAAATGAATGCTATCATTAGATTTGCGGACTTCTTCTCTCAGTTCGGATACTTCTGAATTGCGTGAAGTGCATTCTTCACATTCGAACAGAAATTTTCCTTTTAATTTTTGCAAGAAGTTTAATTGTTCTACCGAGACATTAACACAAGATATGTGAAACCATTTGAGACAGCGAGAACAAGAAATACCACCAGTAGATTTCGTAACATTTTTACCACAGGAGAGGCCACAGGGAACTATATCATTTGGCGACATTTTAATTTAAAAGTAAAATTTGTCTAATTTCAGGTTGTAGTTGATATCAGTGCATAAATCACATTTACATATGAAGTTTTTGAGGTTACAAAAATAGTATTTTGGAAACACACTTTATTGTAAGAAAAATGTTAAATATTTTTTGTATTTCATAAATGATTTAAATTTTGTAAGATTTTATTACATATTTATTAAAATATTTTATTAACTTAATTTATTTTTGAGAAAACTATGTTGCGCGTAAAAAAAATCAGCTTGACATCACGGTGTTGCCAGATTAATTTATATTTATATTATATATATTATATATATATATATATATATATATATATATATATATATATATATATATATATATATATATATTATATATATATTATTATATATATATATATATATATTATATATATATATAATATATATATATATATATATATATATATTATATATATATAATTTGTTTATATTCCGAGAGTGCTGATAATCCATCACATCCCCACTTACAAATGAGTTGAAGATCACAAGAATTTATTTTTCTATCTACCAAATTTAGTGAGGATCGGTCCATAATTGACCCTACCGCCTATACAAGGTCCCTTTTAAAAAAATACTTTAAAGCTCTTTATTGGCTAAAAAAACACGAATACACTCAAACCTCGTTTTATGCGTATTTATTTTATCCGAATTTGAATTAGTGCGGATTCAAATATCTAAATTTTTTTAGAAAAAATAATTTTGAGAAAAATGTTGGTCCACATACATCGAAAAAAATTTCTCAACATATCCGGTTCGGATATATAAAGTATTGTTCAAATCCTTTGTACACGAAGAAATATTACTTTTTATTTTTCAGAAAATTTGTACATATATTTCATTATTTGGAATTTGTATTGTGTTACCTTTATTTTTCACCCTTTTTTTTAGTCATAGCTGTAAAATTTCGATTACGATTAATAATCAATTAAATTATTTTTCAAAAATAATCGTAATGATTATTTAATTTTCTGGTATAAAATTTCTGATTATTAATTGATTACGATTGAAATTAATCTAAAAATAATCAGGATTAATTGAAATTAATGAAAATAATCAGAACTAATAAAATAATTAATTTGATTATTTTCAAGGATTAATTTTGATTAATTTCAATACATTTGGTACAATTCTCTATCTTTTTACATTACGTGTAATGGAAAACTGTTTTTCAAGTTACTCACTATTCGATTATATGATTCTTTTATTGAAAATAATATATTTATAAAGTTTATTTAGATTGAAAATCTTGATCTCAGTATAAGATATTAGAAAAAAAAATTACTGCAATCTTTTCGAAATGGGTCTCAAAAATACGTAATTTTTAGCAGATTGCCGGAAAAATAATTAAATTTTTCTTAGAGCTCTTTTGGGAGGAAATTATACTAAATATATGGAAAATAATCAAAATTAATCCTTAAAAATAATCAACTAATTTTTTGATTAATTTTGATTTTTTTTATTATTTTCATTAATTCCAATTAATCCCTGATTATTTTTAGATTATTTTTAATCGTAATCAACAATTAATTAAAAAATTTAAAATAATCGTTAATTAATCATTAATTTAACCTATTTAATAAAAATAATCTAATTAATAATGATTACGATTATTAATCGTTATTTTACAGCTATGTTTTCAGTAAAGAATTCAGTTTTTGTTGATTTTTTTAATCGATTTTGTTTGACTTTTGAGGGAATAATTTGAAATAGTGTGCTTTTTTATTAAAAACCCAATTATTATATTTTGTATGGAGCTAGTGTATCTTTTTTTGCGAATTCGAATTATGCGTTTTTCTGCAAAACGAATTAATCGCATAAAACGAGGTTTGAGTGTATAGGAATAAAATTTTACACTATTAAGTTCCTCGCGAACCAAAATCTATTTTTCAACTTTTATGTGGATAGGTCCATAATTGACTCTATTCCCCCTATTGGTTCCCCTTCAGAAAATGTCTTTAACGCTCATTACTGGTTTAAAAATACAAGTAAAGTGATGAAATGAAGGAAATCTGTGCACAATTTTTTTTGGATCCTCTTATAAATGACCCTACCCCGATATAAGCCCCCCCTCTGAAAATGACTATAACGCTCCTTACTGGCTTTAAAATTGCAATATAGTGACGAAATTTGACACACAAGTTTTATGCGAGCCAAAAACTCTCTACGAAATTTAGGGAGGATCCGTCCATAATTTCTATAAAACATGATAAAAGCATGTAAGTCCCTTGCGAGCCAAAATCTCTCTCCACATTGTATGTGTATATGTGAATATGTCCATAATTGACCCTACCGCCCATATAAGGTCTGCTTCAGAAAATTACTTAAACGAACAATACTGCCTTAAAAACATGAGTTATTAAATTCGTGCAAAATGTGTTAATAATTCACCCTACCCCCCATATACGTAAGCCCCCTTTAGAAAATTACATTAACGCTAATTACTGTCATAAAAATGCGAGTACAGAGGTGATATTCAATGTATGCAAGTTCTATATGAACCAAAATCAGTCTACAAAATGTTATGAGGATAGGCCAATAATTGACCATACCCCTCATATAAAATAAGTTTTAGAAAATTTGATGAATAAAATTAAGAAAATTACTTGTACAGCGATGAAAATCGACATAAGAAAGTTTATACATAGGAACATAATTCTGAATTTAATGAGGACTGATCTATAAGTGACCCTAGTCCCTATAAAAAGTCCCCTTCAGCAAAGAGTTTTGGTTTTTAAAATACGAGTTTCCTTATTTAAAATACGAGTATTGCGATGAAATTTGACATCAACAAGTTCTATACAAAAAGAAATCTTTGTACACAATTTCTTGAGTATCGGTTCATAATTGACGCATATAAAGGTCCTCTTCAGAAAATTACTCATACGCTCACGGTTTAAAAATTTACCAAAAATATTTTGTTTTAAAAATTAATATTTTGTTATTTCAAAAGAGCTCAGTCTATAATTGACTTAAGCCATGTTCCAGATATCACCCTGATGTTTATAGGGGAGCATTCCTTTTACGGTATATCGTAGACGTTGGTGGGTATATGAGATTTGGCACAGTCGAATATAACACTCTCATTTGTTTATTAAGAAATTAGTATTTAAAGAAAAATTTGCGTTTTTCATTTTACTTGCAGAGATTTGAAACTTACACAATTTAAAAGAAATTCAAAATTTTTATGAAGTTTAAGGTAATCTTTTAGAATATCGTTGAAATGGTCATTGATTAATTGTAGGAGTGTAAAATTTAGCAGGAACATGTATTTTGATACGGTGCATAATAATCATTCAAAAGGTCGATTTTGACTTTTTCGTAACTTAGGGATTTCATATGACAACATGCTCTACATACTCAAATTCATGTTTCTTACCAATAACAACGTATTAATGCTGCTCTCACTCTACTTTGTTTTTATAAACAAGAATAATACAAATTTTACCGTGTATTTTGTTTTTTTACAGTTTCTGTCTTAGAATGAATAAAAGATCTAAATTTTTGATAAAATCCGACCGATTTTAAATAGCGATCATCTCGAAAACATGTCTAGTAGAATTACTAAAGATTCGGATTTCTCAGATGTCTGGGGTATATTAAAAACTTATTTCAACAAACATACAGACGGACATGGCAAAATCGACTCCTACTTTATGGGGTCGAAAAATTATATTTTAGAAATTACAAACAGAACAGACAAACGTATATATATCCTTCTCACGAAGGTGAAGGGTATAAAAAAGGAAAATCTGATGCAATAGTTTTTTTTTGAGAATTTTTAAAAGTTTTGCATTACAACCGTACAATATGTTTTTAGGAAGAACATTTTGTAAGCTTTCAGAAAAATTAAAAATTTTATTCTTTCAAATTTTTAGTCTATGGAATCACTTTGAGCTTTGGACTTTAAAAATGAATTAAAGAGACAAAAAATTATTTTCTCTTGTTCTTGCTTAAAATTAATCTAATTCCTATTTATATAGAATGGTACACAGTGGTATAGGAAAAAAAGAGGGAAATAATTCGGTAACTTCTAAACGGTTAATCCGATTTTAATGAAATTTGGTATGCACAAAGAGGGGGATTAAAATTTTAAAATTTTTACCGTCCTTACTTTAGTTTTTTGATAATAGCGGGTCCAAATATTCCCGATTTTCGCCAGTTTTTATTCGTTTAACAACGAGTTTATATATCAAGCAGTGAAAGAATTATGTAAATAATATGACTGAGTCCAAAGTTATAGGCATTTTAATTTAAAAAATTAAAAAAGGCGATTTTTTGCCATTTTTGGGAAAAATGTATCTTTTTCTTTTTAAGTTATCTAAAAAGTTTCTAAGAAGATGTATATAGAATTTATACTTTTTGGAAAGCTGTCTTTACATAAAATACGATAAATGAAACAAAACCTAAAAATGTTTGATACCGACGGGACCAGGTCCATCCAAAAAAACCCTATTTTTTATGGAAAATTCAATTTTGAGCAAAAATTCTCAAATCGCATAGTCGATATCAAATTATAGTGACCTTTTTTATATGACCCAATATGTTCTTAATCATTTTGTAACGGGTTTCGATATGGTATGGATATAATAAGCAAAAGACCAAAAAATTCCATTTTTTTAAACTTTTTTGGGAATTCCGGGGTTTCTAATAAGAAAATTCGAAATTTTTATTTAATTTTAAATTTTGAGTAAAAAATTTTACCTAATTGTAAAATTTCATCAAAAAATATTCATAAATAAAAAAAAGAAAAATTTGTATCTTCGCAAAAACTGAATAAAAAACATTTTTTAATATTTTTATAAAAGTATTCCGCGAATTAAAATTATATACAGTTTTGAAAAATAGACAAAATTACCTCTATTGATATATAACATGCCTACCTAATGTTTTTTAAGTGACAAATTAATTAGGGAAAACTCATCATCTTTTAGAGAATTTACCTAGCACGATTATTTTCATATATAATACAGGTTTATATCTGTTTGTAATTATTTGTAATTTTCTAACCATGGCGATCGTACTAAAAAATGATTTGTGCTCCATTTTATTTGAACACTCTTCAGCTCCTTTTCAAGATAAAGTCAACTTCTTACTGAAATATATTGAAACTGCACATAAAAATAAAGTGGATAAAACTATAACCATAAAAAATAGGGTTTTTTTGGATGGACCTGGTCCCGTCGGTATCAAACATTTTTAGGTTTTGTTTCATTTATCGTATTTTATGTAAAGTCAGCTTTCCAAAAAGTATAAATTCTATATACATCTTCTTAGAAACTTTTTAGATATCTTAAAAAGAAAAAGATACATTTTTCCCAAAAATGGCAAAAAATCGCCTTTTTTAATTTTTTAAATTAAAATGCCTATAACTTTGGACTCAGTCATATTATTTACATAATTCTTTCACTGCTTGATATATAAACTCGTTGTTAAACGAATAAAAAAAGAAATGGCGAGAATCGGGAATATTTGGACCCGCTATTATCAAAAAACTAAAGTAAGAACGGTAAAAATTTTAAAATTTTAATTTTCAAATGCGAATATCTCCTAAACTATAAGAGATAATTTACTGCTATGATGACATTTTTTATAGTGCTCGATGAGGAGATTCTATATACGAAATTTTTTTTAAATCGGAACTCAAATGAAGAAATAGGATCGTTTTAAAAATTTAACATAGCCGAGGTGTCCTAATTTGAGGACCCCCGCCGGGCCCCTGGTTGGCCTATAAGGTTCAAATTCAAAACCTAAACTCGACAACACCTCCTCTTTGTGCATACCAAATTTCATTAAAATCGGATTAACCGTTTAGAAGTTACCGAATTATTTCCCTCTTTTTTTTTTCCTATACCACTGTGCGCTCACAATAAAACGAAGCAATAGAATTTAACCAAATTCTCCCAAATTGTTTTTCATTTTCCAAAGTTGTTTGGTATTGAAAATGAGCAAAATCGGTTCACATGAATCAAATGAATCAAAATTTGAAACAATCTCGAAAAAATAAGCATTTTTTACACATTCTGATGTGATTTTCTCGAAAACTATGCAAGATAATTCCATAAAAATCACCTCCGTCGCAATGTCGATAACTTCGCAAAATTTTACAAATTAAAATCTTAAGTCAATAGAATTCATTCAGTGAAAAATGAATGAATTTTATTTTTTGGATCGTTCCATACTTGGTCATAGCTCCCATATAAGGTCCCATCCCGAAAATCACTTAAACGCGCATAACTCATTACTGAATAAAGATATCGATATAAAATTTGGTATAAGTATTGCTCTTATATACTGAAATATTCTCATGAAAGTTTTTTTGGATCAGTCCATAATTGGTAATAGCTCCCATACAAGATCCCTACCCGAAAATCACTTAAATGCGCATAGCTCATTGCTCCCATACAAGGTCCACTTAAACGCACATAATTCCTTACTTAATTAAGATATCCATATAAAATTTGGTACAAGTATTGCTCATATACGGAGAAATAATATTGTGAAAAATATTATTACGAAATTTTTTTCGATTACACTATAAAATTGTTTTATGATCGGTCCAGAAAATCACTAAGATTCACATTATTTATTACCAAATAATTATATATTACAGAATTTTGAAATGTTGTCTTTATATACATAATTGAACATAGTTCCCATACAAAGTCCTTTTACGAAAAATTCTTAAATGCATATTACTTATTACCAAATAAAGCTATTGTATACAATGGAGCTAAAAATCTATTTCAAGATTTGTTCATAACACGTATTCATAACACAACACTTAAACACACATTACTTATTACTAAATTACGATATAAATACAAAATTGTACTGAAATATAGTTTTTATGTACAGAAATTTAGCTTAAATATATTTTACGATCGATCTATAATAGGTCATAGACTAGGCCCAGCCCCTAAACAAGCTTTAATCATCAGAAAACTTGTTTCTACAAATATTTGGTAAATTAGGAAAGTATTAAAATTAAAGTAATTGGGGGAGGGATCAGCCGAATATATCACTCTAACTTGTTTATGTTCAGAACTCCCGATTTCAATTTTCCAAAAGTTAAAAAAGCAAAAACAAAAAATACTTGTATTTTTAAACTAGTTATAACTGTTAAAACTTTTTTTCCGGGATGTCACTATTATCGGAGCTATCATGTATTGTTTAAAAATTTGACATTAAAATCGAAGATTCGAAGATTGGTTCAAAATTTTATTAAAGCTTTTTAAATAATCTCCAGATCAAGACAAATTTGAAAAATATATTTGACAAATATAATGTTTTGTTTAGAAATTCTAAATTAAAATCGAACATCTGAAGTTGTGTTAAAAACCATTCTTAAATCTTCAGATCATTAGGTTTTTAAAGTTATTCGAACCTGTTTTCCAAAAATATTAATAATAAGTCTGAATTAATAAATCTTGATTATTTTCAGAAAATTCGAAAGTTTTGAAATTTGTTAATAGTTAAAAGTTTTTTGTAAAAACAGTTTCGGAAAGTTATAGAATGTTGATGTTATTTAGATAAGATTAAAATTTCCTTAAAATCGGTTTAATAGTTTATGTTTGTCTTTTTGCTTAATAATTACCCATTATACCTACTGAATATATTTATAAGAGCATATGGACTATTTAATAACTTTTATAATAGTTATCTGTCACCTGTAAAAAAGGAAAACTTCCTATTTAGGTATTTGATAGCAACTGTTGGCAAATGGATTGAATGGAATGTACATTTAATATATGGATTATTTACAAGTTTTTGCATTCATATTTACCAACAAACATTGCGTAAAATCATTAAGGTGGCTCAAAAAGTTTTGGATTCTTTCGTGAGAACACAATGTTAAAAGAATACAAAACATTAGTTGTGTCTACAAACTCATTCCATGATGTTACTCAGTCTACTCAGTGGGTAGAACCACGAAGATCCTATGGGGTGATCCTGATGAGAGCAGGACGAAAAATCTCCTCAAAATGAGCAAGTCTGAGGTTAGTATGATGGTACGTATTCTGAGTGGACACATAGGATTACGTGCACATCTATACAAAATTGGACGTGCGGATTCAGACGAATGTAGAGCATGTGGAGAGGACAGTAAAACTCTGGAGCACTTTCTTTGCCACTGTCAGACATTCGTCGAAGTTAGATCCAAGTATTTTGGAAGTGATGTTATTCCGGAAATAACATTCCTAACTAACACTGATTGGAAGATTCTTAGGAACTACGTTCAGGAAACTGAGTTCCTGAACACTGAAAAATAATTCAGTCAGTTCCGTTTTTTTTTTATATAATAATAATTCAGTCAGTTCTGTTTTTTTTTTTTCATGATAAGGAGCGCACAACAGGCCCGATAGTGGCCTAAGTGTATTTCTTCGGATTTGATGTAGTATACATCCTCCTATCAACCTAACCTAACCTACTTGTTTTATTTGGCAACGTCTTTTAAATACTAACTACAAGCTAATTATAATGTAATGCAGAAGTGCCTGAAATTATCTGGAGAGAATTAATTGTATTTCAACATGTTTTCTCTTGTTTCTCTATTATTATGATTTTATTTGTTAACTTTAGTAGACTGACTATAAACGAACAACAATGCAATGCAGAAATGTTCCAATATTTGTTATTTATTAACGTAAACAACCGGCTTTTTAAGACTACCTAGAAGCTAACTATCATATAATGTGGGAGTACCCCAAAATTATATGGAGAGCATTTTGTTTCTACATGTTTTCTCATGTTTCTTTATTATTTGGAATTTTGTTTTATATTTTTGTCATTTTCTTGTATACGTTCTGAAATTAGAGTCATTAAATTGGAAAAATAAAAGGTTAAATATTTCAAAACTCGGTCCCTAAATTCTAAATTCAGCTGATTAATACATTAACAGTTAACATCACACATAACATTTTAAAATTTATTTTAGATTTGGATCAATGGGAATAATGAACAAATCATTCATAATTATATGGATACCGGTGTTATTATTAGTTCCCCTGCAAAAAACTGATGTCTATTAATTTTAACGAACTAATATCATAACTTGTATTAAAGCGAAATTTAATTTAGACAACTATTAGTTAAATTTTAAATATATTTAATTAAAATGTAATTAATTAATATAGTAGGGAATACAAAGGAGAACTATTACTTGACTTTTCTGCAACTAACTTTAAGTCAGTAAATGAAGAGATGCCTTTAAGCTAATTGTTTAGTAACTAACTTTAAGCTAGTTGAAAAGTCATGCAGAGTCAATAAACCATAACTAGTTGATGAAAAAGTCGGCTTTTAATGCATTTAAAGTTAGTTGATTTGCTGGCAGGGCTCATACATTTTGTTAATCTTTCACAATGTAAAAATACAAAAACAACATTTTATGTTTTTATGCCCCCTCTTAATTTTTACCATTCTGTTGCAAATTTCTAGATACCTACATATAATATATAGACACTAAGAATAGGTTACAAACTTATTGTTATTCTTTATTTTATATTTTTACATTCATATGTATGTATGTGCATAGATAAGCATACACTTTTTAATGTAACTTATTTACACCTTTTTTTGTTCTCCTGATACAATCAACACGAATTTACAAATTCTAAATGAAATTGTCATTACATGTAAAAACTTGTTTGTAGTTTTTGCATCCTCATCCTTTAAGTATGTATATATTTTTTTCTAATTATATTACCTTTTACAATCAATATAAATACATACATTTTAATACTCCACATAAAAATTATACATTCATTTAATATATGTACAAACATTCAATAATTCATTTCAATTCATTTTTTTAATTAAAATTTGGTTATTTCATGCATAAATTTTTCCCATAATATACATTAAACATTTATAGAAACATAGATACAAACGTTTTAATTATTTTTGAAATAAAATTTGGTTATATCTTCCATACATTTTTCACATTTTATTAATTTTCAAGTCCAACATGAAATGTTAAATTTTAGACCATAAGTCATTTCCTATAGAAAATAAAATTTATGTTTGATAGTAAAAATATTGTAACCTCACAGTCGCGACTATCGTTTTGTTTCGTGTTTTCGTCGGCACATATGTATATGCTCTGCTTGCGTACATTTTATGTTCGTATATTACTGCTTGCATGGCTTCAATATTGTTGACTTCGAATACTATGTGTAGGAAAATATTTTTATATTATAGGCAAGCAATATGAAATATATGTGGGTATTATAAATATGTTAGCGAGTTGCAGCGTAATATATTGCTTGTAAAAACATTTTATATTTGTCTGTAAGCTGCAATATACAATAGCTTGTATGGGTAAATATTTTTAGCAAAAAATACTAAAAAAATATTTTGAACAGAGCCATATTTTAAATATGCATACTTTTAAATATGAGGTAAATACATATTTATTGCAAAGTTAAAAATAAATATATAAATATTTACTAATATTTAAACTCTGGTACTAAGAAGTCGCCTTTTATACGTTCTTACCTGAACTGGAATCCCATGCTAAATTTCATGTTTCTAGGTTCAATATTTTAAAAAATTCAAAAAGTAACTTTTGTAGAACAAAAATGCACCAAAAAGTCCCCTTTTATGTGTTCTCGCCTAATCCGTATTCTACAACCTAATTTCATGTTTTAAGTTTAATATTATAAAAAAAAATTCAATTTAAGGCCCAACTATAATGTGCATAAGTTAGCTTAAGAAAATGTCAAAACGAAAGTCTCTCAAGTGCTTAAAAAATTTGAAGGTAGTTATAATATGCTTAAGAGCATTTAAAACAATTATTCTTTTTTCTAAATTGGATTTTATTCGGTCGAA
The DNA here is from genome assembly GCF_022045245.1 of Lucilia cuprina. Classification (NCBI taxonomy): domain Eukaryota; kingdom Metazoa; phylum Arthropoda; class Insecta; order Diptera; family Calliphoridae; genus Lucilia; species Lucilia cuprina. Next base: position 28,287,818 of record NC_060953.1, read on the forward strand.
AAACTAAACCTTTTCTTCGATTAATCGAATAATTTTTATTCATGTGACAATCCTAGTTCTCAGTAAAGCTTGGCATACTAATTTCATGTTTTTAGATTCAATATTGTAGAAAATTGAAAAAATACCTTATGAAGAACGAAAAAGTACCAAAATGTCCCCTTTTGTGGGTTCTAATAAAATTTTTGATTAAATTCTAAGACGATCTAGCCATGTCCGCCCGTCTGTCTGTTGAAATCAATATAGGGAGAGGAGGTAGGAAGCTATAGTAGGAATATTCTCTACTGCTAAGGTTTGTTTGGTATTGAAAATGAGCAATATCGGTATACTTTTTCGGATAGGCCCCATAAAAGTGAACCTCCAAAAAAAGCTTTAACGAGTATAACTACTTCAAAAACACGAGTATAGCGCTGAAATTCGACAGAAATAAGTTTTATATGAAGCAACATCTTTCTATCAAATTTTTTGAGGTTTGGTCCATAATGACCCTTCCTCCCATATAAGAAGGTTCCCTTCAGAAAATGACTTTAACACTCATTACTGGCCCAAAAACGCGAGTATAGCGATGAAATTCGGTATAAATAAGTTTCTTACAAACAAAACCCTCTCTTACAATTTTTTAGGATCGGTACATAATTAACCCTACACGAGGAGTAGGGTCTAATTCGGAAAATCACTATAATGTTCATTACTGGCTTAAAAATAGGAATATAGCAATGAAATTCGATACATATAAGTTTCATGCAAATTAAAATCTTTCTACTAAATTTAATATGGATCGGTCCATAATTGATCCTATCCCCTATATAAGGTCCCCTTTAAAAAATGACTTTAATGATCATTACTGGCTTAAAAATACGAATATAGTAATACAATTCGACACACATAAGATCCATGCGAACTAAAAGGTCAATGTCATTTTTTTAGGATCGGCCGATAAATGACCCTACCCTCCCATATAAGGTCCCCTTCTGAAAATAATGTTAACGCTGGGATTACTGGGTCAAAAATACGAATATTGTGACGAAATTCCACACAAATAAATTATATACGAGCCAAAATCTATCTACCAAATTTAGTGAGGATCGGTCCATAATTGACCCTACCGCCTACACAAGGTCCCTTTTAAAAAAATACTTTAAAGCTCTTTATTGGCTAAAAAACACGAATACACTCAAACCTCGTTTTATGCGTATTTAATTTATCCGAATTTGAATTAGTGCGGATTCAAATATCTAAATTTTTTTTAGAAAAAATAATTTTGAGAAAAATGTTGGTCCACATACATCGAAAAAAATTTCTCAACATATCCGGTTCGGATATATAAAGTATTGTTCAAATCCTTTGTACACGAAGAAATATTACTTTTTATTTTTCAGAAAATTTGTACATATATTTCATTATTTGGAATTTGTATTGTGTTACCTTTATTTTTCACCCTTTTTTTTAGTCATAGCTGTAAAATTTCGATTACGATTAATAATCAATTAAATTATTTTTCAAAAATAATCGTAATGATTATTTAATTTTCTGGTATAAAATTTCTGATTATTAATTGATTACGATTGAAATTAATCTAAAAATAATCAGGATTAATTAAAATTAATGAAAATAATCAAAAATAATCAGAACTAATAAAATAATTAATTTGATTATTTTCAAGGATTAATTTTGATTAATTTCAATACATTTGGTACAATTCTCTATCTTTTTACATTACGTGTAATGGAAAACTGTTTTTCAAGTTACTCACTATTCGATTATATGACTCTTTTATTGAAAATAATATATTTATAAAGTTTATTTAGATTGAAAATCTTGATCTCAGTATAAGATATTAGAAAAAAATTACTGCAATCTTTTCGAAATGGGTCTCAAAAATACGTAATTTTTAGCAGATTGCCGGAAAAATAATTAAATTTTTCTTAGAGCTCTTTTGGGAGGAAATTATACTAAATATATGGAAAATAATCAAAATTAATCCTTAAAAATAATCAACTAATTTTTTTGATTAATTTTGATTTTTTTTATTATTTTCATTAATTCCAATTAATCCCTGATTATTTTTAGATTATTTTTAATCGCAATCAACAATTAATTAAAAAATTTAAAATAATCGTTAATTAATCATTAATTTAACCTATTTAATAAAAATAATCTAATTAATAATGATTACGATTATTAATCGTTATTTTACAGCTATGTTTTCAGTAAAGAATTCAGTTTTTGTTGATTTTTTTAATCGATTTTGTTTGACTTTTGAGGGAATAATTTGAAATAGTGTGCTTTTTTATTAAAAACCCAATTATTATATTTTGTATGGAGCTAGTGTATCTTTTTTTGCAAATTCGAATTATGCGTTTTTCTGCAAAACGAATTAATCGCATAAAACGAGGTTTGAGTGTATAGGAATAAAATTTTACACTATTAAGTTCCTCGCGAACCAAAATCTATTTTTCAACTTTTATGTGGATAGGTCCATAATTGACTCTATTCCCCCTATTGGTTCCCCTTCAGAAAATGTCTTTAACGCTCATTACTGGTTTAAAAATACAAGTAAAGTGATGAAATGAAGGAAATCTGTGCACAATTTTTTTTGGATCCTCTTATAAATGACCCTACCCCGATATAAGCCGCCCCTCTGAAAATGACTATAACGCTCCTTACTGGCTTTAAAATTGCAATATAGTGACGAAATTTGACACACAAGTTTTATGCGAGCCAAAAACTCTCTACGAAATTTAGGGAGGATCCGTCCATAATTTCTATAAAACATGATAAAAGCATGTAAGTCCCTTGCGAGCCAAAATCTCTCTCCATATTGTATGTGTATATGTGAATATGTCCATAATTGACCCTACCGCCCATATAAGGTCTCCTTCAGAAAATTACTTAAACGAACAATACTGCCTTAAAAACATGAGTTATTAAATTCGTGCAAAATGTGTTAATAATTCACCCTACCCCCCATATACGTAAGCCCCCTTTAGAAAATTACATTAACGCTAATTACTGTCATAAAAATGCGAGTACAGAGGTGATATTCAATGTATGCAAGTTCTATATGAACCAAAATCAGTCTACAAAATGTCATGAGGATAGGCCAATAATTGACCATACCCCTCATATAAAATAAGTTTTAGAAAATTTGATGAATAAAATTAAGAAAATTACTTGTACAGCAATGAAAATCGACATAAGAAAGTTTATACATAGGAACATAATTCTGAATTTAATGAGGACTGATCTATAAGTGACCCTAGTCCCTATGAAAAGTCCCCTTCAGCAAAGAGTTTTGGTTTTGAAAATACGAGTTTGCTTAATTAAAATACGAGTATTGCGATGAAATTTGACATCAACAAGTTTTATACAAAAAGAAATCTTTGTACACAATTTCTTGAGTATCGGTTCATAATTGACGAATATAAAGGTCCTCTTCAGAAAATTACTCATACGCTCACGGTTTAAAAATTTACCAAAAATATTTTGTTTTAAAAATTAATATTTTGTTATTTCAAAAGAGCTCAGTCTATAATTGACTTAAGCCATGTTCTAGATATCACCCTGATGTTTATAGGGGAGCATTCCTTTTACGGTATATCGTAGACGTTGGTGGGTATATGAGATTTGGCACAGTCGAATATAACACTCTCATTTGTTTATTAAGAAATTAGTATTTAAAGAAAAATTTGCGTTTTTCATTTTACTTGCAGAGATTTGAAACTTACACAATTTAAAAGAAATTCAAAATTTTTATGAAGTTTAAGGTAATCTTTTAGAATATCGTTGAAATGGTCATTGATTAATTGTAGGAGTGTAAAATTTAGCAGGAACATGTATTTTGATACTGTGCATAATAATCATTCAAAAGGTCGATTTTGACTTTTTCGTAACTTAGGGATTTCATATGACAACATGCTCTACATACTCAAATTCATGTTTCTTACCAATAACAACGTATTAATGCTGCTCTCACTCTACTTTGTTTTTATAAACAAGAATAATACAAATTTTACCGTGTATTTTGTTTTTTTACAGTTTCTGTCTTAGAATGAATAAAAGATCTAAATTTTTGATAAAATCCGACCGATTTTAAATAGCGATCTTCTCGAAAACATGTCTAGTAGAATTACTAAAGATTCGGATTTCTCAGATGTCTGGGGTATATTAAAAACTTATTTCAACAAACATACAGACGGACATGGCAAAATCGACTCCTACTTTATGGGGTCGAAAAATTATATTTTAGAAATTACAAACAGAACAGACAAACGTATATATATCCTTCTCACGAAGGTGAAGGGATATAAAAAAGGAAAATCTGTTGCAATAGTTTTTTTTGAGAATTTTTAAAAGTTTTGCATTACAACCGTACAATATGTTTTTAGGAAGAACATTTTGTATGCTTTCAGAAAAATTAAAAATTTTATTCTTTCAAATTTTTAGTCTATGGAATCACTTTGAGCTTTGGACTTTAAAAATGAATTAAAGAGACAAAAAATTATTTTCTCTTGTTCTTGCTTAAAATTAATCTAATTCCTATTTATATAGAATGGTACACAGTGGTATAGGAAAAAAAGAGGGAAATAATTCGGTAACTTCTAAACGGTTAATCCGATTTTAATGAAATTTGGTATGCACAAAGAGGGGGATTAAAATTTTAAAATTTTTACCGTCCTTACTTTAGTTTTTTGATAATAGCGGGTCCAAATATTCCCGATTTTCGCCAGTTTTTATTCGTTTAACAACGAGTTTATATATCAAGCAGTGAAAGAATTATGTAAATAATATGACTGAGTCCAAAGTTATAGGCATTTTAATTTAAAAAATTAAAAAAGGCGATTTTTTGCCATTTTTGGGAAAAATGTATCTTTTTCTTTTTAACCTAAAAATTTTGATACCGAGGGGACCAGATCCATCCAAAAAAAACCCTATTTTTTATATAAAATTCAATTTTGAGCAAAAATTCTCAAATCGCATAGTCGATATCAAATTATAGTGACCTGTTTTATATGACCCAATATGTTCTTAATCATTTTGTAACGGGTTTCGATAACCCCGCCCCTGGTATGGATATAATAGGCAAAAAACCAAAAAATCCCATTTTTGGGATTTTTTAAAACTTTTTTGGGAATTCCGGGATTTCTAATAAGAAAATTCGAAATTTATTGGATTTTGAGTAAAAAAATCTACCTAACTGTAAAATTTCATCAAAAAATATTCATAAATAAAATTTTTATTGCAATTTGAAAAATTTGTATCTTCGCAAAAACTGAATAAAAAACATTTTTTAATTTTTTTTAAAAAAGTATTCCGCGAATTTTTTAATTTTCAAAAATTATATACAGTTTTGAAAAATAGACAAAATTACCTTTCCATTGATATATAACATGCCTACCTAATGTTTTTTAAGTGACAAATTAATTAGGGAAAACTCAACATCTTTTAGAGAATTTACCTAGTACTATTATTTTCATCCATACATTTGTTAGGCATGTTTTACTACCTAAATTTTTATGAATTTTTACAGCCACTTTTTACGATTAATCTTTTATTCTTTATCCCTAAAAAAATTAACAAGTATTTATTTTATATAAAAATAGTCTTTATTTATTTTTTTTTATAAATTAATATAATTTTGTAAAATAATCGGTATCACAGTAGTCCATATCTAAAAGATAAAGTAAATCTTTAAATTCATGAATATTTTCAAATGCTAACGTTTTGTAGCAAATCCAACGTTTCCTTATAGTAGATAAAACAGGATCAGAAGATAGAATCAGATTATTAAAAATATCTTCATTTTGAGACTGCCTAGAACACTTCCTTGAGCTAAACTGATGAATATGCTTAAAGTCTCTATTCCTCGATTCTTGGGGTTCTTCTGTAAGCTCTCCTAAAGGCAGAATATTATGTTCTATGATGACCTTTCCATGACATAATATCTTGTGAACTGTAGGTGTCATTTCTTTCCAGGGATATAATTCCAAAAGTAATTTAGAAACTTTTGTAGAATACTCTCCAAATTTTGTTGCGTTCACTTTATGCTTGCTATTTATCGCCATTAGAATAATATTGACCTTTTGCAGTAAATCCATACTAATTCCGGTTATTTCGGAAGTAGTTTCAAAATGTTAAAAAAAACGTCTAGCGGTATTACCATCGTTTGTGCTTCCATATCCTGTGAGTGGTTTATCAATATTTAATCCCATCCGCTTTTTAAATTCCTCTTGAATTCTTCGTTTCTCTCACTGGCTCTCATTTCCATTAACTCCTTATTGTTATTTGCACTTTTGTTTGCATTTTCCGGTATGCTTCTGTACTTTAAATCATATGCTAAATGTAGAAAATGTTCCAGAAATCGTATGCGAGCATGTAGGGGGGATATTCCAAATTGTAATGTTTCCTCATTTATTGATCTTTGCTTGGAAATATTCGAAAATTCTGATTTTTTATCACCACATATGTAGCAGTACCAAGTAGATGATGTTCCTGTAATGGCATTTCCAACTTTCCCATCAATCATTGTAAGTTTTAAATCATAGGACATGTTAAACGAATAATTTTCTATTTCGATTGTTATAGGTTCCAAGTTTTTAATTTCTGCTTCAATACGATTTATCAAATCTTGCGTTGTTGTTTTGGATTCCTTTATATACTCAAAGCTTATTGGCCTACAAAAAGCTTTGGATCCTGGAGTCGAATTCTTCCAAATATCATCGAAACTGGTTGATGGAGAATCGCTGTCAGCATACTTTCGAATTCTTAATGGAACTAGCGATGCCATAAATACACTTTTATACTCGGAAGATGATTCACTTGTGTTGATTTGTTTATATTCCGAGAGTGCTGATAATCCATCACATCCCCACTTACAAATGAGTTGAAGATCACAAGAATTTTTTTTTTTTAGTTGGTCTGAAGAAAAGTCAGAAGCAATCCTTAAAGCAGTATTTTCGAGTAGAGCGCCGAGTCCAATAACAGCCTTCCGATCAGTTATTTCAATAGGAGGTGGTATAATGCTTTTCTTCTTTTCATTTATTTTGTCATATGATGGTAAAACATCCACTCCTTTTTCAGATAGCGCCTTTCTTAACGTTATGTAGTTATCACGACTTAATCCCAGCTGCAACATAAGCGCAATAGCTTCTTCCTCAGTGAACGTTGTATCAGATGATGGTGTGGGTATACTCTTTACAATTCTTTTCAGTCGTCTTGGTGATGCGGTTGGAAGAATATTTGCAATTTTTATGGCATCCAAAGGCTGTTTTTCTTTTCTTAACATTGCTTTAAAAGTGTCCGAAACTTCTTCGTTAGACAGAATATATATACTTTATAGGGTCGGAAAATTATATTATAGAAATTACAAACGGAATGACAAACTTATATATACCCTTCTCACGAAGGTGAAGGGTATAAAAATTCGGGACAGCTCTGCATGACATTGTAGTTATCTTACAGTCAGTAAGACAAAAGAAAAAAATATATACTTGTGTTAATAAATTTACATATGCCAATGCCAACCATTTAAATTTAATGAGAGAGACTAAATAATAATGATATTTCTTTCCTCTTCTCTCCACTTCCAATTCAACTAAAGCCAAAAAAGATAAGTACTGTTACAGGTCATTTTTATGACGAATGCATACATAAATACATACACACAATCATTTTTGTTATTTTAACATTCTACAATGTAAAATTACAAAACAACATTTTATGTTTTTATGTCCCCTCTTAATTATGTCCCTTTATAATTGATCATTTCATGGACACTACGAATGCATTACTACCTGTTTACAAAGTTATTGTTTCTTGCTTTATAAGTCAATATATTTTGATTTATTTTATATCATCCTGTTTCAAACAATATATTTAAAAATATCCTGTAAAAAATTTTTCTACATACATATGTATGAATATATTTGAATAGAGTTTTACATTCATATGTATATATTTATGTACATACATAAGCATACACTTTTTAATGTAACTTATTTACACCTTTTTTTGTTCTCCGGATAGGATCAACACAATTTTACAAATTAATAACGTTTAATATCTAAATGAAATTGTCATTACATGTAAAAACTTGTTTGTAGTTTTTGCATCCTCATCCTCTAAGTATATAATTTTTTTCTAATTATATTACCTTTTACAATCAATACAAATACATACATTTTAATACTCCACATAAAAATTATACATTAATTTAATATACATTCAATAATTCAATTCAAAAAATGTTCAATAAAAATTTGGTTATTTCATGCATACATTTTTACTCATAATATATGTACATAATATACATTAAACTTTTTCAATTATTTTTTAAATAAAATTTGGTTATATCTTGCATACATTTTTCACATTTTATAAGTTTTCAAGTCCAACATGAAATGTTAAATTTTAGACCAAAAGCCATTTCCTATAGCAAATAATATTTAATTTTGATAGTAAAAATATAGTAACCTCACAGTCGCGACTATTGTTTTGTTTTGTGTTTTCGTCGGCATATATATCATGATCGTATATTACTGCTTGCATGGCTTTAATATTGTTGACGTCGAATACTATGTGTAGGAAAATATTTTTGTATATTATAGGCAAGCAATATGAAATATATGTGGGTATTATAAATATGTTAGCAGCAATACGCAATAGCTTGTATGGGTAAATATTTTTAGCAAAAATACTAAAAATATTTCGAATGCGAGCAATTAAATTCATAAAATATATTTACTTTTTATTATTGCATACGTATGCATAAGAGAAAATACTAATATATAAGTAATTTTAATCTCTGCTTGGTACTTTCGTAAACAAAATATTTTGCGCAAAAAATTGGTTTTAAACCACTTTTTTAAACATTAGTCATTACAGATTTTTCGATTAATTTTTTTAAGTAAGACATCGGCTTCGGGTCACTTGGCGTGGAATCGACCAAAATGGATTAACACTTTAATTTAATGCTATATAAATATCTATATATGTAAATAATATAATTATTACCTGGATCAACGACAACTACGACTCCAACTATCAATTGGTGTTCTTCTAATACAGTATTTGTGACAAGGGGAACTAGATCAAGAGCTTCCGATTCATTTCCATCTAGTTCCACAACAACTACCAGTAAATTTGTCCATGTAAACACAGCACTAAAATTATATCAAGATAATTAATAAATAATTAAAAACGTTGTAATAAGATCATAATACCATTCTGCTATTTTTTTGTGGCATCTTAAAACTGAATTTTCAACGTCTATGGGGTGATAGTTCATACCACGTAATGCTATAACTTCATCTAGAGCCCCCACTACGTATACGGCATCATGCTGCTCTTGATCATTAGTTTGTGTTTCTCCTAAATGAATTGTGTTTGATGCCAAATTAGCATGGGACTGATTTAATGAATTCAGTGAATCATTGTCACTATCTCGGCTTGCTATGCTTGGAGTAGTTTCATCTAAAATAGACACAGATTGTGAACATTCAGTTCGTCTTAAAAATCCTAAATATCCTGTTCTTGCATAAACTTCAGTAGTAGATCCGGTAACAAGTTTCGCATTGAAATGATCATTGTAATCTGTCTCATCACCATATATAGTGTAGTATCCATTTGCGTTATGAGGTGATTGTACCTTAAAATAATAAATTATTCATCACTAAATAAAAAATATGTTGGACTTAAAAAAGTTTAATACGATTTTTAAATCTTTATTAGAGAAATAAATATCTCATTTGTAAGTTACAATTACTAACTGTCTTATTTATAAACATATATCAAAAAAAAAAAAAAAAAAATACGACTTATAAAAATTTGATAAAAGTTTATAAATAAGGGTCTTATTCATAACAATTTTTCATACAAAATTTGTTTAATAAACTGTTGATAAATTGATATAAATGTTTAAAACTAAAACAAATAAAATTTGACTAAACAAATGCACACACAAATACATATATACACTGCGAATCACTTAAATAAGGAATTCAATTTTGTCAATTTTGAACGAAAATATCTTGTAAACTAAATATTGGAGTATTACAATATTATGGACTTTAGTCTTACTATTAGTTATATCTTACTCTTGGTTATATGAAAAAAGTGAGCGGTTTTTTTATTTCTTCCAAAGATTAATCACTTGAATAAGAAATCATTATATTTTATAGAAACTAGGCGGAATTCACATCACATAAAAGTTATAATGTCCTAAAAATTTTAGACACCACTATTTTAAATTAGAAAATGGAGAAACGAGAATGCTTTTAAAACTTCCGGAAAAAGAGAAAGAATAATTTTAAAATCCAGTGGACTTAATGTCGTCTAAATAGCAAGAATAACTAAGAAATGAACAGCAAAAAAATTCTCTCTCTTACACTACAGAGTTGTAAAACAGTGATTTCGTAAAAAATCTCTATATTATCTATGTCTTTATATAATGGAAAATGATTAGCTGAAGCTTGTTAAAAGTATAAATCAAAAGAAAGCAAATTTATGCAAATCAGTTTTTAAAGGCCGGAATAGGATTGTGAGGAGCTTAAAAATTCCTTATTGAAGTTTTTTAAGTATGAGCCAAAGTATTACAAGTAGTACGACTCTTTGACAGCAGTACCTAACTCTAAACATGTGTTAGTGAAAAAGTACCTAACTCTAAATATGTGTTAGTAACGAAAATGTATATGTGTTGGTGTTATTTCAACATACAGAGTTTTATAAAAAAATTAAAATTTAAAATTTGTTTGAATTTTCAATACCAAAAATTTAAACTCTATTTGTTAATTAAAATTCAACAAAAAATTAAATTTCAATATTTAGAAAAACAATTTTATTCCTGTTTAAGAAAATTAAAGAAAATTTGAAAGCGTAATTTCTATATATGAGAGTCGGACTACTTGTAACAGCTAAAACTATATAATAATCAATATATAATAATGAGCCTGTTGCATCCCGATCTTAGTTGTGCCAGAACTACTCTTGTTTTCTGCGGCAGGTTTTCTTCCGTGTCTGCTATGGGCGGTGGGCGACCTCCAAGTACGACATTCATGCGGTATCCTGCAACTGCGGAATTTATGGCGTCTCTATGAATGTCGTTCAAAGCTGACAAATACGAGGACTGATCCAGTGGATCCTGCACACATCTGCATATATTTTCCTCGTATATACGAAGATCCTTCCTGACATGCCTCGGGGGAGTATCCAACTGTGTGATGTTAAAATTGGGATGACTTCTCCGATGACATCTCAGGAGGAACTGTTTGGTCAACATGACATTATGTTCCTTGACTGGCAGGACCTTTGTTTCCTCGTGCAGGTGATGTTCCGAGGTAATTTGTAGGCAGCCCGTTACATTCCTTAGGGCGGCACTTCGAGAGCTTTGAATGTTTCTTAACTGGGTATGACTGAGCGAAGGTGACCACACTGGAGCTGACCGACCAATAGTTTTATAAGTAGCCAACAAGGTTTCTTATAATACCCAAGTGCTGTCTGCTAGCGCTTTGAGGACATTGTTTCTACTTCGCCGTCGACAACATATGAAATCATTTCTGTACCTTATGAAGGTGCGGGGAGTTTAGATAGGTAGAAGTTAAACAAAAGTGGCCATAGTCTCTACCTTGAGGTACGCCTTGTTTAACTCCATGGGATTTGGAGAGTCTGTCTCTAAATTCCACGAACGACTGACGGCCACTCAAATAATTTACGATCCATCTCTCCGTGTTGTTGGGTATTGTGAGTTGCAGGATATACTTGAAGAGCGTAACGTGACTAACAGTGTCGGAGGCCTTCGACAGGTCAGAAGCTACTAGTACCGTCCTTTCATAGAACCTCTGCTGATTTAAGCCTTGTGAGATCTGATTGGAAATGGCGGTTAATGCTGTGGTGGTGCTGTGCATTTGCGGAATCCATGCTGATAGACAGGTACTCAGCTCGGCAAGGTGTTTTTACATCAGCATGGATATTCCATCGTCATTTACCAACCTGCTGATTTTAAGGTTCAGCTTTGTGAGCCTAAGATCATCTAGGTTGGCAATTCGGATGTCAGCGCCGTGTGGGGGCATCTGTCAATCTGTTTCGCCAACAACACACCTCTATCTCTCTATGGTCTTCCCCTAAACAAGAGTGCTAGAACTGATGGTGGGCGTTGAAGTCCCCTAGGACAAGACGCATATCGCCGTTTAACAAAGTCCTGAAGTCGCGACGGTAACTTGATGGACATATGGCTACAGGCGGAATATAGACAATATAGAGCTCTAAGTCGGTTTCTACCGATCTAACTGCAATACCTTGAACTTCAAGATATTGGTCTCTGGAGTTAGAATCGAGAGAAAGAGCTGTATACTGCACGGTGTTATGAATGATGAAAGCAATGCCCCCACCGTTACTTCTGGTGCGCTTTTTCGGATAATTATGTATCCGTTACAACTTTTCAGACTGGAAATTTTGTTTTGGAGCCCATTGCAGTTGAACTGCAATATGGATATCATCCTAGGTCTCCGGAAATTGTAGTTGCTGCTGCTGTTGTTGTGATTGCAGAGGAGAGGGCGGAGTTGTTGTCGATGACGCTGATGAATCTCACCGTTGTTGTAAGCAGCGTGGGGCGACGAAATTCTCTCGATGGTGGTTAAGTCCGGAGCAGTCCTGAGATGACACCAGCCCAAACAAGAGTTGCACCTTAATTGGATGGATGTATGGTGCAGTCGGTTCTGACAGACTGTGCGGGATTTAATTTAATTCCGGCACGGACCAAAGGGATGCGGAGCAGTAATGCCGGAATATGTTGCACCGCAGCAGAAAATTGTTTTGTTGTTGCTGGGGTGACAGCCCTTGGCCGAATTACTGGGGTCATTCCTTGTAATACACTATCTTAATTTTAAATCTTTGATGGAAAACTGTAATAAAATTAACAAGTAAACCGCTAACGGTATCTTAAATATTGTTTGCCACCAATAAAAAATTAGTTTTTAAGTCCAGTCGTTTTTGATAAGCAATCATTTGCATTTCGGCAAATAGCTATATTTGTTCTTTTTTTTATTTACCAAGGTTAATAAAGTTTATTCTTATTAATTATAATTTAATTATAATTTAATTATAAAAAATAAATCATTGCTTTTTATTTGTTTTATTTTGGATTGAACTCAATCGGATTTGACGCCAAAACATTGTTTCTTCCTACCGGATAAAACTATTTATGGACGGAGAGCCGTATTTAAAGAACATAAAATTTAGGGAATTTTTGTGTCAATAAAGGAAACAGTAAATTAATTAACTAAATAAATATAATAAAATTAAAAAAAGGAAATAATACATCAAAAAGGAAAACTGTGAATTAGTTAATAGAAGTGTAGTGTTTTTTTAATAAAAGTGACGGCAATGTTTAGTATTAATAATATACTGTGTCACAACATATGTGAATTTACAATAAATTTATTAATAATTCCATTGTTTTTATTTTTTTATTTCTTTTTGCTAATTTTTTTATTTCTAGCTAATTTTTTCCATCATTTCTTTGTATATCAAAACTTGTATTTGTGATTTAGTTCTTCTTCTACATCTTTTGCCATTGGAACAAAGTCACCTAATTGACTTAATACAGTCTCTTTGGAAAATTACTAATAGAATAGTGCTTTTCCTATCTTTAAATTTATAATTGACATTCTAAAGTTTAATTGAAATTTTAAACGTGCTTTTGACATCTCTAGAACATTTCACCCCCGATGCATGGTCGTCAAATTTGAGGTTAATTTTAATGAACTTTGTGGAGAGAATCGACATATATTATTTTAAAGTGCTTCAAAGTGAATTAAAAATGTTGAGGGAAAAAGCGAAAAAGTTTTCGATATATGTATGAATGATCTTCAATTATGTGACGCGAGAGAGATTGTATCGAAATGTCTGTTGACTAATCAAGGTGTTGATATTGCGTGGAAAAACTTGAGGGGCATGTTTGGGAATCCGCCCATGTTAGTGGATAACAAATTGAAGGAACTATTGAACTTGAAACATATTGTTACGGAAACAACTTCATTTTTGATGCCTTTACAACGTGGATTTACCGAAAATTTGGACCCAATTACAGCTTTCGTTTGTATTCCTAGACAGACTCTTTGGAAACAACCCGTTAAGGATAAAACTGCCTTATCTTTATGGAAAGATTTGGTTATGTTTTTAACTAAGCGAATTCAAACTTTGATCTGTATTTGCGACTTCTGATACTGACAAAAAAGTTACATAACAGAAAGTTTTTGGAGTGCTTGTATTTTGTCACAAACCGTGTCATTTATTACGTTTTTGCCGTCAGTTTCTGAAAGGTATAATGCTGTGAAAAAACACCATTACTGTGTAAATTGTTTCACTCCTACCCATGAGATTAAAGATTGTAAGAGCGAACATAGTTGTTCCATTTGTAAGAGAAGACACCATACATTGCTCCACCGAGGGAATCTTGTCAGGTTAGGTCGATTGGAGGATGTATACTACATCAAATCCGAAGAAATACACCTAGGCCACCATCGGGCCTGTTGTGCGCTCCAATTCATAAAAAAATTGTTCACTGAATGTATTATTTTTCCATGTTTAGAAACTCAGTTTCCTGGACGTAATTCCTAAGAATCTTCAAATCAGTGTTGGTTAAGAATGTGGAGAAAGTGCTCCAGAGTTCCCCGTCCTCTCCACATGCTCTACATTCGTCTCAAACTGCACGTTCAATTTTGTATACATGTGCACGTAATCCTGTGTGCCCACTCAGAATACGTACCATCATACTAACTTCAGACTTTCATTTTGAGGAGATTTCTCGTCTTGCTCTCATCAGGGTCACCCCATAGAATCTTTGTGGTTCTACCCACCGTTTAATTATTCTAAGAGGCCTTATGGAATTCTCTCATCCATATTTTTAATTGAGCTTTTGTTGCGTCGAATGGTTTTGCGTTTGTTCGGTTAGCTACATCGAGCTCCCTTTCCTTTAAAGCTATTACATTCGCCCTTTCGTTGCCGACTACTCACGAGTGGTCTGGTTGGTTGAAGTAGTACACATGGCACCACTTATACCCAAGCAGCATGTACGCTGAACTCCCTGTAGTAGTTTGATATTACACTTTTTGTCCAAAGCAGTCCACCAGATTAATGAAGCATAAGCTAGAATTGGTCTAATTACACTTTTAGAAAGCCAAAAACTCGTCTTGAATTGTGTGGAGAAGTTTTAGTGTCTGAATTGCTTAAGAATATTGTAAGTGATATTCACGAAGAGGTCCTCAAACAATATTTTCAAATAACGGAACCAACTTCTAGAATAAGTTGCTAGATTGTGTTCCTCGATTGGTAATGGGAGTTTTACATGGAAGTTTATTCCAGCGGTCATTCATCGGCTCACACGCCAAAAATATACGATATGCAAAAATCACACTTTGTTTGAGAAATTGAATTTAAAAAATAGATTTAGATGTTTGTCTAGTGGCCACATCAGTGAAAACTGTAAAAGTGGGGGTACCTGCAAGTATTGCAAAAATATCCTCCATTTCCTTCTGCATTCAAAGGTCAAGAATCCTAGAGAACATTAGGCCACTTCGATTGTTAATGTACAAATGCGTAAGCCGTAACTTTTTCTTCAACATACAAATATACCTCTGTTTACTAAACAGGGAAATTTTGGTGAGATCAGTTTTGGACCTGTGTAACTAAATTAGCTATATTTGTGCGGAGTTGGTCTCTAAACCGACGAGTCCTGCTGTGCAGATTGGAAATCACTCCAAAAAGCCGATCTAACATTTCATCTTTCGGGTCAGGTAGCGTTAGTTTTGGGGCCAGAAGTTGCTCCGATGATGATGAAAGGCAGGATTTTACCCCGGGCATCCAATTGCCAAATATACCATTTTCGCATGGATTATATCGGGATTGTCGCCATATTAATTTAAGATCTCAATCATTGAGTCTTGAATATTCAACCCGAGTCCTTAATGGCTCACCTAGGGTACTTAATGATCAACCTTAAATAAAACCAGAGTCCTTAATGGCTCAATCTAAAAAATGTATATGTATGTATTGAATTATAAAATATAACATTTTTTATTTTTTTTATTTTGGATTGAACCCAATCGGATTTGACGCCAAAACTTACAAAATCCTTATTTTATTATGGGTAAAGAAAAATAATAATTTTCTTTAGAAGCAACAAACCAATCCACTCACTTTTTTCACATAATTAATAGTAAGAATTTAAAATTTTATAATAAAAGGCTAAATCTGAGATTAAAAAGGCAAGAATTAAATAAAAGCCTTAAAAAATAAGGCTAGAAAAGGTTAAATGTTTATACCTTAAAAATCTGTATTAAAACTAGTGATAAAAATAATAGTGGTACATTCCCGACTATAAATGATTTTCGAAAGGCTAGAATGACACTATATCCAATTTTTTTATTTTTTTTTTGAAATGTTAGCTTTTTTAAGGCTAAATAAGAGAGCGGAAAAGGCTATAAAAAGCAAAAAAATACATTTGAGGTTAAATTTAAATAAAAAGGATATATTTAGCCTTAAATGGCTAATGTGGCAATACTGCCTCCAATATTATATTTACAAGATATTTTCGTTGAAAATTAATAAAATTTAACTCCTTATTTAAGGGATTCGCAGTGTACATACATCTTTAGCATACAATTTCTAGTAAATATACATAAATAACAATAAATATATCAACTGAAATGCAAAACTACGAATGATCAAAAAACAAATATCGAGTTTCAATTGATTATGATTAGGGTAGTCAATTTGAATAAAAGTTATTTAATTAATCGAGGAAAAATAAAGTGTTTGTTAAGTTTAACTAAGGCTTTTCTAATGATATATGTATACGATATTCATAAATCATTATAAAAGCCTCTGCTTTCACTTTTAAATCTATTAAAAAATATAGTATCCAGCAAAAATAAAAAGTACTTTTACTAAAAGAATTTTTAAACTTCCAAATAAGCGTAAAGAATTAAATTTTATTTAAAATTTTGAATTAAACCCATTTTATTTTGGAGTTGATTGATAAATGCGAGTAATTTATAAACCATTAATTTTTCTACACATAATTCTTATAATAACATCAGGGTCATACTATAAACACTTCTTTCTGCCAAACGTATATTCTACTGTAAAATGCAGTTCGTATTACGTATGTATACGGTTCATAAAACATCCTTATTTTGTAATTACGATATCGTAATTTTGTGTTTATTTAATATAAACATAAGGTAAAAGTAGACCACTGTTTTTATAAAAGCCGTGATACACGGTTGTCAGATCTTACAACGTTGTCAGTAAAATGTTCAGAAAATATCTAACAATCGTCTAAACCTACAATTTTTCTTTGGCAACGTTGTCAGAAAAAGCTTTACTGACAATATTGCAAAACAAAATTTGTAAGTTTGGTAGTGTTATCAGTCATTTTCTGCACATTTACTGCCAACGTTGTACACATAGTATATTAATCTTAACAACTTACCCAAATTTCACCCAAATGTGAGTCACCGCAATGTCCCTTTGTTTCAGGATTAGCAATAATTACTTTTACTCCTGGTAGTAACTTTCCGGATTCTATTAGACAAAGTGAGTTAGGGGCTCCTCGTTCCACAAGTGCAACTCTATTATTCCGTAGAGCTCGTAGATCTACATAAACTTGTGCGCTTTCAGCAGAACTAGCTCCTTGTACACATATGGCTGGATTAACTCGACAACCAAATGAGGTTGAAACACATCGTGTGTTCAAGCCTAAAGCCTGAAATAGTTTGCAAAACTGTTGAGTTAATTGTACGCGTGGCCTTTCCTCGGCTACCACCACGCAAGTACGAACACATCTCAAGTCAATATTTCTCTGCTTTAAGAGTGGAATTGAATTGCTTAAAGCTTTTGTACACAACTCTATTACACCATAAGAACAAAAAGTATCACGCACTCTATGCTGTGAAAGGGTAGAGAGCCAAAGACTAGGGTTAGATTCAACTTCATATGGGGCTATTAATATAGAATGATGACCACTGTACACTCCAATTAGTGTCCACATTGCAAACCCTAGCCCACAATATGGATCTAAACAGAGAGCAACATGTCGCGATGGATACAGCTCACAGGCTAATTTTAAACTGGCACAAAGGCTAGAAAGAGATCTATATAAAAAATTTAGTGCAAATTAACTTTTATCAAATAAACTTGAATATTAAGCTAATACCGATGACTAATATTAACTCCGCTTAATCTGCCACACGTAGATACACTAAAATCCAAATATGCAGTGGAATCCAAGGGAGAATTTGCAATGCACGATAATTTTCGCTTTGGATTATCATCAATGTCGAGAATTGGAGGCCATGTCTTCGGATCAATGGAAACTGCTGCTTCTCGTGATTTTAAAAGTTTAATAATTGACTGTATAGAAAGAACTATTACACTTTTTGAAACATCGACAATCATTCTAACAGTTGGAAGAGTTGTTATTAAATTTTGAGGATGTGGTGGTCTAATGGTAATTGGCACAGCTCCTAAGTAGAGGCATCCATAAAAAGCACAAAGTAAGTCCAACCCTGAAGGAAAAATTAACGCTACAATGGAAACAAAAATAATTGTGTTTGAGTACAATGTTTGTATAGATTAATGATGGCCTGCTTTCTTACCAACATGATCATTTGGCTCAATTTTCCCTTTTTCTTGCAAAAGAGCTGCTATTTTTTCTGCCCTTTTATGTAATTCTGAACATGTAAGCGTTTTCGCGATAGAACCTAAAAAAGGAAATACAAGTTGTTTTTATATGACAATTAAAGATATTTATAGAGACGTTGCAATTACAAATTTAAACAAGTAAGAGTGTTATATTCGGCTGTGCCGAATCTTTTATACCCACCATCAAATCACTGATATATAAATGAACTTTGATATTTTGAATATTTTATTATTATATATCGATATTAATGAGAACATCAGGGTAACATTTGAAAGAGGTCCATTAATGGGGGTTTTACTATTGACAGTGCTAGTTTTTATAGGGAGTAGGGGTATTTATACATACATATAATGACCAATTCTCATAAAAGTCTGTTGAAAGATTTCAGTTCCTTATTTGTTTAAAATTTCATCGATCTACTTGTATTTTGAAGCCATTAAGGATCATTAAAGTCATAAATTATGGTAGAGATATTTTAAATCAAAATTGTTTTATGTCGAGTTGCATTGCGTCGTATTTTTCGCGTCATTTTCTGGGCGGAATTTATATGGGGTGGTGTTATTATGGACTGATCCTCATAAAAATTGATAGAGAGATTTCGGTTCCTATAGATATTATATATCGATATTAATGAGAACATCAGGGTAACATTTGAAAGAGGTCCATTAATGGGGGTTTTACTATTGACAGTGCTAATTTTTATAGGGAGTAGGGGTATTTATACATACATATAATGACCAATTCTCATAAAAGTGTGTTGGAAGATTTCAGTTCCTTATTTGTTTAAAATTTCATCGATCTACTTGTATTTTGAAGCCATTAAGGAGCATTAAAGTCATAAAATATGGTAGAGAGATTTTAAATCAAAATTGTTTTATGTCGAGTTGCATTGCGTTGTATTTTTCGCGTCATTTTCTGGGCGGAATTTATATGGGGTGGTGTTATTATGGACTGATCCTCATAAAAATTGATAGAGAGATTTCGGTTCCTATAGAAGAGATAGAGATATTAGCTTACACAAAACTATTTTTTTGACGAATTTCATAAATCTACTAGTATTTTTAAGCCAGTACTGAGCTTAAGGGGCCTTATATGGGGGTAGCGTCAATTATAGACCTATCTCGGTAAAATTTTGTAGAACGATCTTGGTTCATACAGGTCAGGTTTATATCGAATTTCATCGCTTTACTCGTTTTTTAGCCCAGGGGTAGGTCAATTAATGCTCGATCCACATAAAATTAAGTTAAGAGTTTTTGACTGGCAAGGAACTTAATTGAGTCGAATTTTATTACTATAGTCGTATTTTTAAGCCAGTAATGGGCCTTAAAGTATTTTTCCGATAGGGACCTTATGTTGGGGTAGGGTCAATTAAGGCCTGTTCGACATAAAAATTGGTAAAGAGATTTTGGCTTGTGAAAAACTTACTTATAGTATTTTTATGAAGGGGACTTTATATGAGGGGTAGGGTCAATTATGGACCGATCCACATAAAATTTCATAAGTATTTTTTGGCTGGTAAGACACTTAATTATATCAAATTTCATCGCTATATTCGTTTGTTTAAACCAGTAATGAGTGTTAAAGTCATTTTCTGAATGGGACCTTATATGGGGGGTTTGGCTCAATTATGGAGCGATCCACATAAATTTCATAGAGAGGTTTTGGCCAGTAAGAAACTTACGTATGTCAAATTTCATCGCTATACTTTTATTTTTAAGAGTGTAATGAGCGTCAAAGTCATTTTCTGAAGAGGACATTATATGGGGGGGAGGGTCAATTATGGACCGATACACATAAAATTTCATAGAGAGGTTTTGGCTAGTAAGAAACTTACGTATGTCAAATTTTATTGCTATACTTGTATTTCTAAGCGAGTAATGAGCGTTAAAATAATTTTCTGAAGGGGACCTTATATGGGGGGTAGGGTCAATTATGGACCGATATACATAAAATTTGGTTGTGAGATATTGGCTTGCATGGAACTTATGTGTGCCTAATTTAATTGCTATATTCTTTTTTAAGCCAGTAATGAGCGTTAAAGTCATTTTCTGAAGGGGACGTTATATGGAGGGTAGGGTCAATTATGGACCGATCCACATAAAATTTCATAGAGAGGTTTTGGCTAGTATGAAACTTACTTATGTCATATTTCATCGCTATACTTTTATTTTTAAGAGCGTAATGAGCGTTAAAGTCATTTTCTGAAGAAGACCTTATATGGGGGGTAGGGTCAATTATGGACCGATCCACATAAAATTTCATAGAGAGGTTTTAGCTAGTAAGAAACTAACTGTCAAATTTCATCGCCATACTTTTATTTCTAAGAGAGTAATGAGTGTTAAAGTCATTTTCTGAAGGGGACCTTATATAGGGGGGTAGGGTCAATTATGGATCGATATACATAAAATTTGGTTGAGAGATATTGACTTGCATGGAACATATCGAATTTCATCGCTATATTCCCATTTTTAAGCCAGTAATGAGCGTTAAAGTCATTTTCTGAAGGGGACCTTATATGGGGGTAGGGTCAATTATGGTCCTATGTCCGCCATAATGCAGAATTATTTTGCAGACGTCAAAAAACTGACCTATGTGAAATTTTGTGGTATTTGCTTCATAAACAACGAATTTGTGAATATTTGAAGCTATTTATACAATATTCCGGGGGGTACATTTGTATCGTTGACCGATTTTGCCCATTTTCAATACCAAACATTTCTGATCAATAAAATATATTTTGGGAAATTTTCATCTCAATATCTCTTATTTTGTGGACGCTATCGTGCCAACAACAGACAGACGGACGGACATGGCTAGATCGTCTTAGAATCTCACGAGGTCCCAGAATATATATACTTTATGGGGTCTTAGAGCAATATTTCGATTGTTACGCACGGAATGACCAAATTAATATACCCCCTATCTTTTTTGATGGTGGGTATAATAAATATATATTTAAATAGCAAAAGGCTAATGGAAGCGGAATGCATCTATCAGCTGATTGGCTTTCCACTTGTACGCATCAAGTTGGCAACAAAAAACTAAAAACGAATGACTTTTGAACCATATAATACATGTTTCGAAAATATAGTGTGATTTAGTTCTAGCAAAGCATTTAATTTGAATTGAACCTAGCCTCAAATATACTTAAGCCATTTATTGATTAATAAAATTGTGGACATTTAAGTCAAATTTTAAAGGAGGCTTTTTAGAGAGGGTTAGTTAGAGTCAAATGAGGCCCTATATTAATAAAGTTCATGAGGGTCATCAATGCTATATAGAACTTGGCTTTGTAATTTTTTTTCGAGATACGAGTTAATTAAACATAATTATGAACTTAAAAGCCCTATTCGGCGGGTTCAGTTGTATGGGGGCTAGGTGAAAATAGACCGATGTTTACCATTTTCAATAGGCTTTGTCCCCGAACAATAGAAGATCAAGGTTTACTGAGCGGACAGACATAGCTAAAATCGACTTAGTAATTAATTCTAGGCCGATTGGTATACATTAAGGTGGGTAAAGGAATAGTATTATTATGCATTACAAACATCAACACAAATACAATATACCCTCCCCACTAAAGTAGTGTCGGGTATAATGACTTTTATGACAAGCTTTTATAATTTGTTACACCTGTGACTATTTTCTGTAACATAAAAAACTTTAATCGTCATGTGTTAAATTAAAATATTAATATTTTTAAATTTTTATGTGTTCTGTTTAATAACTCTTAGAGGAGAATTTTATATTAATATTTTTAAATTTTTATGTGTTCTGTTTAATAACTCTTAGAGGAGAATTTTGTCTGAAATTCTGAAACAAAGAAATAGTTTATGACGAATTGTATCTAAGTAGTCACCTGAAAATAAAGTATTGAAAATTGTCCACTGCATAAAAATGCATATTGTAGCAAATTTGAAGATCTCTATTGTTAAAAATAGGTCCATATTAATATTATTTTGGGCTGTTTTATGTGGAAATTAGGGAACCGATATTATGATTTATTATAGATACTTCAAACTGAGTAAGAGTAAATTTGTTTACAGATTGCAATTTTTGAGGTAATTTGACACTTGATTGTTTACGGTACCAGAGACGAAGCCTATTGAAAATGTTTAATATCGGTTTATTATTTTACCTAGCACTCATATATCTGAACAAGCCGAATTGAGCTTTTAAGTTCATAATTATGTTGAATATACTCGTATTTCGACAAGAATCTGAAAAACCATGTTCTATACTTCATATCCTTCATATCCATCATGAATTTTATAATTATAGGGCCTTATTGGACCCTATAAAATGTCCCTTCCCTATAAAATGCCCCCTGCCCCCCAAAATTTTACTGTAATGTCCCAATTTTATTCAACATTACAAATTAATACTTTATAATGAAAACTAAATTTTATTTTATTACAATTTCTTACTTGTTTTGAACAATGAAATGATTTTCCAGGAGTTTCCCGATTTGTATTGGTTGTAAACGACAACAAGGAAATTGAATAATTTTAATCATTTTAATCATTGAAATTTATCATAAATTATTGAATTGTGTTGTTAAAACTGTTATACAAGATTTTAGATCTTACAGATGACTGAAAAATAAGTAAGTTGACACGACCGATAGATATTTTCGGAAAAATTTTCTCCCAATATTGTTAGATCTTATAACCGAATATACATTGCTTAAGACCATTTTGCATTTTAGGTGACGAAATACCTTAATAAATAAGTCACACACAGAACTCCGGCACAGTTTCCAAAATTTTGATTTTTTATATGTATCTGGCAAATTTTTTTTTCATATTTACAAATTAATGTTCACATTCACAAACCACAGTGGGTATTCATTTTCTAAATTATTTTTTCGAAAATAACTATTGCTTTCACGGGAATTCAGAATTTTGAATCCCGAATTCCAAGGAAATTTTGCGGAAATTACCTTAATTATCTTATCTAATGGTGTTTACAATAAATATATTGATTGGAATTACTAATATATTATCTTTCATATTTAATTTTATTTTTATTAATAAAGACAAGTAAAAAATGTTTTAATGGCGACTAGTTTCATATAAAATGTTATTTATCCCAAATGTAATAATTATCATAATTGTTTAATTTACAATCGATGTTGTAGCGTTGTATGTCAGCAGCTGCTACAATAGTCATAACAATGTTGTTGGTATTTTCTATGCAAAAGCTCTATACAACTCATATGACAATTTTTCATATGTTTTTCGAATGTTGTAAGAAATTTTAGTGTTTCCAATTGTTTATTTCAACAACAAACAAAAATTCAAACGATTTTAGCATAAAAAACGATAAAATGGTAACACTGAAATCAAAAACAAACAGCTGTTTGCAAACACAAAAAAAATTATTAAAAACAATTTATTTATTAGATTAAAATGTGGAATAAAGAAAATAAAAGAATTGAAAATTCATTGAAATTAATTTGGTTTATTTCGCATGTTTAATATTTTTTGTTTTTTTTATGTTTTGACATTGTTATGTGTATTTGTTTTGATTGTTATTTTTTCATTGAGAACATAAACTTATGACTTGCTGCAAAGATCTGTTCACAATCACTGTTACTACACTTTAGTAGGTACAATATACAACTTGATTGTGAATTGAACAAATGTTGTGGGTATTTTCCATGCAAAAGTTCTATACAACAATTCTTACGACAATTTTTCATAAGTTTTTTATTTGTTTATTTCAGCATATAAATAAAAAATTCAATCGATTTTGGCATAA
This sequence comes from Lucilia cuprina, assembly GCF_022045245.1. Taxonomy (NCBI): domain Eukaryota; kingdom Metazoa; phylum Arthropoda; class Insecta; order Diptera; family Calliphoridae; genus Lucilia; species Lucilia cuprina. The sequence continues at coordinate 28,312,278 of NC_060953.1, forward strand.
AAAACGATAAAGTGGTAACACAGAAATTACAAACAAACAGCTGTTTACCAAAATAAAAATTTATTAAAAACTGTTTATGTAATAGTTTAAAATGTGGAATAATAAAAATAATAGAATTTTAAATAAAAAGAAACTAATTTGGTTTATTTTGCTCGTTTAATTAGTTTAATATTATTTGATTTTTTAACTTTTAACATTGTTTGTTTTGATTTGTTTTTTTTTTTTCATTGTGTACATAAACTTATGACTTGCTACAAAAATCTGTTCACAATCACTGTTACTACACTTTAGTAGATACAATATACAACTTGAATGTGAATTGAACAAATGTATTGACTTTGACACTCATTCACAATTGAGTAATTTTTTTGCAATTAGAAAATGAGAACTTTGTATTTTTAAAACAACGTATAAATTAAAATATTTTTAATTTGAAATGTGTATGAATCTGCTTACCTTTTGAATTTAAAAGGGTGAACAACACGTGATCAGGTGAGGTAGTTGCTCTCCATCGAAGAACGCTAGTAATTAATTGATGCTAAAAATATAAATTAGAAGAGTTTATTGTTATTCAATATTAATATTAACAAATAGTAAGCAATTAGCCCAAAACAGTTTAGATACAACAACAGAAAATTTCTTCTGTTTAGGAGATATATTTTTAATTTCAATAGCTTATTTAAATATTACAAGCTTTTTATACCTTGATCTAAATTAATAATTTTTATTTCCATTTTAGTGTCACTTACTTAACTGTTACTAATCTTAAAATACATAAGGGGAATTTCAAGGGTGTCCAAGCCGTAAGCGCTTGGTACTCCTTTTTGTTACACCCACCATCAAAATAGATGGTGATATATTGTTGTCATTCCGTTTGTGACACATCGAAATATTAGTCATAGACCCACAAAAGTATATATATTTTGGGTCCTTATTAAATTCAAAGACGATTTACCGTCTGTCTGTTGAATTCATGACAGGAGCTAGGCAGTTGAAATTTTGCAAAAAAACTCTCCATAGGTAAGGTTTTCTTGGTAATGAAATGGACAATATTAATCCATGTTTATGGATAGCCCCATACAAGTGGACAAAATTTTATATGGATCGGTCAATAATTGACCCTACCCCCTTTAATGGTCCCCTTCAGAAAATGACATTAACCCTCATTACTGGCATTGAATTTGATATAAGTAAGCGACGAAATTTGAAATAAGTAAGTTTCTAAGAGTTAGGAAATACAGTTATGAAATTCGACATAAACAACTTTTATACGAACGTTAATCTTGCTACTGAATTTCATGCGGAAAATTACTTTATCTCTAATTACTGGCATAAAAATACGAGTACAGCGATGATAAAATAAACACTTTGTCACTTCAAAAGAGCTCGGTCCATAATAGAGATAAGCCGTATTGCAAATATCACTCTAATGTTTATAGGGGAGCATTCCTTTTACGGCATACAGTTTTATGGTGGGTATATAAGATTCGGCATTGCCGAATATAATGAAGCATCTCATTACTGTGGTCAATGTGAAGTAAGTATATTTATATATGAGAATACATATGTATATTTAAATAACGATTTAATCTAACCGCAGATATTATTTCTGTGGCAAAAATAAAAAACTTCGTATGTGATTTCAAAGTCTCATAAGAGTTAACCTTCTCATTTTCGTACAAACAAATTTAGTCAATATTCTTGCAAAACTTATATACAGTGAATCAATTAAGTAATTTGCCTATGTAAAATTTTATAAATTTTAAGAAAAAACTTTATCTGAACACTTATTTTAAGCAAAATAAAGCAACTTGTTTGTTGTATTTTTTGAAGAATATCTTATATTTTAAGATTCTACCATAAAAACTAAAATCGTGATATTAATTAACGGGATTTTTGATAAAATGTGAACGTATTGTTAATTTTTTAGGTCAATAAAGTAATTTGCTTTTTTAAGTTTTTTGTTCAATATTTGACTTAACATGAAATCTACGTTTCTTTGATTAAATATTCGAAAATAATAAGTAATTTTGAATTTAATACATGATATATTAGATAATCAATTGGGTTTTTGGTAATTTTGTATTGATAAACAAAAACTACATTACGGAAACCCTATCTGTTTGGGGAGTACTTTGTAAATTTTATTTAGAATTGTAGAATATTAATTCTTTTTAATAAATCTAACATTCTAGCCACTCTAAGTATGGGGACATCACCATATACCACTATAGAACTATTACATGCTAAAATCTCCATTTTCAACCTCATATTTTAAATGCTTTATTTTATGAGTAAGATACAGTAGGCGTATTTGGATCTGGATAGTTATTCTTGATTTGGGTTCTAAATATATATGTGTATGTATTAGCTGAAAAATATTGCTTTTGTTGACCTTAGGGTATGATAGCCACCTCTATTTTAAAATATCTAAATTAGGTATTTTTCCTTCACTTCACATTGGTTTCAAGCAACCTAAGGTCTGTTTAGAGGTCTAAATTTAAATATAGTGATAAATCAGGAGTCCAATGGTTTTCCTTGAATACAAATCGCCTCCCTTTGGCAGTTAAATATTTTGAAAGACCACTCAGTGTGTTTTTTCTAATAATTCTTTGGATCATTTCATCAATTACTCTATTTTATATTTTTTTAATGTTATTGATTAAACATCTCATAATTATATTTCATTGATTTAAACTTGTTCTAGAAATCTAAACTAATTTTTTATATCGAAATTGCTTCATTATTATCCTTTAAACATTTTAAAGGCAAATAACATCACATTTTCACACAATGAGGATATATATTTTTGCAAATCGCAATTGTAAAATACTTAACATTCGTGAAGAAACAGAGGTACAAAAAGAAAGAGGTGTAGAGTAAGTATAGAATGAAATACTGAGAGTAAAGAAATATTATGTTATAAGTAGAGGAGGATATAGAAGGTTTTGTCCTTGTTTACTAATAAGTGCCTTGATCAAGTATGGCTTGGTGGTCCGAAAACCAATTACTGTGCCTGACAAAGGCATTAATATTATCCAGTCTAGCCTGGATAGTTCTGACAAATCGTAAAATAGTCGCTTTCATAGATATAAGAATTAACAGAGATGATAAAAGAGACACATATGATATTCAATGATAGATAAACTTCAGTTTCAGTTTGTATGATTTTTCTTAAAGTTTATTTAAAATTAATTTTAAAACAAAAAATATTCAATTAAATTATTTCTTACTTGCTAAAATTTAATATATACTTTTATTCTTAAAAAATTATTCTAATGCCTTGGGACACCCAATAGTTTTGTTTTATCCTCTAGTATAAATAAAAAATCCACTTAACGATTTTGAAAATTTTAACCACAATAGTTTTCCATATGAGAGTTGCCAAGCAAATTATTGTAAGTTTGAGCCAATTTCTATATATGAAAAATTTCAATTATCTAACAGTTTTTAGGAAAGTCCGGCCATTATCATCTAAATTTTCACATGAATGTCAAAGTTCATCATGTAAAATTTGAAGATTCTAAATTGAATAACTAGATATAAAATTTTTTCTGTTTAATACATGTGGAGGCCAAAATGTTCAGATGAATATCAAAGTAAATTCTGCAATATTTGAAGAATCTACTTCTTTTAGTTTCCCAGTTAAATGAATTTTGTATTTAATTCATATGGTAGTAAACTTATTAGAAGTCCGCCGTTATACTGTAATGTCAAAGTTCTTCAAGTAAAATCTAAAGATTCTAGCTCCAACAGTTTCTCAGATATACGAATTTTTCTATATTATTCATATGGAGGATCCAAGCCCCCCAGATAAAAGTCCGCTAATTTTTCATAAAATGTTCGGATGAATGTAAAATTAAAGTTCTTCGTGCACAATTTTAAATTTCGTTCTATAACAGTGGAGGACTGTAACTGTTATATTATCTCAAGATAAACGAACTTTGTATTTAATTAATATTGGAGGTGCCGCTCCAATCATTGGTAGTCCAATTTATTACCCAAAATGTTTACAGGTATGTTAAAGTTCTTCGTGTAAAATTTTTAAGATTATAACTGTAATAGTTTCCAAGATAAACGCATTTTTTATTTAATTCATATGGAACGTACCACGACCCCTATTGCTAGTACGTCAATTTTTACCCCAAAATGTTCACATAGATGTTAAAGTACTTTGTGCAAAATTCACATTCATATGGGGGTGGGAGGTGCCACTCCCCCTATTGCTAGTCCGCTAATTTTTTGACCTAAGTATTTATGTTGATACTAAAGTGGCTCCTAAAAATTAGAAGACTCTGTTATAATTTCTCAGAAATACTAATTAGAGATTTTCTTTATATGGGAGGGGCCACGCTCGCTATAGCTAGTCCGCCCATTTTGCGCTCATATGTTCATGTGGATGTCAAAGTTGTCCATACAAAATTTGAAAACTCTAGCTGTTGCTGTTTCTGAGATATGTGATTCGAAATACTTGCTATGTATGTGGGCGTGGCATTTTGCATTAATAAAAAGAAGCCTATTGTTCCTTCTAGGTAGAAAGGAAGACACTGTGAAAATTTCAGGAATATCGGTCCAGCCGTTCAGCAATCTATAAAGTCCAAACATACATACATACATACATACATACATACATACATACATACATACATACATACATACATACATACATACATACATACATACCCACTAAACACTGTGCAGAGTTGTCGGTCAGAATTCGTTACGAAATCTGATGTAAATTCCTTGGGATATTCTGAAGGAATTTTAGACAAATCTGATTAAAGTCGGACAAATATCTGATACCATACCTGAAATTGTTTCGACATTTCGTATGAAAGTCTGATCAAATATAAGAAAGTCTGATAAATGGTGAAGTGTATATAAGATTGGGCACAGCCGAATATAGAAATATTCTTTGTTGTAATTAGGTTAGGTTGATAGGAGGATGTATACTATATCAAATCCGAAGAAATACACCTAGGCAACAATCGGGCGCTCCTTATCATGGGAGAGAAAAAAAAGAGGGAACTGAATGAATTATTTTTCAGTGTTCAGAAACTCCTGAACGTAATTCCTTCGAATCTTCCAAATCAGTGTTAGTCAGGAATGTTATTTCCGGAATAACATCACTTCCAAGATACTTGGATCTAACTTCTAACTGACAGTGGCAAAGAAAGTACTCCAAAGTTTCACTGTCCTCTCCGCATGCTCTACATACGTCTGAATAAATGTGCTCGTAATCCTGTGTGTCCACTCAGAATACGTACTATCATACTAACTTCAGACTTTCTGATTTTGAGGAGATTTTTCGTCTTGCTCTCATCAGGGTCACCCCATAGGATTTTCATGGTTGTACCCACTGTTTCCTTATTCCAAGAGGTCTTATGGGATTCTCTCACCCATATTTTAAGTTCAGCTTTTGTTGCGTCTAATGGTTTTCGTTTTTCAGGTTAAGAGAGGCCTGGTACCCATATGATGTGAACCTTACCTCTGGGAGAGTATTTAGTGAAATCTTTTTTATAATCCAATATGGTCTTATATTTAGTACTATCTCCTGATATAGCCCTAATTGCTTTTTTGGCTGTCGGCAAATATATTAAGCGCTGTGGGCGCCATATTTATTTAATCCAATTTATTCATCCGTTATTGCTCGTACTTCTGCTTGGAAGCTTGTGTAACAACGGATTCCTACTGGTATTTGCTCTAATGTTCCGCTTGACCAAAACATTCTATCTGTTGCACTTTTTGTCGAAAGCAGTCCACCAGATTATTGAAGCATAATGTAGAATTGGTCTAGTTACACTTTTATAAAGCCAATGTGTCATAGTAGGACTAAGACCTCATTTCATGCCTATAGTTCTCCTACATATCGCCCAGCACCGATGTGCTTTGTTGATCCTATCCTCTATGTGATGTCTCCATTTTAATTTTCGGTCCAGGATTACACCTATGTACTTAACTTTGTCTGTCACTGGTATCTTCTTGCCCAGGAAGCAAGGTTCGGTATATGTAGAAATTTTTGTCTTTCTTGTGAAAAGACAGATTTCCGTTTTTGCCGGGTTAACATTGAGGCCTCTCGGTTGAGCCCAGCTTAAGGCCGTATTCAGAGCCTCCTCTTCTGCACAAAAAATTTGGATCTTTTCCTTTACGACATTGTCTGCATAACAGACAGGTCTAAGCTCTTTCTTGCTTAGGGTCCTTAGGAGGCTATTAATCGTGGTAACCCACAGTAAAAGTGACAATATGCCACCCTGTGGTATACCGCGAAATACTTTTTTCCTGTGGTTGATCCAGATACGGAGCACCCGTTTAAAATAAAACAGTGTGCCCGTTATTGAAGGCGCCTTCAATGTATACCGCCAGTGTATATAGTTTGCTATCAAATAATGCACCTATGTAGTGGACAACTTCGTTTAAGGCGGTTTCCACCGATCATCCCTTTACATTAGCATGCTGCTTAAATTTTAGGTCTTTGTCGGGTATACTGCTTTTAACCATACTATCGACTATCCGTTCCAAGGTTTTAAGTAGGAAGGACGTAAGACTTATCGGTCGATAAGATTTAGGTGTCGCATAGCTAGGTAAATATCTGAGACAGATGTACGGAAAACAGTTCCTTTTCCCTTTAACCATATCAGATGTAATTACAATTTCCGTGTTAGCCTCCCCTTCCTCCAATATCGGTTCATCTATTTTATTCGATATACCGGGTGGGAAATGGGAGTCCATTAGGAGTTTCAGTATCGCCTCCATATCCTTCAGCCTTCTGCCCGTGTCGTCAACCATAGATTCCGGTTGGACATGAGTTTTGGATAGGAGTGCTCGTCTGAAACTCTTCAATTCTGAATTTCGTTTAAAAGCTCTTCTCAACATATAGTTATATTCAATACTTCATCTCTGAATGAAATACTACCACCTCCGTAGTAGTATTTTGCTCACGATTGCAGGATGACGAAGACACGTGACTCGTGAGTGGATCAACACTTGCCGCTGGTACTGGGTTATTAAGGCTCTGCACCGTAACTTTCGTCTTTTTATTTTCCATGTTGTTTTTTCCAGTTTTTTGGTCCGCGGGGAATATAATATTCCCAGGTGGTGGGTAATCTGCCCTCCCTCAGATTGAGTCCACTAAAACTGGTGGAGGACAGATGGTCCATCACCACCACCACCCCCAATCTGCCACCCCGGGACGCGCTCGGTAGGAGAAACCGGAAAACTCCACCGAGTTATTGTAATTATATTTATTGAATCAGTAAAAATATTTAACGGAAATTAAATTTATTTTAATAAAGAGTTTGTTAAAAAATATTTTCCCTCTCTGTGAAAATTAAACAAATTAGTTATAAACTCAAATAAAAATATTTATAAAAATCAAAATTAAATTTAAGCAAATAATTGTGTTAATAAAATAATAGTACATATTTTTTTCTGTGTAATGTTTCATTTAATTTTTAACAAAAATTTTGGTTAAGTGATAACTCATTAATATATCAAGAATATGTAAAAACAAGAAAAGTAAATTAACAAATTATTTCTTAAAATATATATTTGTATGAGATTTCATAAAAACGCATCGAGCTCTCAAATTAGCTCTCTGGTTTTTATTCTTTCACGTGTACATAACTTCCAAACAAAGAGAATGAGAGCTTGGAAGTTATTTCATTGAGATACACATTAAGAAATCTCTGATGTTAAACATAAAGATAAGTTCTTTTTCCGAAAGTTATTTTTGCAAATAAGAATGTTTGATATTTATTATTTATTTAAATTTTAAAACCTCATAAGGAAAATATTAAGTATTTGAAGAACTTTCTTCTAAGTGATTTAAAAAAAAATATGAATAAAGGTTAATCTACGACATGAAATACTAAACAAATGTAATACTCGATAATATATATTAATTCGTAACATTATATACATTATTTACAACATTATACTGTAAATGTTTTCTAATTATTGACATTTAAATCACTGCATATTCTTGTAAGATATTTATATAGATATTTATTTAATAATTGTTTAATTAATTTCGATTTTTATAAATATTTTTATTTAGGTTTATAAAGGAAAATATTATCTAACAAACACTTTATTGAAATAAATTTAATTTTCAGTAAATATTTTTATTTATTCAATGTTTTTGTTTGATTTTTTGTTTTATTTTTATGTCAGAATATGGAATACAACAATAAAACAAGTTTTGAATGTATGAATTAATATAATTCTTATTTGGTTTATAACATTAAATGTATATAAATGCAGAAGTCTATGAGCCAGGATGGAAAATTTCGAGCATCTGTTAAGATCCGGATTGGAAGATCAGTCCCGAACTGTGGCAGGTAGGTTGGTTCCTGGAAGACAACCTTATCGATATTAGTAATCAATAAGACTGAAAGATGTGCATCTATCTATCATAACAAGTTCTGAATCTGCTCCCCATTGAGAAATACGTTGAGAGTCTAGCGACTAGAAACTTATTCATACTGTTTGAATCAGCTCGAGTTAGACCAAAGCGTGTAGGCTACATAAGAATATTGTACGAGGTAGGTCTAACAGTCTTTTCTGATGGATTCTGGCACTGGGGCCGGAGTGTATTAAATAGATGACAACATTAAAGTGTACTACAGATTTCCTATCAATATGGGAATCCGTGGATATTATTTGGTCACACATTAGTAGGGGTCGAAATTTAATGATTTATGGTGACAGTCAGGCAGCTCTGTATGATTATTTTAGTAGGGGTAATAACCGGACACTGCGCAATGGGAGCTTTTAGGGGTAACAGTGTCAGTAACACAAATTTTTTGTTTGAGGATTATCTCCAAAATTGCGACCTGTAGTTTAAAAGCTCTATTCGGGGGGTTCAGTTGAATGGGGGCTAGGTGAAATAACGGACCGATATTAATCATTTCAATAGGCTTCGTCTACGGTATAATAGAAGATCATGTGTCAAATTTCATTGAATTATCTCCAAAATTGCGACCTGTAGTTTGATTACAATGTTTACAAGCTCTATTCGTGGGTACAGTTGTATGGGGGCTAGGTGAAATTATGGACCGATCTTAACCATTTTCAATAGGGTTCGTCCCTGGGACAATATAAGATCATGTACCAAATTTCATTCAATTATCGGCCTGAAGTCTGATTACAAGGTTTACATAGACAGACAGACGGGCGGGCGGACTTTAAGGTGGGTATAGGACCAATATTATTCTGCGTTACAAACATCAGCAAACCCAATATACCCTCCCCACTAAAGTGGGGAGTAATTACAACAGTGACAAATTCAAGATCGGTACAGCCGTTTAGCTGTCTATAGATTTCAAACCAACAAATAAATAAACATACATTTACACTTACTGATAGTCAACACATATTTCAAATAAAAAAATATCGGCAGCGGTATTTTTTAACATAACATAAGATTAAACAATATATTATATATAAATACCTTTCTTTCGTTATCCTCAGATAATCCAAGATCACGTCCATGAGCAATAGCAAGTCGGTTTCCTTGCACTAAATTTCCAACCATGACTGAAGCAGGTCCCACGGAAGTGTCTGTAATACCACATCCAGATGAACTTAGTTTTGCGGTAGATTGCACACCTTTTATGATGTTAGTATTAGAATGTAAATTTCCAACCAATTAAGCACATTATGATACAGAGTAGGTGTTATTATGGTAGTAGAATATGTATGAAATATGTAAGTGTGAATAAATAAATTAGGATGCGAAGGATGATGAATATTATGTCTTAAATATTTTATAGGTAGTTGATAGGTTAAGATGTAAGTCAAAATTAAGGAAAATACGACTGTATAAAATACATATGTATCATTCCGTGTCATACTCGTTTACTAATATAACTAATATGTTTTTTTTTCAAAAATCACTGTGTTTTATAAAACTCCACATAGGACATTTTGAAGTACTGTTTTAATATTCAGACATTTTTTAATTTGTATTGGATTTAGGGACCTTAACGGATAAATGTTTTCCAAGTATGATACCATGAAACGGATGTTAGCATTACTTCTGCAAAATAAAGAATTTAAGGCAGTAAAATAAAATCTGTTATAGAGCTTCATCTCGACAACCTAAATGAAGATGGTTATTTTCGCTGATAATCAGTTGTTTTCGAATTAGTTTGTTTTCATTTTGCGTAATTAAAAATAGCAATTAGATTAATATTAATATTCTTGCACAAATTAGCTACTCGCACCAAATTTTATACATTTTTCGTTTTGAAATAACAAAAGAATTAGAATATGGGGATAAAAGTTTCTTTAAAATTTAAAATACCTGTTAAAATATTTTTTTTGGCATATTTTCTCGAAAATGCATCAAATAAAAGTTGTAAGAAACAGCTACTAAATTACTCTTTAACTTTAGTAGCTGTTTCTCTTCAATATTATCAGACTAAATGTTAAAATAGTTCAAACCCTGAACTATGTTAGTCGCTTCTATAAGTTCGAATATTACTACATATTTTCTCCATCACATCTGGAATCTGGGATATCATATCCTGAGTTTTGAGAAAACGCAATTTTGTTCCCTTTTCGAGACTTAATATCAGCGCCCTGAGTGATTTAAATATAACATTTCACAAAGTACAATTTCGTTGTAATATTTGTATCGTAGCTATGAGATACCACGCATTTCCTGGGAAAACTTCATCAAATTATATCAAAGATGTTGACATTGAAGGACGGACACCACATCAACATATAGCGCCCATTCCAATTTAAAAATGTATAAATATTAAAATTCGCACAATCAGTGCGTATTTCCATAAAATAATTGATAATGACTTTCAATAATAACCACTTACTTATTCACAAACTTACTTATTATTACTACATATCGTCCTGATTACATAGAAGTTGTCTAATAACAACTTATTAATGTGTTAAATAAATACTTTTTATTTCATACGTCTTCTTTTTCCCTGAAGATATTACGTTTTCGCTACGATTTACATTAAATGATTTTTCTAATTACTTGTTAGCGATTTAGTAAGGTATTTGCTCCAATGACAATACCGCACAGTGTTCGATTTTTAAATTAGACTAGCCAGGACCCCAAAAACTAACTTTCATTTTAATCAGACTTTACGTACGTTAAGTGTGATCGTGCCCTTCATTGCTAATGGTTATTTTAATTTTTTAGTCAATAAAGTATTTTGATTTTTAGGGTTTTTGTTAATTTTTTAATATTGCTGTATTTTTTTAAATATTTACAATTTTTATTATTCCTACAAATATTTAAAAACAAAACTAAATAAGGTAATTTCGATCGAAATCTACACGAAATCAAGTAATTTCCCATACATTTTATTAATTTGATATCAAGTAATTTTGCTTAAAGCTGCGTTAGAGCACTCCACACTCTAGCAAATTGTATTTCTTTCTTTTTCATACCAATATAATTTCAAATTTGACTATCTCGTTTGATACCACTCCAGAGTGTAGATTATTTTCACTCTGGAATTAACAAAAAATGTAAATGCTAACATGACAAATGTTAATTAAAAAAATTGTAAAAAAAGATATATATTTTTTAATAAATAAGCTTATTTGAATGTGTTCGTAGGATTACTGATGATTCTTATTTTGCAGGTAAGGGGTTTGGTTGAACCGAAGGGACTTGGCACATACAGAAGACAGGTAGGTTGAACACTGTTTACGAGAGACATGTTTCAAAGGATTAGTGCTGGACAGGTTCGACATTGGTTATACAAGCTTTTTATGAATTCGTTTGTTTGCTGGAGGAATTGGCAGATTGTAAACATAGGTTTAGTTCGAAACTAGGTGGTATTTAAAATAAATTGAGGGGGAGTGAAAAGAAATGAAAAGTTGAATAACTCAAATAGTACTAAGGAAAATAGGTTACACATTTTAAAAACTTGTGGTATTTTCAACGGGCTGATCTGTCAGTAACCTGCAATCGGCATGGGAAGTTGGAAAACGGTTATTTAAACCGATTTGAGGGAAATAAACAAAACAATTAATTTTTTTAACTTTTGTAAATACATATACATGGAATGTATTTTGTTGACGTATTCTTTGAGGACTGCAAATTTATTGCGTATTCCTGGACTTATGGCATATTTTCTTCTAATTTGTTCTAATACGTGCAAATTTGTACTTTTAGTAATTAGATCGAAAATAAAAGAACACACAGTTTCATAAGACATGAAAAATATATCTGTATGCATTGTTCATTTATTTAAAAAAGAAATTAAAATAAACATGCCAACATGCATACTTTTAATTCTTTCAATGTATCATGTTTCCACGCTAGAAAGAGGAAATGTGTTTAGAACAGCTGTCCATTCCACTTTAGTTAGTTTTAAAAAAAAGTATGTACATATGTACATCAAATCCGAAGAAGTACACATAGGAAGAAGTACACTCTCGGATCTGTTCTGCGCTTTTTACCAGTGCCTCAGGTGGGAAGCGAACCCACGATCTCCAGATTATAACACTAGTCTTTCGGAGGCCAAACTTACGCATGTTTCTTACTAAACTAATTTCTTTCTGACTAAACTAATTTCTTTCTGACTAAACTAATTTAAATTTTTATATTCATTATAAAATTTGTTTTTAATAATTTTTATGTATGTATTTATTTCTGACTCAAGTTGTCATTTTTCAATTAACATTAGTCATGTTGAAGATAACATTATCATGTTAACTCCAAAGTAAAAATAATCTACACTCTAGCGAAGAATTTGTTTGACTCTGGAGTGGATTAAAACGAGATAGTCAAAATTTTTACAACTATTCACAAAACAAAAATTAATAAAAAAAATTAAAAGCAGATAAAAACAATATAATTCAATTCAAAATTTTCAAAAATTATAATAAATGTGATAAATATATTGTTTAAATATTAAATAAATGCAGATTTACAAAAAAGTACGGACTTAGCATGCAAGCAAAAATTCCCGTCTGAACAGGTAAGATATCATTATAATTGTACATTTATAGTTTCGACGCAAATTATTTAATTTCAGCTCGGTCTGAATAGGCCACTTGATATTTTGTTGGTACGACAAAATTTTGATATTTCTTAACCGATTTATTATCCTATGTACCCACAAGAATTTATCAATTTCTGACTTAACATGAAATCTATCGTTTTTTTATTTCGTTGTAAAACACTAGTTTACAACGATTTTGCTCATGATATAAAACATATATGGATATTTTTTTTGTCGTCTAAGTCAAGAAAAAATATTCTAGAAAATCTAGGACGTCAAATTTTTGAATTATTCATAAAGAAAATGCTGAAAACGGTTAAATTAGGAGGACAAAATTAAATATTTAGGGAATTAGTTATTTTGTATACAAAAAAATTTGACTGGTCTTCCTCACAACTCTGTAAAAATAGATTTCTAGATTTGGACCTAGAAAAAAATTTTGGTGAGTTATAAAACTATATATTATAACAAAATAATCTGGGTTTTTCATTTTGTATTGATAAACAAAAACTACATTAAGGAAATCTCCATCTATTTGGGGAGTAATGTGTGAATTTTATTTAGAATTGTATAGTATTGATTCTTATTCAATAAAGTACTAAGTACCAATTTGTATAAGGAATTTAGAGACGATATATGTGAAATTCAATGGTTTTCTTTGGATACAAGCCGCCCCCCCCTGGTAGTTAAAAATGTTGAAAAACCACTCAGTGCATTTTTTCTAAAAAAAATCTTTGAATTATTTCATCACTTACTCCATTTTATATTTTATAATGAAATTGATAAACATCTTACAATGGTATTTCATTGATTTACACTTGTTCTAAGCCATGTCCCTCTGTCTGTATGTTTGTTCAAATCAGTTTTAGAGGACCGAGATCCGAACCTTCAATACTCCTCTTAGACAAGCTTTCGGGAAACTCGCTATTTAAAATCAGCAAAATCGGTCCATAAATAACAAAGATATGAGCAAAAATCCGAGACAACCTCTGAAAATTTCATCAATAATTGAGATTCTTTATTCATGCTCTGACAGAAAATGCAAAAAAGAAAAACAAAATACATAATCATACGGTAAATTTTGTTATTGTACGCTTGTTTATAAAAACAAGTAAGAGTTATATATTCGTCTGTACCGAATCTTATATACCCTTCACCATAGTGTGTTAAAATAACAGTCAGTACCATAAAGTCCTCTTTTACATCACTTTCTTCGGGCACAACATGCTTAAGTTCATGTTTCTAGATTCAATATTATAGAAAATTCAAGAGTACCTTTTGAAAAACGAAAAAGTACCAAAAGATCCCTTTTATGGGTTCTCACTTAATTCAGACTCTTCATACCCAATATTTCTAGGATCAATATTATAGAAAATTCCAAAGGTGAACTTTTAAAAAACAAAAAGTAAAAAAGGTCACATTTTCCGGTTTTCACCAAATTCCGTGTCTACATAATTAATTTCATATTTCTAGGTTCAATATTAAAGAAAATTTAAAAAATACCTTTTGCAGAATGAAAAAGTACCAAACAATCTCCATTAAATTAAAAAAGTACTCTTTGAAAAACGAAAAATACCAATAAGTTCCCTTTTATGGGTTCTCACCAAATTCAGACTCTACATACTTAATTTCATATTTCTAGGTTCAATATTAGCAAAAATTCAAAAAGTACCTTTTAAAAACATAAAAAGTACAAAAAAGTTTCCTTTTTCTGGTTCTCATCTAATTGCGACTCTACATACTTAATTTCATGTTTCTAGGTTCAATATTATAGAAAATTCAAAAAGTTCCTTTTGCAGAACGAATCAGTACCAAAAAATCCCGATTGATTTGTTCTCGTCTAATCCGGGCTCTACATACTTAATTTCATGTTTCTGGGTTCATTATTATAGAAAACTAAAAGTAAGGTACAAAAAGTTCCCCTTTATGGGTTCTTACCTAACTCCGAACCTACATACTTAATTTCATATTCCTAGTTTCAATATCATATAATATATATTATATAGAAAACTCAAAAAGTACCTTTTGAAAAAGTACCAAAAAGATCCCCTTTATGGGTTCTTGCCTAATTCCGAACCTACATGCTTAATTTCATGTTCCTAGGTTCAATATCATATAATATTCAAAAAGTACCTTTTGAAAAACACCAAAAAGATCCCTTTTATTGGTTCTCTCCTAATTCAGACTACACATATTTAATTTCATATTTCTATGTACCTTTTGAAAAACGAAAAAGTACTAAAAAGTTCCATTTTATGGGTTCTAACTTAAGCCGGGCTCCACATACATATTTTAATGTTTCTAGCCAATAAGAACACATTAGTACTGCTTTCGCTCTGCTCCTCTTACTTTGCTGCTCTCGCTCTGCCTTGTTTTTATAAACAAGAGTACAATGACAAAATTTGCCGTATGATTATGTATTTGGTTTTTGTTTTTTGCAATTTCTGTCTGAGCATGAAAAAAATCTAAATTTTTTATGAAATTTTCAGAGGTTGTCTCGGATTTTTGCTAATATCTCCGGTATTTATGGACCGATTTTGCTGATTTTAAATAGCGATCTTCTCGAAAGCATGCCTAACAGAATTATTGAAGATTTGGATCTCGCCGATATCTGTCTTCGGAATGACAAACTTTTATATACCCTTCTCACGATGGTGAAGGGTATAACAAGGCAGAGCGAGAGCAGCACTAGTGTGTTGTTATTGGCTAGAAACATGAAATTAAGTATGTGAAGCCTGTCTGAACCCATTGTGACTAACATGGTAGTCTGACAGACACCAAAAAAATCACAAAAATTTGATTTTTCAATTTGTACCTTGTCAATAAACACTGGGTTGCATTGTGGTGTCGAAGGGAAAAAATATTATAGTAATTAACAACTTAGACCCTTAAACAATAAATATAAATAGTTTAAGTTGGTTTCAAAAACAGATCTTAGAAAATACAAGCTTTCAAAAAATGGTGTCTAGCAGACACCACTTCAGTAAAATAGTTATAAAAAATCCACGTCGGTCTCAGAGGGTTAAGTTAGAATTCATAAAAGGGAATTACTTTTTCGTTCTACAAAAGGTACGTAGGGACGTAAAATCAGGTATGTAAACGTTCTACAAAATGTACTTTTAGAATATCTATAATATTGAACCTAGAAACAATGAATTTTTTGGTACTTTATCGTTCTACAAAAGGTACTTTGTACATTTTTTATAATATTGAACCTAGAAACATGAAATTAAGGATTAGGTAAGAACCCGTAAAAGGGGACTTTTTGGTACTTTTTAATTTTTCAAAAGGTATTTCTTGTATTTTCTATAATATTGAACCTAGAAACATGAAATTAAGGATTATGTAAGAACCCATAAAAGGCGACTTTTTGGTACTTTTTATTTTTTCAAAAGGTATTTCTTGTATTTTCTATAATATTGAACCTAGAAACATGAAATTAATTGTGTAGAGTCGGAATCAGATGGTGAATTAATTTTTGGTACTTTTTCGTTTTTCAAAAGGTATTTTTTAAATTTTTATAATAATGAATCTGGAAACGAGAAATGAAATATATGTTGTCGAAATTATATGAGAAGCCATAAACGAGAACTTCATTATACTTTTTTTTTTTGAAAAATACTTTTTTTAATTTCCTATAAAATTGAAAATAGATACATGAAATTAAGCCCAGAGTAATAACAATAAGGGTTTTTTTAATCACTGGATTTATTTTGCATTTATTTTATTCCGAAAAATAACTATCTTAGGAGGCTGACATTTAATTTTGGTTATCATTATCTGAAAATACGCTGTCTAAGTTAATACAAGGTCAAAGAAAAATTAATTTCAGTGCAAAAATGGCGTTTCTGTAGCTAAAAGAAGTAAATTCAATTTATATTTATTAAATCCAAAAAAAGTAGTTACATTTAGCTAATTTCAATATGGCGATGCTAAAAATAAACAAAATTGCTGTAAATGTTGCACTTCCTGTTATTTCAGTACAAATACACCTTTTTCAACAAATTGCTAAAGTTTGAATTGAAAAATTATAATTTTAACATTAAATTTTGAAATAACTCCTTCTGTTGGCCGCTTTTGACATTATGATTTGAAATTTATTTAAACTCGATTAAAACCTTTTGCCTTATCCACCTGGCGTACAGTGCAAGAACTAACATTTGGATTTAATAAATCCATTTGTTTAAAAAATGCTGCTATTAATAACCTGTAAAGAGAACTTTTTGGTACTGACTGTTTTTTTTAACATATCATGGTGCAGGGTATATAAGATTTGACACGGCCGAATATAGCACTTTTACTTGTTTACATTGGAGTTGCCTCATTTTTTTCCTTTAAACATTTCTAATGCAAATAACTTCTCAGTTTATCACAATGAATATATCATTTTTGAAACTTGCAATTAAAAGATACTTAACACGTATCCTTTTAACAAAAAATTCAAAAAATTCGTAATTCCGAAGTCAGGAATGTTATTTTTGAAATAACATCACTTTCAAGATACTTGAATCTGCAATAAAATATTTTTAAATAGTAAAATATTCTTCAAAATTGCGGCCTGTAGTTTGATTACAAGGTTTACATGGACGGACGGACAGACGGATGATTCTAAGCCGATTGGTACACTTTAAGGTGGGTATAGGACCAATATTATTGTGCGTTACAAACATCAGCACAAACCCAATATACCCTTCCCACTAAAGTGGTGTAGGGTATAACAAAGCGGTTAAAAAGTTGTCATTATTTAATAATAGTATGATTTGAATTAGTTTATATATCTTTATTCACTTATTAAGTGCTGAGAAAATATATAAAAATAAAAATATGGTCAATATGTTAGGAAATAATTGCTACCAATTAATTTTAATATATATCGCCCGTTTAGTTAAAAATTTACGTTGTTGAAAAAATATGATCAGAATGTTGAAAAATTATATAAACCTATCACAAATTAATACGTAATACATTTTGAATGAAAAAATATATTTTTATAGTTTTCGGCAAAAACACGATAAGCCAGACCTATGTGCAGTGGCAGAGATAGTGCTCCAGAGTTTCACAGTTCTCTCCACATGCTCTATCTTCGTCTGAATCCGCGCGGCCAAATTTGTATAGATGTGCTCGCTATACAACGTACAACTTCAGACTTGCTCATTTTGAGGAGATATCTCGTCTTATTTTTATCAGTGTCACCTCATAGGATATTTTTGGTTCCACCCAACGTTTCATTATTCCAAGAGGCCTTATGGATTTTCTCACATATATTTTTTTGGTTTTTCGTTTGTCAGGCTAACTTTTAAACATCTGCATGTGTAAACTTGTTCTTAAATTCACAAGGTTTGAACAAATGAATTATACTCTCATATAACTTGCTTAATATAGAAAGACCTGGTTCGCACTGGGAAACTTTTGTTGAGAAACTATTGATTTTTGTTTAAGAGAAAGGGATGGTTGATATTTCTCTCTCTTTCTCTCACGCACAATAATCAAAAGTTTCCCAGTGTGAACCAGGTCAAACGAAACATTGCTCGTCTGGCTCGTTGATAGTTGTTTAAAGTTTGATATCATTTGTCAAAAACAACCTAATGACAGCAAAAACATCTGGAATATACGATTGATAAGAGTGATCAGTTCACACTTTTACGTACAAACAGTCATTAATGTTTTATGTAAATGCGAAGATTTTCGCATTCACTGAACGAAACTTCGTAACAAGGGTCAGTGTTGCCACTTTGGTTATTATTAACCAAAATTGGTTATTTTTATTTTGCATGTGTAAATGTAAATTATTTTTTCGTTTTTGCTATTTTTTGCAAATATATAAATTATTTTATAGCAATCATCAAAAAAGTTGGGAAGTAGGTATCAAAATGTTGGTCCTTAGTAAATTTTAAGACGATCCGTCTGAAAGAGCTGAAATTTGGCAAACTATTTTAAGTTGACCCAGTTTGTTTGGTATTGAAAATGGACAATATCGGCCAAAGATTTCACCTAGCTCCCATATTTAGCCCTATTCAGAAAATTACTATATTGCTAGTAACTGGTTTAAAAAAGCATATATAGCAATGAAATTCGACATAAACAAGCTTTTTTGGAGCCGAAATGTTTTTGTCAAAGCATATGAGGATCGGCACATAATTAATTGACACTTTTCTCCGTATGAAGTTCCCTCAGTAAATTATTTCAAAGCTCATAATTTGCTATAAAACCACAATATAGCAACAAACTTCAACATAATCGTGTTTAACTAAACTCTCTATGTAAAATTTTATGAGAATCGGTCAATAATTGAGTTTAACCCCTATATAAGGTCCTCTTAGGAAAATGACTTTAACCTATATGTTCCGTAAACATTTCTAGTTTAAAAACGAATTCTCATAAGTTTTCTCGTTAAAAAAAAAACGAGCACACAAATCTAGTCGAAAGTATATCGATTTTAACTTTATTAAAATAATTGTAACTTAATATAAATGCTATGGACATTTTAAACTTTTTTTTTTCATTTAAAATATGATTATTTTTCTGAATTTTACGTTCATATAAAAATTCGATTTGCAGAAAGAAAATCTACCTACCACATTGAAACATAATTGAACCAATATCCTATACAAGCTCAATTTCTGAAAATGAATTTATAACTTTAAAGTTTCTGAAAAGAAATTCATGACTTTAAAGTTCATAGCCAAATGAAAACATGAAATAAAAAATAATTTTGGTTACTATTTTCTAAATTTGGTTATATTTTATTCACATTTTAGTCAGAAAAAAATTTTGTTGTGGCAACACTAACAATAAAATATACAAAAACAATTATTTAGTTTTTTAAAAGCATTCATCAAAGCATGTTGATGTCGCTTCGATTCAGAAATTACATTTTATTACAAATTGTGGCATGCATATACATGAATGTGTGTGAAAAATGTAAAAGAAAAAATGACATTGACTATTTGCATTTTTGTCAACTTATAATTGTACTAATAGTATTCTATTTTCTAATAGTATTTTATTCTTGTTTGGTTAAAATAAACACAAATTCTATAAAATCACTCATAAGTTGTCTCGAAACTTTCCGAAACAGATAATACATTATTCCAATTTGTTTTTCACATTGTGTTTTACCAAAATGAAAACAAAATTAAATTTGTATGTAAAAACTACTATAGAGGCGCTACACAAAAAACATACTTCTTTATATGCAATATTATTATTATTTTTGGTAAGCGAAAAAATAATGAGTTAAAATACTAATGAAAAAGTAGTAAAAGGAGTAAAATTACCATTTTAACTCAATGTTTTTGATAAATATTGCAATATTTGGCAATTCAAACCTATCTTAAAAATTTAAAAGGGACTTAAATGTCATGGTGGTTGTGTTGTCTAAAAGAAAGAATAATGGTGAAATTATTTAAATTTATTACAAAAAGTAAGGAAATTAATGTCTGTAAATTAAGACTAGTATAGAAACGGCATGATCTATCGTTAAAAATATAGGAGAAAGTTATTTTTTTATTCGAAAGCTTAATACTAGTTTTAGCATCACTATTAAAGTTACGGTCATATAGTAGTACATATAAGCAAAATTGCGAGGATATTAGTACTTAATAGTTTTTCTTATCACTTAAACTTAATGTTTATTGTATTTGCGACACTCTTAATCTATTTAAAACCACGAAAATAATTTATATTTTACAAACGAAAAAAATATATATTTTTAATTCTTTGACATTTCATTTTAATTGAAACTGAAAAAAGAAAAGTTGTACATTTTCGTATTGAAAATTCAAAGAAAAAAAATAAATAACAAATATTTTCATTTAATATTAATAACACAAAAAAAATAACGTCCAAATAATACATTTTTATACCCACTATCAAAAAAAGATGGGTATTGAAAATGAGCAATATCGGTCCACGTTTTCGGATACAAGTGGACCCCCGAAAAACAGATTTAACGGGCATATCTGTTTTAAAAGTATGAGTCTAGCGATGAAATTCGACACAAATAAGTTTCATATGAGCCAAAATCATCCTACCAAATTTTATGAGTATCGGTCCATAATTGACCCTACCCCCATACAAGGTCCCCTTCGGAAAATCGATATAACGCTCATTACTGGTTTAAAAATAAGAATTTTGTGATGAAATTCGACACAAATAAGTTTCATGCAAGTCAAAATCTCTATAGCAAATTTTATATGGATCGGTCCATAATTGATCCTACCCCCCATATAAGGTCCCTTCAAAAAATTACTTTAACTCTCATTACTCGATTAAAAATACGAGTAAAGCAATGAAATTTTACATTAGTTAGTCCCTAAACTTCTCTACCATCCGTATTTCTACAGATTTGATGTATACATCTTTTACTTTCAAACTAACAAACTAAGTAAGTTTCTTACGAGCCAAATCTTAACAACTTTTACAGGAATGCAAATCTTCCTACAGAATTTAATGCGGATAGTGTTAAACATGTTTTATATCGGTCTAAAAATATATAAAAAATTTTATAAAAACTGTCAATAATTCGCCCTACTTCTGATATAAGGTCCTATTCTGTAAATTTGATGAGTAATATCGCCCTGATGTTTAAAGGAGAGAGCATTCCTTTTACGGCGTACGATTTGATGGTGGGTATATTAGATTCTTCATAGCCGAATATAGCACTTTTACTTGCTATTTATTAGCTTTTGAACAACTGTGTATATTTTGTGCTTCTACTAATACATTCTCACAATCAGTTCCGCATATATATTACTATATAGTTACGGTTTTAAATATTACGTATTAGAGAATAAATATAATAAGAGTATGGAATAAATTTTAGTTTTTTTGTTACACTCAACCCGTTTTATTCTAACAACAAAAATAATTCAAAGAAACACTGTTTGTAATGTTTTATCATACACCTCTATTGCCATTGAAAATTGCTATCGTGATCCTGCTGTGAAATATCACAATAATTGATTTTGTTTGCCTGTTGTGAAATTTTTTGATAGAATTGAACAGCTAAACAAAAAAAGTGAAAAGCGATAAGGTAGTTACTATGTGAGTAATGCACAGAGTTGTCAAGTATATACATACGTATGTACGAAAAGACTATGAAATGTTGACGTCGCAATATATATAAATTTTATACACATCCGTTGTCTAAAAGTTAACAAACGTGGTAAGCTTATTATTGACATTAGATTGTGAGCTTTCCACGTTTTTTAACTTTTAGACAAGGGATGTGTATAGGGTTGCCAGCCTGGCTGGACTTGGCTGGATTGTCCAGCTTTTTTGATGCTTGTCCAGTTTCAAGCTAAAATTTAATTCGTCCAGCTAAATAAAATATTTTTAGTACACTGCAATAATTATAGCCTACACCACTTAAGTGGGGAGGGTATATTGGATTTGTGCAGATCTTTGTAACATACAAAAATATTCATCCTAGACCCACCTTAAAGTATACCAATCGGCTTAGAATCGTTTTCTGAGTCGATTAAGCTATGTCCGTCCGTCCGTCTGGCTGGCTGTCCATGTAAACCTTGTGCGCAAGGTACAGGTCGCAATTTTCAAGATAATTGGATGAAATTTGGCACGAAGGTTTTATTTGACTCAAGGACGAAGCCTATTGAAAATGGTTAAAATCGGTCCATTATTTCTCCTAGCCCCCATAGAACAGAACCCCCCGAAAAGGGCTTCTGAGCTCATAATTTTGTTAAATATACAGATATATCAATGAAATACGGCACAACTAAGTTTTTTAGAAGTCTTGATGACTCTGCCAAATTTCATAAAGATCGGGTCCCATTTAACCTTAGCTCTCATACAAAGTCCTCTTCAGAAAATTACTTGAATGTCCCAAATTAACTTATAAACACAAATATTGCGATGAAATTCAGCATAATAAAATATTATGTAAATATAAATATATTCACAAAATTTTATCGGGCTTGGTCCATATTTGCCCCTAGCCCCCATATAAAGCCTCTTTCAGAAAATTAGTTTTTCATCCATAAATTGCTTAAATGTATCGGATCAAGGGAATATTGAAGATAAATGCTTTATTATGAAAAATAAATCACATTTAATATTCATAACTGGTGTAGGGTATCATATGGTCGACCATATATATACTTTCTTACTTGTTTTTATGTTGTCTTTGTCAAATCATGTTAGCCAACTCTGATTGTACATTTGTTATACAACTATGTTATGATTTCCCTCTTTTATCATCATGTCTCAACACTTGAACAGCTGAATGTCGTAAAAAATATTAGGTCTGTTCGCATACTCGATAATTTGTAACAATTTGCAACAATTGTTATTGGATTCCGTTCGCGTACGTTCAAAAACTTGCAACGAGAGAGTAAGAAAGCGGTAAAAATTAAAGTTCGTTGATAGAGAATTTTTTGATTTTACTGAATATTTTTCCCCAGTAAAAAATATCCAACTTATATTTACAACATATGTTTGATTTATGAATATGTAAACAAACCAAAGAAATCAAAAATTTGGTAAATTTTAAATTTTTTGAAAGAAATATATAAATTAATAACACACGAATGTTAAAAAATTATTTGTAATTATATTTATTTTAAATTTATTTATCATAAACTAGTTTTTAAAAGAGTTTATTTGTCATGAAAAATCATAACAAATATTGTCGATCTAGCGTTTTTAAAACCATTTAGTTTGTCTTTCTCTTAACGATTTTGTGTAAATTTTTATTTTAATAATATTGTATCATAAAGTTTTAAAACAATAATATATTTTTAATGATCTTACATGTTTTGTTAACTTTAAATATCCATTTATTTATAGGAAAAATCAAAGTTACAATTATTTGTTTTTTAGTGTTTTGTTAGCGATTGAGATTTCAGCAAAAGAGCATTACCAATCTTTGTTTATAAACAAACAATTGGATTTCGCGTATTTTTTTGGATATTTTTTTGATTGAGAGTAAATTAAAAATTACTCTCTATCATAAAGTTACTGTATATTTCTTACAGGAAAGTACGCGAAAAGACCTATTATTGCGAGCGATAGTCAATTTCTTTACGTACAGCTTACGTACTTATGATTTTTAAAATTTAAAACTTCAAAAATGGAACTTTTTCACATCTTTTGCTCTAAAAAGTAAGTTAACGAAGTGATCGGGGAAAACTAAAAATATATTCATTAGGCTACAGCAATATTTTTGAAATCGTGATATCATACTTTTTGTGGCAGTTTTTGGAACAGCGCTAATATTGGCGTAATTATTTTTTTTAAATTTCAACTCCATCATCTGCATATCTGCGGCTAAAATACCGATTTTGGGCGACATTTTTTTATAGACCGAAAACTGCTGTACATATTTCAAATCTGACTTTAGTATACTGTTCTACAGGAAAATTTAAGATATATAAACTTAATTTGACAGAATTTAGATGCACTGTAAATGCATAAGAGCAAAAGAAAAAAATGCAATTTAAAAAAAATCAAAACCTGATTTTATCATTCGTAAATATAATATTCAATGCCCTTAAAAAAATTGTGTTAAAATTTTTAATTTTAATACTAAATGCACTTTTGAAGCATTATAAAAGTGTGAAATTAAGCTCATTCTTATTGATTTCACCTATAAAATCAATTACTAGAGCATGATCCTATAAATTCTACAGTTTCTGCTCTGTAAAAAATGTCGCTCAAATTCAGTGGTGTCCGCCTCAGCTATACAGAAGAAGGAGTTGGAATTTTGAAAAAATTATTACAGCATAGTATTCACTGATAATAAAACCTTCCAAAAAGATGTGATATCACAAAAACGGGAAACATTTTACATTTTGAAACGAAGCCTAATATTCATACTCTGTGGACTATAACAAAATTGGAAAATATATAAAAATATTGGCAAATATAACAGAATTGGTATATGAGAACCCCTGCATTTTTTGGTGTATTACTGTGAAACTATTTACACAAAACCAAAATTAGCATTTTCTCAGTATTTTTTTATGTCCAGCTTTTTTGTTTTGTAAAGCTTTTTAAAGGCTTTTTGTACAGCTTTTTGTGAATTGGAATCTGACAACCCTAGATGTCTATAATGTTTATATTACGACATTAACATTGCATGCAAACATCAACAAAAAAGCAAATAACCCTCCGTATAATTATTTTTTATAAGATTAATACAATTTTGTTTGTGTGTATAAATTTGTATGTGTTCATGTGTCATAATGTAGTTATTTAAACGATAACGGTTAATAATATATAATTTACCTTGATGAATTTCTCTAGGTTTTGGCAAATTTGTTACACATGTATGAGGACACATAAGAACATTTGCGGGATGCAAAGTACCATCTAAAAACCGTCGCCGTGCCTCGCAAAGATTTATTCCTCCCAGTGGGGTCTTAGGCAAATGATTTGGAGGAACCAGTGCTAAGCAGTATATTCCGACTTGATGTATAGAATCCACAGCTTGCAAAACTCTAGACATCCACTGAAAACTTTCTTCTTCGGAACAGTCAGGTCGTTGTTCTGCTATTACACAAACTCGTTCATCTCTTAACACTTTTATGCTAAACACTGCTATTCTTCCTCTATAAATAAAGCGCATAGGTTCTACAGCGAGAACTGTTGCGATTATATCGTCCGCATTATGTTTACGGCCAGTTACAGTCATTAACCCATCTCGTGAACCACATACGAATACAAGTCCTCCAGGACCTAAAAATCCTAAAAGCCCGGAACGGACATAATATTCATCACTGATTGGTTTCAGTTTTCCAATGACACCATCCTTTTCGGGTTCAGGTTCCTCTAAAAGAGGCTGGACCTTAAATGTGGTGTTTGTTAGACCTTCTAAACCAAAGTAACTGGATCCAGTTGATCCACTCGTAACACAAATTTCTCCAACTTGATCTGTTTTACAAAGAACTGGATTACCGTCAGATCTTACCACTACCATTGTTGCCGTAGGCATTACTTGTCCACAATCCTGAAGTGTTAGAGATGTTAGAGAATCCTCACTATCCACTCGTACAACACCGTGCGAAAGAGCGGCCATGGAAAGTACACCTCTTCCGGTTGCTGATTGATTAAAACCACTTGAAGATCTGCCAGGTCGACGAAGAGATACCGTAAAAACTTCTGAGCTACTAGCACAAGGACAAATAGCATCTGCTCTCAAGCCTTTTGATTGAAAAACATTTAAAAACTGATCACACGACGACAGCGACCAAGGATTTGCCCCATCAGCTACTAAAAGCATTCGCAGTGATGATAGTGATATATCCTTGTGATCTTTTGTTGCTAAGAGACCCCAATGTAAGTCTCGGCTTTTGACTAGACAGCATGACGCCCTGTGCTTTGTAATTAGCTGCATCCAAGAGGATGGCCTAAGTTTCATTAATGCGTATGGTATAAACAAAACATGCATCCCATTTAATACTGAAGTGAAAACCGCATGCCAAAGGCCAACTTCGCGTTTAAAATCTAAAACACATACCATTGTTTCACCTTCTGTGTAGTGACATGCCATAGTGAGAGCTCGGCAATGATTCATCATTGCTAATCTTGTAACGCTTACCCCTGTAATTAAAATAATAAAAATAATATTTTTTTAAGTTTTTAAATAGTTAATTAAAATAACACCATGCGAAATACTGTAAACGTTTTTCTGGTCATGAAATAAAACATTTAACTTTTAAACCCTAAAGTTGTCATTTGCTTTAATTTGTACTAATTATTATATTTCATTTCTTAAATATTAACTGACATTGATCTGTTATTGAAGTCACATTAATTTGACACTATATATAGAAATATCTGTAATTAAAAAAGGGGAATTATTAGAGGGAAGAATTAGAGTACTAAATTAGAGTCCACCTAAACAAGTATTTCTACAATCGTAAATATCCCTGCAGTGCGATGAACTAGTTCGACAACGGCGATATAAACAGCCACTAAAAACCACGACTATAGTGTTTTTAATCCACAAGCAATGTTATTTACTGTTGAATTTAACATGGGGATGTCATAGAGAGTGGCCGATTGGTTCAAATTCTCCAACAAAAATTAAAAAATCAGGAGAAAAAAATAATTCTCAGACAGAGGTTGAACTTGGTGTCTTTCAATTTGTACTGAGAAGCTCTTACTACTGAGCTACTGATCTCTTACTCAAAAACGGTGGTTTCACTCTTTAATGAACAACTCAAAATTGTTTGTCAAATTAAAAGTTGTTTTGTTTTCTCTGTCAAAATTCAAGGACTTTTCATATTTTCCACTGTTTCACTATTCCCAGAGGTCGTATGGGATTCTCTCACTCATATTTTCAGTTCAGCTTTTGTTGTGTCGAATAGTTTTGCGTTCGTCAGGTTAACTGCTTTGAGATTCCTTCCCTTTTAAGCTATTAAATTCGCTCTTTCATTACCGACTACTCCCGAGTGGGCTGGTACCCATATGATGTGAACCTTACCTCTGGGGAGATTCAGTTAAAGCTTTCTTATAATCCAATACGGTCTTAGATTTAGTTCTATCTGATATCGCCCTAATTGCGTTGTGGCTGTCGGTAAATATATTATATTTTTAAATTACGTGTAATAAAAATCAGTTTTCAAGTTACACACTATTTGATAATATGACTGTTTTAATGAAAAAAAATTATCAAGTTAATTTCGATTGCAAATCTTGATCTCAGTATAAGAAAACAATTAAGAGTTCTATATTCGGCTGTAACACACCATGGTGTGTTAAAAAAGCAGTCAGTATGATAAAGTCCTCTTTTACATCACTTTTTACGGGATAGATTCAATATTATAGGAAATTAAAAAAAAAATACCACCATTTGAAAATTAATTCAAAATGTTATAAAAAATTCAAAAAATACCTTTTGCAGAAGGAAAAAGTAACAAACAATCTCCATTAGTTTGTTCTCGTCTAATCATTACCAAAAATCTCCCTTTTATGGGTTCTCATCTAATTCTGAATTTACATAATTAATTTCATGTTTCTATTATAGAATATTCAAAAAGTACCCTTTGAAAGACGAAAAAGTACCAAAAAGTTCCCAATTATGGGTTCTCATCTAATTCAGACTCTACATACTTAATTTCATATTTCTAGGTTCAATAGTATCGAAAATTCAAAAAGTACTTTTTGAAAAATGAAAAAGTACCAAAAAGTTCCCTTTTATGGCTTCTAACTTAAGCCGGGCTCCACATCATGTTTCTAGCCAATAACAACACATTAGTGCTGCTTTCGCTCTGCTACTCTCACTTTGCTGCTCTCGCTCTGCCTTGTTTTTATAAACAAGAGTACAATAACAAATGTTACCGTATGATTATGTATTTTGTTTTTTGCAATTTCCTTCTGAACATGAAAAAAATCTCAATTTTTGATGAAATTTTCAGAGGTTGTCTCGGAAAAAATTTATGTAAAAAATGATATCCAATTCCTAAAAATATTTGATTTTGCTCATATGTAATATTATTTTTATTATTATTATTATTTGAAAATATTACAATTAAAATTTAATTATCTAAATTTCAATTATTTTCGGTTCAGTCTGTCACATACATATTTGCATATGTAAGTAAGAATTAAAATTAAATACTAAAAACAAAACAATAAAAAAGAAAATCATAATCTACATGATTTGACAAAGATAACAAAAAAGTTATTGCCAAGTTATTGCAGCGTACTAAAAAATTTCTACTTAGCTGGACAAATTAAATTTTAGCTTGAAACTGGACAAGCATCATAAAAGCTGGACAATCCAGCCAGGCGGGCAATCCTAGTGCCACATCTTTATAATATGCAAATACGTTTTTTTAGAAGGCCCACGAATCGAAGTTTTAGTATTTTTTTCTGCTTGTGGCTTTTTAATGTCTTATTAATTTTTGATTTTTATAAAATTTTTATTAAATTTTAAAAGTTTAAATTTGGTTTGATAGTTGAAAAAAATAATATAATTTATTATTACTTAGAAAAATATTTATTGCTACTACTTAAATATTAAACTGCAACATTGAAACATTTAAAAACTAGTGGCTTTACTACTGCTATTAAAAATTTTTTGATCACTACTTCATTGTGTGAAAAAATGTTTATATTCACAATCGATGTTGTATAGTTGTATCGTTGTATGTCGTATTTTTTTTACTATTGATTTGTTTTCGCTTCAAAAAAAAAATAGTAATTTTAAAAATTTTAATGATAGACAATGTTACAACGATACGGCATTGATTGTGAATTGGACAATAGTGTTTATCAATTGATAATATTTAAAATATAGTGCCAATAAATGACGATTTTTTTTTGGAAAAGTTGACGACATTTAATAATATAACTAACAATTTAATTTACGAACGAACAACGCACAATGGGGGTTCGCTGAACAAAATTTGTCATTAACTAAGCTACAATGTTTTGGTATAAATTATGGGTATCGATGGATAGAAGTAAGCTTCTAGATACGAAGTAAAAAAGAACAACTTGCACTTAATGAATTTGTTTTGTTAAATTTTCAAAACAAAATTTTTCAATATTTTATTTACAAAAAAATTATTACTTATTTTATTTATTACGATACTTCGTTCGGGTAGGACTAAATTTAGTGCATCTTCTGGAAGATCATAAAAATGTTCGCCTCTTTTTGCCTCTGAGGCATTTAGGCTATTGATTGATGAATTATTGGTCTTACATGAGAAGAGTAACTCTTATAAGTGTTTGGTAAAAATTTAAAGGTCTTTAAAGCCTAATACACCGGTATGTAAACCACATATTATTATGTTTGCGATTTTTTGTGAAAATATATGAAATAGAACTACTCTTCATATAATTCACTAGCCCTATATAACTTTCCCTGATAAATCCAAGATCTTCCAGAAGACGCACTAAATTTAGTCCTACCCGAACGAAGTATCGTAATAAATAAAATAAGTAATAATTTTTTTTTGTAAATAAAATATTGAAAAATTTTGTTTTGAAAATTTAACAAAACAAATTCATTAAGTGCAAGTTGTTCTTTTTTACTTCGTATCTAGAAGCCTACTTCTATCCATCGATACCCATAATTTATACCAAAACATTGTAGCTTAGTTAATGACAAATTTTGTTCAGCGAACCCCCATTGTGCGTTGTTCGTTCGTAAATTAAATTGTTAGTTATATAATTAAATGTCGTCAACTTTTTCAAAAAAAAATCGTCATTTATTGGCACTATATTTTAAATATTATCAATTGATAAACACTATTGTCCAATTCACAATCAATGCCGTATCGTTGTAACATTGTCTATCATTAAAATTTTTAAAATTACTATTTTTTTTTTTTTGAAGCGAAAACAAATCAATAGTAAAAAAAATACGACATACAACGATACAACTATACAACATCGATTGTGAATATAAACATTTTTTCACACAATGAAGTAGTGATCAAAAAAATTTTAATAGCAGTGAAAAAAATAATATAATTTATTATTACTTAGGAAAATATTTATTGCTACTACTTGAATATTAAACTGCAACATTGAAACATTTAAAAACTAGTGGCTACTAGTTTTTAAATGTTTCAATGTTGCAGTTTAATATTCAAGTAGTAGCAATAAATATTTTCCTAAGTAATAATAAATTATATTATTTTTTTCAACTATCAAACCAAATTTAAACTTTTAAAATTTAATAAAAATTTTATAAAAATCAAAAATTAATAAGACATTAAAAAGCCACAAGCAGAAAAAAATACTAAAACTTCGATTCGTGGGCCTTCTAAAAAAACGTATTTGCATATTATAAAGATGTGGCACTAGGATTGCCCGCCTGGCTGGATTGTCCAGCTTTTATGATGCTTGTCCAGTTTCAAGCTAAAATTTAATTTGTCCAGCTAAGTAGATAACTTGGTAATAACTTGGCAATAACTTTTTTGTTATCTTTGTCAAATCATGTAGATTATGATTTTCTTTTCTATCATCAAACTACACTAAATTGTTGTTTTTTTATTGTTTTGTTTTTAGTATTTAATTTTAATTCTTACTTACATATGCAAATATGTATGTGACAGACTGAACCGAAAATAATTGAATTTTAGATAATTAAATTTTAATTGTAATATTTTCAAATAATAATAATAATAAAATTATTCCGAGACAACCTCTGAAAATTTCATCAAAAATTGAGATTTTTTTCATGTTCAGAAGGAAATTGCAAAAAACAAAATACATAATCATACGGTAACTTTTGTACTCTTGTTTATAAAAACAAGGCAGAGCGAGAGCAGCAAAGTAAGAGTAGCAGAGCGAAAGCAGCACTAATGTGTTGTTATTGGCTAGAAACATGATGTGGAGCCCGGCTTAAGTTAGAAGCCATAAAAGGGAACTTTTTGGTACATTTTCATTTTTCAAAAAGTACTTTTTGAATTTTCGATACTATTGAACCTAGAAATATGAAATTAAGTATGTAGAGTCTGAATTAGATGAGAACCCATAAATGGGAACTTTTTGGTACTTTTTCGTCTTTCAAAGGGTACTTTTTGAATATTCTATAATAGGAACATGAAATTAAGTATGTAAATTCAGAATTAGATGAGAACCCATAAAAGGGAGATTTTTGGTAATGAACTAAGAAACATTAAGTATGTGTAGCCCGGACTAGACAAAAAAACATCAAAGGGGATTTTCGGTACTTTTTCGTTCTACAAAAGTTACTTGTTGAATTTTCTATAATATTGAACCTTGAAACATGAAATTAAGTATGTTGAGTCAAAATTAGGTGAGAACCGGAAAAAGTGAAATTTTTATTACTTTTTTGTTTTTAAAAGGTACTTTTTGAATTTTCTCTAATATTGAACCTAGAAATATGAAATTAAGTATGTAGAGTCTGAATTAGGTGAGAACCCATAAAATGGAACTTTTTGGTGCTTTTTCGTTTTTCAAAAGATACTTTTTGAATGTTATATGATATTGAACCTAGGAACATGAAATTAAGTATGTATTGCGCGGATCACACGAAAACAAATCGATGGGGATTTTTTGGTACTTTTTCGTTGTGCAAAAGGTACTTTTTGAATTTTCTATAATATTGACCTAAGGTACTTTTTGAATATTATATGAACCTAGGAACATGTAATTAAGTATGTAGAGTCGCAATTAGATGAGAACCGGAAAAAATTAACTTTTTGGTACTTTTTTTTTGTTTCTAAAAGGTGCTTTTCGAATTTTTGCTGATATTGAACCTAGAAATATGAAATTAAGTATGTAGAGTATGAGATGTTATTTGTCTTAAAATATCTAAAGGATAATGATGAGGCAATTTTGATATAAAAAATTAGTTTAGATTTCTAGAAGAAGTGTAAATCAATAAAATATAATTATGAAATGTTTAATCAATAGCATTAAAAAATACAAAATAGAGAATTATTAGAAAAAACGCACTGAGTGCTCTTTCAAGATCTTTAACTGCCAAAGGGAGGCGACTTGTATCCAAGGAAAACTATTGGACTCCTGATTTATCTTTTTCAAAATCTATATACGAACTAGGAGGAACACTGTGTTTAAATTTAGACCTCTAAACAGACCTTAGATTTCTTGGAACCAATGTAAAGTGAACTGTCGTGTAGTACAGGAAAAATACCTAATTTAGATATTTTAAAATAGAGGTAACGTAACGTCAACAAAAGCAATATTTTTCACCTAATACATACACTTATATATATTTAGAATCCAAATCAAGAATAACTATCAAGATCGAAATACGCCTACTGTATCTTGAAAATCAAGATTTTAGCATTTAATAGTTCTATAGTGGTATACGGTGATGTCCCCATACTTAGAGTGGCTAGGATGGTACTTAGTGTTAAATTTATTAAATAAGAATCAATATTATAAAATTCTAAATAAAATTTACACAACACTCCCCAAATAGATGGAGTATCCGTAATGTAGTTTTTGTTTATCAATACAAAATGGCCAAAAAACCCGGATTATTTTTGTTATAATATATAGATTTATACCTCACAAAACTTTTTTCTAGGTCCAAATTCATTGATTATCTAATATATCATGTACCCAATTCAAAATTACTTATTATTTTCGAAATTTAATGAAAGAAACGATGGATTTCATGTTAAGTCAAATATTGATAAGTTCTGATAGGTATGTAGGATAATAAATCGGTTAAGAAATTTCCAAATTTAGTCGTTCGACTACTAAAATATCTAAAAAATGTTATTCTAATATATAGGAGTAATGTATTGGTATTCTTAAAAATCGAAGAATGAAGATGTTGAAATACAGCACAATTTTGAATCAATTTTGAATCCATTGGTAATGAAATAAAAATGAGTATTACTAACAATTTTTATTAAATTTATTAATAACAATATATTAAAAAAATAAATAATTAATTTCCATGATACAACCATAAGAAGGTAGAATCACTAGGGAGAGTTTAAAATTATATGCCTTCTTATGTCAAATAACAGAAAAATAAAAAACAAAAATACGAATAATAACAAATGAGAATTGAGAAATATTTTGTTCATATTTGAAATACAGTAGAACAATTATATACTACATTACAGTGGAACATGGATATGCTTTGAATGTTTTTTTCTAAAACGTTGGAATCAATATTAGCAGCTGCATCAACTTCAACACTATTAATATTATAACTATTGGTTGAAATTTCGTCTTAAAGTATAAAAATGTAAAATACTTGAAGATCAAATTAAAATTGTAAAAAACAAGATTAAACAATTGTATCTATCGATCATATACATACACGAAATACATTACATATATATCTATGTACATAGTATTAAATTCGGCGAATTTACAGAAGACTATTAATTTAAAAACAATTTACCACATAATCTATTTGCATAAGAAAAAAATCATTTACTCCTTTTACTGGTTCAAGAGAAGGTGTCGCATTTGGCATTAGACGTGCACGTTTTGTGGCTTGATGCAGTTCAATATAATCGGAGTCATTGAAATGATGCATGCAAATCCAGGAGTGTTTCTTCAGCTCAACACCGCAAGCTTCACTCCATTCTCTAATTTTATTTTCGGGACATTTTATAAATCTTACGAGATTCTGTTCAAATGAACATTTACACAAACAACATTTAACACGCATGTTTCTTATATTTTTTTAAATTAAATTTAAATTATTTCTCAATTTAGTTTTAATGTTTGATGTTTTATTTCAATTGTACTTTAATTTTTTGTTTTACTATGAGTCTGACAATTCAAGGCATGTATAATTGACTTATTTTGTAATGATTCTACCTTTTATTGTTTTATTATGACTAATTTCCAATTATTCTGAATTTAAACAATCAAAAAACTTTTCAGTCAAGACTGCTAACTTTTCAGTTGCATCAGCCTGTTTTTTCACATCTGCAGTATTTTCCTTTATTATTTCATAACGATCTCCGATTTTTTTCATTAAATTTTTTTGCTGCGTCATCTGCTCCCTTTGTAGGTCAATTGCAGCACTCCGTTTGTTTGCTACCTCATCTACCATTGCCTCCTCTAAAGCCGTTAAAGTTTCGGACTGAAACGGTCCACCACCTGTGATTATTAAAGATTTATTATTTGCGGCAACATTTCTTTTAGTTCTTCCCTTCAAATCCGACCAAACCTGAAAATATTTATATATTACAACTAAAATTTTAAATGTTTAGTGAAATTTTATGTACCTTTTTCCACTCTACGACTTCTCTAGAAGGGGGACCAATGACATTCAACTTTGAGCATATTTCAGCCCAAAGTATTTCACTCTTACTTTTGTTGCCTCCAAAAATTTGCTTGTTGGAGGCAAGTTCCGGGAATTTTTTTTTAATTCGCTACACAACAGTTTAAATTGCTCGGTCGTAGTCTTCTTAAACCTTAAAAATTATAAATGATATAAGCAAGAGTGTTATATTCAACTACACCGAATCATAAATACCCACCATCAAAATCCTATATGGACTTAGAGAGATTTTCGAACCTATAAGACCTTATATGAAGAGTAAAATCAATCATGAAATGATCATTAAAATTTTGTACAGAGTTTTTAGCGGATTGCCGGAAAAATAATTAAATTTTTCTTAGAGAAATTATACTAAATATATGGAAAATAATCAAAATTAATCCTTAAAAATAATCAGCTAATTTTTTGATTAATTTTGATTTTTTTATTATTTACATTAATTCCAATTAATCCCTGATTATTTTTAGATTATTTTTAATCGTAATCAACAATTAATTAAAAAAATTGAAAATAATCGTTAATTAATCATTAATTTTACCTATTTAATAAAAATAATCTAATTAATAATGATTACGATTATTAATCATTATTTTACAGCTATGGTTTTAGCCCAATAGCTTTTCCTATTCAGACACTATTGTTCTTTTAATAGAGGGACCGACAATCGGAGTAGGTCATCTTGAATCTAATGATTCATTCCGTTATAAACAGAATGACATTCATATCTTGGTGGGTATTAAAATTATCATAATTTATGTACTTACGTTTTTTTCTCAATATTTTCCATTTTTTGTTTTTTAATATTTCGGTATTTAATTTTTATTTTATATTTCAAATCAGTATTGTTATATTTAAAAACTATGAAAACTGTAAAAAATTGTACTGTTTTTTTTTAATTTTTATATTTTTTAAGCCTTGTAATACCTTAAATGATAGTAACGTATATCGTAGACAAAAACCTCGTCACACAAACGAAAAAAATAATACGATTTAGTGATTGTAATTGTGACTGTTTACCATTTCCAAACGAGATGTTTTATTACTATTAAAATTAATTTTTTGTGACCGTCATAAATCTAAGGCCACATAACCACACATAATTATTTCCTAGTAATTTTTTATTACCATCATAAAACCATTTGCTGATTTTACGCTCGAATTTAACTCGAATTCAACTCGTTTTCCACACGATCGCAAGCGAGTTGAAATAACAAAAACGTGTAAATATGGCTAGGAAGAGAATACAATTTACTTTATGCCAAGTTTACTTAAATGAGACCCCAATATGCAATTTTCATATATAAATTGAATGACCCTTATTTTTAGGAATTCTTAAATTTGAGATCCACATCACTAGTTTTACGCTATTTCGCATTCTACATGTCTTTAAAAAAATAGAATCAATATGTCTATTCAATAATAACACATTGTTGCACATTAACACAAATTGTTTTTTTTTTTTTTTTTGTATTTCAATATAAATTTATTTTTATGAAAATTTGTAACAAATGTATTTGAATGCTATAAGTTACAAATGCAAAAGAATTTACTCGTAAAATGTTTTTATAAGCGTTACAAACGGCGACATATTTACTAAAATGGATCGAGTTTCCGAGATAAAACAGAATACATAAAATCTGTAGTAAAATGCGAAGCTTTAAAAAATAAAACAAAATATTGAAGCTTAAAAATCGTTGCAAGTAATTTGAAGCGTAGAATGCGAAGTAGGTATGAAAACCCGCAAAGTTTTAACTCAAAGACGCGTAGTGTGGACCTCCAGCTAAATTTAGATACATGATATTTACCCATAACACTTCCTTCCTTATCAGTTGTATACTCTATATATGCTGTCGCTGTATCTTCTACACGCATATTTCCAACAGTAAAATCTTTTGGTGGTTTTGGCAAATGCTCTGTAACAAACCACTGTAAACGAGGCCATCCTTTGAGTTTAGCAATTTCTCCGGTACTTGATTTAGGTAGACCTTTTAAGCAAGCTTCTGACGTAAGTGCCACGGTAATTCCACATGAGCTCAGAAGAAACCCAACTTGTTGCGGCGGAGTATCAGAACTTGACAAAGGTAATTCAATAGGAAGTGGAACTAGTCCCCGAAACATGCAACCGTACCATGCTGTTATAAAACTGAAACGAAAGAATGTTGCATTAAATATGTTAACTAATATGTTCACTGCGTACTTATAATAACATTTTTCTGACAGTATTTTTAGCATTTAAGATGACCACTTTTCTGGCCAAAACAAAAAATGTGTTCAAAAAATATTTTTATGGTGTTCTAGATCTATTAAGTGTTTAAGTGTAATGACAGAAATATATGCCAATTTACATAATTAAGAAATTTAAGTTTATAAAAAAATTATAAATATGAAGTAATTATTTTAAGCCTTTAAAATTTATCGAAAACATAATTTAAGGTTATTAATTCAATTTTTTTCTTCTTAAAGTATCTTACTGGGAAGGTGTCAGACTTTTTTAAATGCTTATATGAAGTTGGTGATCGTATAGATTTAATAAGTCATACCAAACATCCATGTTTTACGTATTCCCACATTCTTTTGGAGTCAGCTTTCTACGTTAAAGTAATTCCTTTTATATTTTACATACAAAATTAACTTTTAAGGCTCATAACTCCCCTAATAGAACGGATATTTTTTTGTCCTTTGTTGAAGTCACAAGGAAAAGTATTATCATGTGGTACAAACAAATTTTTAAAATTAGCTGGTTTAGAACGCTAGATTTATGCAAATCCCTTTTTTGTATACTAAAAAACACAACATTCTTGTTTACCCTACTCTAATTTATTTGGAATTATCCTTCTGTGTAAGCCTTTCACATTAAATTTAGTAAAGAAACATATTTTTTACAAGAAAAAAGAAAACTAAGCATGACTTACATTGGAAAAAAAACAAAACAACAAGTATGGTTGAGTAAAAATAAACGCGTCATGAAAAAGCACAAAATTGTTGTCCATGTGCATGACATTGTTATCTCAATATTGAAACCCTGTGATATATGCTGAATTTTACTATTCGAAATTAATATAGACATTAGATTTCGAAATAGAGCTTTTAGAGAGATTTTTGTTGCTATAATACTTCTTTATAATAAAGTTTACCACTGCTATTCTGGGTGTTAGTAAAGTAAAAATAAAAAAAGTAGTTTTCTAAAGGGAATAGGATCAATTATGAACCGATTTTCATAACATTTGGGGAGAGATTTTGGCTTAATTATGTCGAATTTCTTCGCTGTACTCGTATTTTTAAGAGTGTAAGCATTAAAGTAATGGGTGTAGGATCAATAATGGCAGAAAGATTTTGTTTTGAAAAATCTTATTTATATATGTCGAAATATTTTAGCTTGTATTTTACATATTTACGTTAAGTGTAATTGCTGTACTCGCACTTCTTAGGCAGTTCTGAGTGTTAAAGTCATTTTCTTACATACATATATGGGGGTAGGGTCAATTATGTTCCGATCTTTATAAAATTTAACAAACTAATTGAGGTATTTATAGAACAGTTTTATGTAGAATTTCGTCGCTATAGATGCTTCTTTTATATAGTAATGTGCGTTAAAGTCATTTTCTGAAGGTAACTTTATATGGGGAATAGGATCAATGATGGGCCGATACTTATACAAACAGATTGTTGTTCTTATAAAACATATTTATGCCGAATTTCATCGCTATAGATGTTTCTTTTAAATAGTTATCTGCGTTAAAGTAATTTTCTGAAGGTGACCTTATATGACAGGTAGGGTCAGTTATGGGCCGAACCTTATAAAATTTTACATAGAAATTTAGGTTCGTATAAAACATGTTTATGTCTAATTTCACCACTATATGTTCTTTAGCCAGTTACGAGCGTTAAAGTCATTTTCTGAAGGGGACATTATACGGACGAAATTGCTTAAAAGATATGTATGACCAAATTGTCCATCTTGATCTCTATATACGGCAGTTCTTGACCAATATAGCTGAAAATTTGCTTCTGGCCTACTATCCAATAGAATTTATCTTAAACACATGTAAAGTTACATAACATTAAAACTATGCTTCTTTTTAATTTTAACGTTCTAAAATATAGAAGATGCAAAGTATTGCTTTGGCAAATAATTTCAACAACCATCATTATAAAACACTATACCTTGTTCGTAAACAAAGCAACTGACGTTTTGAAAGTCATATAAAAGTTGATTCATATAAAAACAATACATTTTGTGTAACATTGTATCGAGATAGCTTTATTATAGCTTACGCCCACCCTAAAGTATACCAACCACAACGGCATAGAATCGTTGTGGTTGTGTCGTCGCTCGTATCTTGCTTTTGCAATGAAAATGAACGAAAATATATTAATGAAGGGTAGGATAATAGTAAGTATTGTTGTATTTTTTTAGCACCTACACTACAAATTTAGTATATAAACAATGATTTCTCATTTCTTGTTTTTTCGCTCTTACACTTACAAGTGCAAAATGTAGTAGTATATGTCTACAGATCGAAGGTTTACATCAGTGTTGCCCATACACATTCATTTGTATTGGTAACGTAGCAGAGAACAAAATGTAACCCAAAATTAAACTGTACTAATAAAATGACTGCAAACTAAAAAGTATATTCTAACTGTCAAATTGATATTATGGATTTTGACAGACAGCGTATATTAAAGTTCATCTATAAAAAACTATCAGCTGTGCTCTCTCATTCACCTACATAAATTCGGCATTCTCAAAATTTAGTTGTTGGATTTCTAAGTGTGGATTTTAAAAAAATTACGTACAGATCTTAATTTAATTCGACAAATGCTGATCAGCAACTGACTTGCAAGTTTAAAGATAATCAACTAACACAAGTTTAAAGATAATCAAATACACAAGTAAGCTTATATGAAATTCATTTATCAATGAAAAAAATTTGGTAGAATGATTTATGTAGATATAAAACTTATTGAAGTCGAATTTTATCCCGATAAATTTATAATTCAATGAAATATGTGCGTGTAAGTGATTTTCAGAAATTGGCCGTATATGGGACCTACGACCAATTGTGGACCGATACAAATCTGTTTTGGTTGTATGATCTTTGTTCATGTTATTTTTACATGTACAAGATTTTGTGTTTATACCTTGGTATCGGTGCTATAAAAAAGTTTGAATCAATTTTTATGATTTTCAACATACTTGATCCCTGGCAGAAAAAATAGTGTGTAATAAAATTGATCGCATTGTTTTTTAGTTTCTGAGAAAAGTGCTAAAGAATTACAAAAGAAACGTACTTTTTCGACATAGTCTGAAATTTTTACTCATAACCTTTTAAACAGTGAACCCATTTTGCTGTTTTACATAGCTAAAAAAACACAAAGTGAACAGTTTAACAACAACACAAAGTATAACAAGTAAGAGTGCTTTATTCGGCTGTGCCAAATCTTATATACCCTTCACCATAGTGTATTTTAAACATATTTGTTCAATTCACAATCATGTAGTATATTGTATCTACTAAAGTGCAGTAACAGCGATTGTGAACAGATTTTTGTAGCAAGTCGTAAGTTTATGTTCACAATAAAAAACATTCAAAACAAACAATGTCAAAAGTAAAAAAAAACAAATAATATTAAACTAATTAAACGAGCAAAATAAACCAAATTAATTTCTTTTTATTTAAAATTATATTATTTTCATTATTCCATATTTTAAACTAATAAATAAAAAGTTTTAATGAAATTTTTGTTTGTTTGTAATTTTTGTGTTACCACTTTATCGTTTTTTATGCCAAAATCGATTGAATTTTTTATTTATTTGCTGAAATATATAATTGACAACACTGAATTTTCTTACGACATTCGAAAAACACATGAAAAATTGTCGTAAGAGTTGTATAGAACTTTTGCATAGAAAATACCAACAACATTGTTACGACTATTGTAGCAGCTGCTGACATACAACGCTACAACATCGATTGTGAATAGAACAATTAGTTTTTTAAATGTTTTCCCGACTACATTAATATTACGCCAAGAGCAAAACAAAATGAACAACAACAACGCTAAACGAAATAAAAAACAAAATACACAAGGCATCTAAACCAACAAACATCTAAACATACATAACGAAAAACACAGAACAACAAAAACAAAACAACGCAATAAAACCAACCTACATCCAAATATACGAACAGAATTCACAAAAACAAAATACACAACTCAATGACGCCAACAGCATCCAAACATACAAAACGAAATACACAGCTGAAAAACCAAATACATCGACACACACGTGTACATCTTTTTCTAATATACAGTGTTGTTGTTTCTTATTTAACAAAGCATGAACAAATATGACATTTTTGATGAAATTTTCAGAGGTTGTCTCGGATTTTTGCTCATATCTCCTTTATTTATTATTTTCACCGATTTTGCTGATTTTAAATAGCGAAAGCATGTCTAACAGAGTTATTGAAGATTCGGATCTCGTTGATATCTGTGGTCCTCTAAAAACTGATTTCAACAAACACACAGACGGACAGACAGACGGACATAGCTTAATCAACTCCACTACCAATAAGGATCCAGAATATATATACCTTATGGGGTCGGAAAATTATATTATAGAAATTACAAACGGAATGACAAACTTATATATACCCTTCTCGCAAAGGTGAAGGGTATAAAAATATACAAAACAAACATACACAACAATAAATAAAATTTTAAATTGCAACAATATAAATATTTTAAATCAAAATAGAAGCCATTTTA
Source organism: Lucilia cuprina (assembly GCF_022045245.1). Lineage (NCBI taxonomy): Eukaryota > Metazoa > Arthropoda > Insecta > Diptera > Calliphoridae > Lucilia > Lucilia cuprina. The sequence goes on from NC_060953.1 coordinate 28,353,771, forward strand.
TTATTTAAACAACATAAATATTGTTCAATTCACATTCATGTTGGGAAAATCCATATCAAAACGGACAGAAAAAAGCAATTTTCGGATTTACCATCTCCAATTTTAATGAAATTTGCAACACATATTAAGGTTTAAAAGAGTTCTCCAAATCAATGACTCTTTGATCGGAATCCCGTCCAGACCAAAAATATCGCGCTTTGAATTTTTAACAAGTAAGAGTGTTATATTCGGCTGTGCCGAATCTTTTATACTTACCATCAAATCACTGCCATATAAATGAACTTTGATATTTTGAATATTTTATTATTATATATCGATATTAATGAGAACATCAGGGTAACATTTGAAAGATGTCTATTAATGGGGGTTCTAATTTTTATAGGGAGTAGGGTTATTTATACATACATATATGGACCAACTCTCATAAAAGTCTTTTGGAAGATTTCAGTCCTTATTTGTTTAAAATTCCATCGATCTACTTGTAATTTGAAGCCATTAATGAGCATTAAAGTCATAAAATATAGTAGAGAGATTTTAAATCAAAATTGTTTATATCGAATTGCATTGCTGTATTCGTATTTTTCGCGTCATTTTCTGAGGCGGAATTTATATGGCGTGGTGTCATTGATCCCCATAAAAATTGATAGAGAGATTTCGGTTGCTTTAGAAGAGATAGAGATATTAGCTTACACGAAACTAGTTTATGTCGAATTTCATAAATCTACTAGTATTTTTAAGCCAGTACTGAGCTTTAAAGTAATTTTCTGAAGGGGCCTTATATGGGGGTAGCGTCAATTATAGACCGATCTCGGTAAAATTTTGTAGAACGATCTTGGTTCCTACAGGTATTGTTTATATAGAATTTCATTGCTTTACTCGTTTTTTAGCCCAGTAATTCATTTTTTTGATGGGGACATTATATGGGGGTAGGTCAATTAAGGCCCGATTCACATAAAATTAAATTAAGAGTTAACTGAGTCGAATTTTATTACTATACTCGTATTTTTAAGCCAGTAATGGGCCTTAAAGTATTTTTCTGATAGGGACCTTATGTTGGGGGTAGGGTCAATTATAGACCGATCCACATAAAATTTGGTAAAGAGATTTTAGCTTGTGAAAAACTTACTTCTGTTAAATTTCATCGCTATAACCTATTTTTAAGCCAGCAACGAGCGTTAAAGTAATTTTATGGAGAGGACCTTATATGAGGGGTAGGGTCAATTATGGACCGATCCACATAACATTTCATAAAGAGTTTTTGGCTAAGTAAGTTTGATATAAGTAAGATACTTACTTGTATCAAATTTAATAGCTATAGTCATTTGTTTAAGCCAGTAATGAGCGTTAAAGTAATTTTATGGAGGGTACCTTATATGGGGCGTAGGGTCAATTATGGATCGATATACATAAAATTTGGTGGAGAGATATTGGCTCGCATGAAACTTAAGTGTGTCGAATTTCATCGCTATATTACCATTTTTAAGCCAGTAATCAGCTATTTAGTCATTTTCTAAAGGGGACCTTATATGGGAGTAGGGCCAATTATGGTCCTATGTTTGCCATAATGCAGAATTGTTTTGCAGACGTCAAAAAACTGACCTATGCGAAATTTTGTGGTATTTGCTTCATAAACAACGAATTTGTGAATATTTGAAGCTATTTGTACAATATTCCGGGGGGTACATTTGTATGGGGGCTATGTGAAATCGTTGACCGATTTTGCCCATTTTCAATACCAAACATTTCTGGTCAATAAAATATATTTTGGGAAAATTTCATCTCAATATCTCTTATTTTGTGGACGCTATCGTGCCAACAACAGACAGACGGACGGACATGGCTAGATCGTCTTAGAATCTTACGAGGTCCCAAAATATATATACTTTATGGAGTCTTAGAGCAATATTTCGATGTGTTACACACGGAATTACAATATCAATATACCCCCATCTTTTTTGATGGTGGGTATAAAAATATGTTAAAATTGTCTAAAAGTACATACATATTATTGCCCATAACTTTGAAATTCCTTTAAGTACACTATAATTTTAGGTTTATAGCCAAAGATATTGTCTTTACTTCCAAAAGGTTAAAGGTGAAATTTCACAGTGCATAATTCAATGTCAAATAAGTCAGGCAGCCCCGCACAGTAAGACATTTGGCACTTTTAGAACGACATTAATCAAATCTTAGTGATATTGAGTTCTAAGTCAGCATTTGATATTCAAAGTGTTCTAAGTGTGGATGCTCCACCGAAAACTTTGTGTGCGAAGTGTCGTTATCGTTATCTTCTAATTATATTGCTTGCCATATCTGTAAAGCAAAATTGCATTTTATTTGAGCAAAAATAAACAATAAACATATTAATTTATTAAATGATAATATAAACATTGTGTTTAATTGTAATGACTGCCTAAGTACATCAGCAGAAATCCTTTCTCTTAATTATCTAAAGAGTTAAGAGAATTAAAAAATCCAAAAATCCCAAAAATTAGTGATGATATTAATGATATAAAAGCAGAGTTTAACTAACTTTCAAAAAACCTTGAAAATGCAAAAATACATCAAAACAAATATAACATAAATAAACCAATTGCTAACAATGATGTTGTAAATAAAAACAATGCTGTTCAATGGTCACACACAGAAGTTATTGCTGGCTCTTCAAAAAACAATAACATGCAGTGTACAATAGGTAATGATGATGCTTCTTCTAAGGTCAAACATGTATGATGCAGATTGTCAACAAAATAAATGTTCATAGGCGCAGACGAAAAAAACGTATTATTGCTGTTGGAAAAAATAATTCAAATGATCTTGAAGTTATTATAAAATATAAATATTTGCATGTCTCTTTTTTCAAACCATCATATACAACTGAACAGATTATTTACTTTATTGAAAAAAATACTCAGATTCCTAAAAATCATCTTGAGTGTACGAGGTTAGTTAAGAAAGATGCAGATGAATCAATTTTAAAACATGTAAATTTTAAAATTGGTGTCTCGCCACATTTTTATGATGAAATTATTAAACCAACTCTATGGCCAGTGAATATTAAAATTAGACCATTCATTTTTTTCAAAAAAACTTGTGGAACCTCCAAGTGCAATTTAAATACATTAAGTAAATTAAAGAACTATTTTCAAAATGTTTTGAGAATGCGCATGAAAAATAAAAGCCTGTTTAACTTTTCTTCGCAATGTTATGATATTTTTTTTATTGTTGAAACTTGGTTAAATATTGAGTTTTTTGATTCTGAGTACTTTGATTTGAATTTGTATAATGTTTACCGTAAAGATATATGTTACGAAATAACTGGTTTTGAAAGAGGCGATGGAATTTAAGTATCGGTTAGAAAATAACTAAAATCTTATAAATGTACTGATATTATTATTGATGATTTAATAGATCAGCATTTTATATGTATTCCTTCTCTAGATGGCTAAATTGCCTTAGTTGTTCTTATATTCCGCCGACCAGTTCTTATAATTTATATGCATCTCATGTGAATTATATTGTATATCTAAATGAGAAAATTTGTTTAAATACTAGATTTTTAATTTTTGGGGACTTTAACTTACCTAACTTAGTTTGGGTTAATTTAAATAATGAATTAACACCATATAATGTGAATAAAGATTATGAAATTATTCTAATTGATTCCTTTTTTGATATGGATCTTATTCAAATCAATAACATTTTTAATAAATCAAAAAAAATTTAGATCCGATTTTTGTTCAAACATCTTATAAAATAAACATTTATGAATGTTTAATCCCATTTTCTCTTTCTAACGCTCATCATAATGCCATAATTTTAGAATTAAATGCTATGAAATTCATTAAATGTACAAATCTTTACTTGCTAAAACATGTGATTATAAAAACTGTAATATTGATGCCTTAAATTCTGCTTTGCTTAATGTAGATTGGATAAATTTATTTTATCAAAAATCGTATATCGTATGATATTTTTTTAATACATTTCTGAATATATGTGATCAATATATTCCATATAAAACATATTTCTCGTTTAGTCGTCGCTGATACACCAAAGGTTTACGAATATTAAAAAATAAAAGAAATAAATTACATAAACGCTATTTATCTTAGGGTTCGGAAGAAATATAAACAATGTGTTAAAGGATTTATTTTCTTAATAAATTTCTCTACAAAAAATATATAATTAACATTGAGAATAATATAAAATTCAACCCTAATTATTTATGGTCATTCATCCGCTCCAAAAAGAAATCTACAGAAATTCCTTCATCTATGATTTGTGAGAATAAAGCTACGAATAACCCTGAAGTTATTGTAAATCTTTTTGCAAATTTCTTCAAGTCAAATTTCGATTCTTCTACTTCTAATTCTAATTTTAATGAATATATAACTTCTAATTTAAACCTGGGTCAGATTATACAATGTAAGGATGATATTTTAGTGGCTATCTCTCGTCTAAAAAATTAATTTCAATCCGATGCAGATGGATTGAGTGCCCTCTTAATCAAGAAGTTTACTGTTTCCAATTTTACAAATTTTTAATAAATCGTTATCTGAGGGTTAGTTTGCTGATCGATGGAAATTTACTCTAATAACTCCGATTCATAAATCTGGAAACCGATGTGATGTTTCTAATTATAGGTCTATTTCTAAATTGACGACTATATCCAAAATTTTCGAAAATGCTATTTATGAAATCTTATTCTTTGCTACAAAATCTCTTATAATTCCTCAACAACATGGTTTTCGAAATAATAAATCTACGATTTCTAATCTTGCTGTTTTTACAGATAATAGCCTATCATATTTGGATTTGGGTTTACAAATAGATGCTATATATACAGATTTTTCAAAAGCCTTTGACAAAATTTCTCATTATATTCTCATATATTAAGGAAGCTTTACTATTTAGGAATACATTCATCTTTTCATAAGTGGCTATCATCACATCTTGGAAATAGATTTTTTTGTTCAAATTGACGTCCATAAATCCTTTCCATATAAGCAAATATCACGGGTTTCCCAGGGAAGTATCTCTTCTCTTTAATATTTTTGTCAACGACATATTTCAATGCTTTAAACATTCTAATTTTTTTACTATATGCTGATGGTTTTCTTCAAAATTATTTTGATATACTAAGACTACTTTCCGTGTGGAGTTGTCATCCGTGTGGAGTTGTCAGATCTCCCATCGGACGCGTCCCAGGTGGCGGATAGGGGGAGCTAAGCATGGTCTTTTTCGACACATTGGACATAATGGTCGAAAACGACGATGCTAGCTCGAGATAAGGCAGACCGGACTAGATACATTTTTGACAAATGGTCTAACAAGCCTGTCATATCTAGATGAGTGCATGAATCAGGACAATCTTTTATCACATCAGTGGATACATTTTTGACAAATGGCCTACTGATATGTAAAGAGATGGTAGAGTGCTGATATGATTTATGGTACATCTGATAACAGGCGGTCATATATGATAACAGGACTTCTCCTGTTCCCCATGCACAAATCCGCGGACCAAAACTGTCAACCCCACCCCCATCCCCATATTTCCCAATCCACCTAGTTTATCCCTCTTCAATCCAATCCCAAGAACCCATTCCCTCATCCCCCACTTGTAAGGTTAAGGTGGTTGGAAGCAGTGCCGAGAACCTGAATGGCTAGTTAGTGGTTAAAGAGGACTAGTCGTTAACAGCTCCCCTCCGATGCCAGGGCACGGATCGGTTGTAATGCTTAGCCTAGCCCACGTACGCCGTCCCTGCGTGGGTCGTCCACCCATTACGCGCCTACTCGTGGGAATCACATGGAGAAAAAAACAAATAAACAAACAAAAAACAAACAACCCGTGGAAAGCCAGTTGGGGAAACCTAAACTGGTGGACTGCAAACAGCCTGCTATCCAACCTTCTGGTGATAGCACGGCTGAACGCAGCGAGGAAATCTTGTCCGTAGTGGCAAGCACCTCATCAGCTGCACAAGCCTTAGCTGGTACGCCAGCAAATACCCCTGCCTCGGGCACTGCGGACCAAGCAGTGACCCCGCGACTTCTGGACAGGTTGGATCGTCGAACTCGATGTCGGGTCCAACTAATGCCCCCTCAACCGCCCTCACGGCTAACGAAAACCCCCCTAGTCGCAAAGATCCATCTAGGAAGGCTTTTGTTCAAAGGCGTGCCGCCATGCGTTTAGTCGAGCGACTTGGAGTTAAGTCGGTCGATACGCTTACCACGGACGAAAAATCGTCCCTAGATTGGGCTAAAGCCCTACTGGCTCAGCCGGAGTGTTCTGACCCTCCTACAACCTCAGATGCAGCGGACCAAGCTACATCTGCAGGGCCTAAACGGCAGCGATCGGAGGAAGAACATGCTCTCCAGGCAGTCCCACAGCCGAAGACTAAACGTCAGAAGCAGTTCGAGACTCGTATAGTCAACAGACCCTACAGCGAAGTTGCCAAAAACCCGCTGGTTAGGGCCATTGTTGACAAGAGTGTCAACGACGGAGCTATCTCCCAGGATAAATGGTTGATAATCCGTCAAAAAATGCTGGAGGTGTATTGGAAAATTCTCAAAGAGAATCCCGGTCCATCTCCGCAGAATGATGATGCTGGCTGGTACCAAGGTCACATCAAACTGCTGGCGTGCACGAACGAGCGCTCAGCAAACTTGCTTAAGTTGGCGGTTACGTCTATAGGGGAAGTGTGGCCCGGCGCGAAACTTGACGTGATCCCGGTTAGTGAGATACCTCGCAGACCGAGATCAATCACGGTTATTCCGGCGGAACCACACGAACCAGAGGCGATTCTGGCGTACCTTCAGAGTGGAAACCCTGACCTACCTACCCACAATTGGAAGGTAGTCAAGGTCTCCGAACCTGAAGGTGCTAACAGAAAGGCGGTCGTGGTCCTTAATAAGGAATCGGATTTGATAGTATCAAGCTGCGCGTCTACCGGGGTGACGACAAACTAGACCCCAAACCGGTAAGCACGGACGGAGGAAAGGTAGACGATACCACTAACTCTGACGACCAAATGGACGCCCAATCAAGTACAGACTTGATTGGGAATCTATTTGATAGCCAGGGCGAAGTGATTGACGAAGACGAGCTTCTGAAAACAGACCCAGAAGACGCCGACGTCACAATCGTCTACGACCCTGACCAAGATGAAGGTGATCCAAGTGAACCTTCACCACTCTAAAGCAGCTTCAGCTGCATTACACCTCCACCTTGGATATCAAGGGGAGGATATAGCGTTGATCCAAGAGCCGTGGACCCATAACGGCAACATACTTGGAATCAACGTAAAAGGCTATAAAATACTATACGCAAAAGGCACAGGTAACATTAGATCTTGCATACTTGCTAAAAGCACCCTAAATATCTTCATTCTATCTGATTACAGTGATGAAGATACAGTAACCGCAGCATGGGAGACAGAGGAATCCACAATGTGGATCCTCTCCTGCTATATGGCGCACGACCAGACAGACCCCCCGCCAAGTAACACGGTCGTCAGGGCAGTAAGTGCAGCAAACGGAAAACGCATCCCTGTTATTATAGGCGCAGATGCAAACGCACACCATACACTATGGGGTAGCACCAACATCAACACACGAGGTGAGTTCGTATTAGACTTCATTTTAAACCATAATCTTGAAGTAGTAAATAGAGGTTCAGAACCTACATTTGTAGTTGCAAATAGACAAGAGGTACTGGACATAACGCTTGTAAATACAAGTCATTCGCACATAATCCGAAACTGGAAAGTATCGGAAGATTGTTCCTTTTCAGATCATAGATATCTCGTATTCTCGATAGAAAAAACACAGGAAAGGAAAACCCCCTTTCTAAACAGAAGAAAGACAAGATGGGAACAAAACAGCAGATATTGATAGAGCTGTAGACAACCTTACACGCTCTCTTAATCAAGCAACAAGAAGAACATGCAAACCTTCGATACCAAAGGGTAAAAGTAAACCTCCTTGGTGGTCCTCGGAAATAGCGAAGACTAGGAATAGATGTCGCAAACTTTTCAATGAGGCCAAAAGATCAGGTGAATGGTCCACATATAAAGCCTCATTGAATAAATTTAAGAATCAGGTTAGGAATGCTAAACGCTGCTCATGGAGAAGCTTCTGTGGTAGCATCGAAAGCTCTTCAGAGACAAGTCGTTTATGCAAAATCCTGTCTAAATCACAAACCGTTCAAGGCTACATTCAAAAGCAAGACGGTGAGTGGACAACGAGTGGACAAGAATCCCTACAGGAATTAATGGACACTCATTTCCCAGGTAACTTACCATTAGATACTACAATGGAAAGACCACAAACGTACTGTCAAACCCCGATCGGAATCACTATAGACGAGGGAATGATAAAATGGGCAATAAACAGCTTTAACCCATATAAGTCACCGGGCCCGGACGGCATAATTCCAGCTGACCTGCAATATAATGCAGAATTAGTTATACCATGGCTACTTGAAATATTTCAAGCCTGTCTTACATGGTCATACGTACCAGAACAATGGACCAAATGCAGTGTGACGTTTATCCCCAAAGGAGGAAAAACAACGCACATTAAGGCAAAAGATTATAGGCCCATAAGTCTATCATCGTTTCTGCTTAAGACCCTAGAGAGGATCATTGACGTCCACATAAGATCGTCAATAGATCCTATGCTCCTATCTCCCTCACAACATGCCTACACCAAAGGCAAATCAGTTGAGACGGCCCTACACTCACTAGTGGGACATATAGAAAAGTCCTTGGAATTTGGTGAATACACGTTAGTGGCCTTTCTGGACATAGAAGGAGCCTTTAACAACGTCAAACCCGACATCATCATATCAGCTCTAGAAGAGCTCGGTATTGAGACATCAGTGATTAAATTCATAAAAGACCTTCTTCAACACAGGATTATCCGTTCTAACATGGGAATGGCATGTATTCAAAGAATGGCAATCAGGGGCACACCTCAAGGTGGAGTCCTATCACCACTTTTATGGAATGTGGCCATAAACAGCCTACTAATGAAAAAGAGACAACCAAAGATACAAGACTGTCGCTTACGCAGATGACGTTGCGGTAGCAGTATCAGGTTTCCATCTGAATACGATATCTCAAAGACTCGAATCAGCACTCAATCTACTAAGTAAATGGAGCGTTGATAGTGGTTTGAGTGTAAACCCTAGTAAAACCGAACTTGTACTCTACACCAGGAAATACAAGATCGAAAATTTTACCCTACCTCGACTAAACGGAGTCGTACTCTCACTTTCGAACAGTGCGAAATACCTAGGGGTGATACTTGATAGTAAACTATCATGGAAGGAAAATATCACAGCCAGAGTAAACAAAGCCTTAATGGCAATGTACATTTGCAAGAAGGCCATAGGAAAAAGATGGGGACTAAATCCCAAACTGGTAAATTGGATCCATGAAGCGGTTATTAAACCTATTCTCTTAACGGGGCTGTTGTCTGGTGGAAAGCACTGGACAACAACTCCAATTGTATACTTCTTGATAAGGTACTAAGAAGGATAGCAATCCTTATAACAGGAGCACTGAGAACAACTTCAACCAAATCTCTATTCGCTATGCTTAATTGGATCCCAACGGATCTGATAGCCAGAAAACTGGCACTCATCACTGCCCTCAGACTTGATGCCATAAATGCTTGGACACACAGGCCATACGGCCATGCGGCTATTATGAGGGAAACATCTTTCCTCCCGGGCAATATTGATTACTGCATACCCAAACCTTTCCTCCGTAGGGACTTCGGATACACAATATCCGAAAACTCTTCACCGGAGGATAACAGTTCCCCAAGAACCCTCCTGGTATATACGGATGGTTCTAAAAAAGGGGAACGAGTTGGAGGTGGCATTTTTATCCCTGAATTTGGAACTAAAATAAGCTTTAGGATACAGAATAATTGTAGTCCACTACAGGCTGAACTATCAGCCATAAAAAGAGCAGCAAATTGGCTTTGGTACCACAGAATATCAAACAGAGATATTCAAATTTGTACCGACAGCCAAGCTGCTATCAAATCCCTGATTGGTGTATATACTACATCTAAACTAGTCCAGGAATGCCGGGCATCCTTAAACAGGATGGCGAGACATTCAATAATCGTGCTCAAATGGGTACGGGGACACGGGGATTTGACTGGCAACTATATCGCTGATGAATTAGCGAAACTAGGAGCCTCAATGTCCGACAGAGACATAGACATCTTTTGCGGAATACCGCTAAAAGCTTGCAAGACCATAATAGATGGAAAGTTCTATGAAATTTCTCAGACAAGATGGCGTAATGAACCAACTTGTATCAATACAAGGAAGATATGGCCAAACTTGGACAGTAAACGCACGTCATATCTTCTACAACTAAACCGCCCTCATATCAGCAACCTTGTTGCTGTCATTACGGGGCATATCTCATTGGGAAACCATGCAAGAAGACTTGGAATTCCCCACAACGACTTCTGTAGAAGCTGTCAAGACGAAGAGGAGGAAGAATCCATCGAACATCTTCTCTGTCAATGCCCGGCGCTAGCGGACACTCGATCCGTATATCTAGGAAAACGACTATTTGATGACTTGTCAGAACTATCCAATCTAGGACTGGATAACATAAATGCCTTCATCAGGCACAGTAACTGGTTTTAGGACCACCAAGCCATAATTAAGGCACTCACTAGTCCGCAAGGACAGACCTCTCAATCTTCTCCTCCACTTCAATTTCTCTTCTATGACTTAATCCTAAACTATCTTCTACTATCCTCTACCCTCTTTCTTTTATATTTTATTATCTTTACAGGTATCACAAAGGGACCAACAGGACCCAAGTGTGCGTCTTTGCAGCCTGAATACCTAACCTAACCTAAGACTACATAGTGATCTTGATAATTTAATTTTCTGGTGTAATAATAATCACTTAAAATTTAATCTGAATAAATGTATTCACATTTCTTATTCTCGTTATACATTTAATGCCTCATATAAATTAGGTACTTATAATATAAGAAAGGAAATTGAAATTATGGATTTGGGCATATTATTTCCAAATTGACTTTCAAACCTCATTTAGATTATTTAATACCTAAAACATATTCCACACTTGCGTTTCTTAACCGAAATTGTACAGAATTTTAGACCTATATACATTTAAATTATTATTCTCGTCATTTGTACGATCTAAATTAGATTATGGTACGATCATTTGGTGTCCATTATGCAAAAGTCATATTAATCGCATAAAAAAACATTCAAAGAAAATTTATTCGTTATGCTTGCCACATCTATTCTATATCTATCCGCGTCCATCTTACATTTAGGTATGATAACTTTAGAAAAGAGACGTAAAATACAGTCGATGTTTTATTGATTTTGTTTTATTGATATTGATTGCCCAGAACTTTTGGAAAAAATACCATTTATGTACCAGGCAGATTATCTCTTCATCATAGATCTGTTTCATATAGGTCTATATAATAGAAACTATACCTTAAATAGTCCTTTAAATAGATCATTAAATTACTTAAATACTTTAAATGATAAATATTCTTTGGAATTTATTGCATCAAAAACTAATTTTAATGAAACCAATTTTCCTATTTTAACACATTTTGAACGATTAGATACTGTTTGAATCGAGTTAGTATTATCCAATTTGTCCCAAATGCTCTGCATTGCAGTTTTAGAGCATGCTCTTCTACAATTTTTAGAAACATGCTTTATATAACTACCCTAATGAAAATTAGAAATTTTTAGCAAATTGTACAAATATTTGCATATAATTGAATACAACAGTAACAAACAATTTAATATTTAAAATAAAATATAAATTTCGCGGTTTTTACAAAGAAAAAAATAAATTTATAATCAATGAATTTAAATTTGGAAATCAACAGAAAATTTTACTTTTTAAATAAAGACACCTGATTGGTTTAAGTAATTGATTTTAACAGAACTACTAGAGTACTTCGATTATAAAAATATATTTAAGCTTCACAAATCTGCAAATTGGACCGATTTGGCTGAAGTTGAATTTTTCTTATTGTCAACATTAAATTTATTTAATTTAATTTTATTTAATATTGCAATATGGATCTAGATCAGTTAAATTTGATCTAATATATAGATGCTAAGAGCTTTGGACTCACTTAAGGTTTTGATAAGTACATAAAAATACAAAATTTACTTTAATTTCATTTAATCGGTAGCCTTATTTGCTTACAAATAGGGATATAAGGATAAAATCTTAATATTTGCATAACATAACATCGTTTATATTTACCTTAATGGATCATTATTAGGATAAACTAAAGCTACCCTGTCACCAGGTTTTAAAGTCACTTGTTCGGGACCTTTACTGAATATTTTCGTAGATAGTGCATATGCAATTTTTTGTGCTCTAGATAAAAGTTTACCATACGTTAAAGTAGTCGTTATCTTTCCATTGGGATCAACAACTGTAGCCATAGGAGACTTAAATGAGTTTATACCGAAACGTTGGACAGCTGCCTCTAAAGAACGAGGCAAACTTGCTGATACTGATAATTGTTCACCTTTGACAGAACTCATAGTACTTCCTTCAGGTTTTGGGGCATTCGGATCTTTAGGGTTTGCTGCAATTTCAAGTTCGATATCATTGTCTTCATAAAATTCGGGAAGGGGCCGTCGTTTAGGACGTTTAAGTGTATTGAGCAATTGTTGAATTTTAGCAGAAACTTTCCATTTTCCATTGCTGTCTTCATTAACATCTGTTTGAGAAATATTGACATATCGAGTTACCCTATCAGCAGCTCGACGAGTATTATTGAACTGAGTTATATCTGGTGCCGCATCTGTAACAAAAATATATAAAACGATTATAAAATCTTAAATAATAAATAAATATACAGAAATTTTACTGTTAAATAGTACGTTTTTCTTAATCGTTTAATTAATAAAAATTATTAGGTTTATTTGTGTTTTGAAATTTTTCAAAAATTTAAAAACTAACCGATCAACGACTAATCGCCTGAATACCCTAATTAGCACATATACAAAACCAGAATATTTTAATTTGAAAATATTAGTTTTTCAACAAAAAACAACTATGAATTTTCCGGATATTTTAGTTATTTCAGTACTCATTTAAAGTTAAATATGTGCAAAATTTACGCCACAAAAGAAAGTATACAAATCATTTCAATATATATTTGGTTTCATCATATTAACAAAATGTAGGAAAATTGTACCTGTTGTAACTTGTAAAAAATTCACTTTTAGTTCCAACAAATTTTAATTTTTGATAATTAACATGAATATTATTTTGCTATTTAAATCCCCAGAGTTTTGGATCGAGTATTCAAAAATATCCCATGTTTGTTCATTATGATGCATTAGAAGATGATATTTTTATTTCTATAGTAATTATTTCTTATCTATAATTGCAATCTATTAAGCGTAATTAATGACAATTTCCTAAAATTTAATACTTTAAATGCAAAAATAATAATATTTGTACTAGTAGCAATAATTAATACAAGGTTTTTTATTCTAATCTTCCATTACACACTTTTAAATACTATTAATAGTCGTCAAATGGTATCCCTGAAAATAACTTACATTACATGTCCGTTCCGGAATTGGTTATTGTCCAAAGTAATTTGATTTTTATATTGAATTGAACAATTTCTGCACTTATGTACTTAACTTCACCTTAAATGACAACTCAAATAACAAAAACATCCAGAAAAAAGTAGTTAAGAATAAATATCATAATTGTTTTCAATAAATAAATGTGTTACTTTTTTTTCTTTTTGGAAAAAGTAATAGCATTTTTTAAATAAAACCAATTGTCAGCATTTCTGTATACTTATTTTTGTGATTAAATGCATATATCTTTGGCGTATCAAAAAGAGAAGAAAGAGGAAATAAGAACATAAACAAAAGTGTCAGAATTATTGGTCCTGTTTTTTGTGGTGTTTTATTATGATTTAAAGAGAATAAATGTCGTATGATTTATATTTTAGTGTAACACAATAACAAGACGATTTTAACATAGGTTTTAGTGTATTTTTAGCGTACTTTATTCGGTATGTAGAGAACATTTTAGCGTACATGTGCGTTATTATGTACAAAATAAATGAAAGTATATTTTTACCAAGTGTGTTTAACCATAATTTTAATTAAATTCATTTTGGTTTATATATAGGCTGTAGTTTGTTATACCCTTCACCTTCGTAAGAAGGGTATATATAAGTTTGTCATTCCGTTTGTAATTTCTATAATATAATTTTCCGACCCTATAATGTATATATATTCTGGATCCTTATAGATAGCGGAGTCGATTAAGCCATGTCCGTCTGTCTGTTGAAATCAGTTTTTAGAGGACCACAGATATCGACGAGATCCGAATCTTCAATAATTCTATTAGACATGCTTTCGAGATTAATTTCAAATGAAGCTGAGTTCCTCTGCTTCAAAATAATATAATTTATTTCAAATCATCAAGAAAGAATTAGAAATCTTAAAGAAAATTTGTCACAAAAAAGTAGTTAAAAGTTTTTGAGTCGAAAATGAAACCTTTTTAAATTGAACATCATTTTCTTATTTTCTCTAAGTGAGACAGGAAAATAATATAGATAGAATGTACAGATTCCCAGCTTCCATTTGATACCAATATTAGCATTATAAAATACATGAAGTTGTTACAGGGTGTAATATGAAGAAAATTATTAACCGGCTAACGTAAAACCTCAAATAATTATTTGTCGAATAAACCGAATAATTGAATACCCTATTATACATAAATTTTATGAAGTTTTGTTATTTTAAAAAATCAAAAATAAATAAACAACAATGTATGTTAGGTTGATAAGAGGATGTATACTACATCAAATCAGAAGAAATACACCTAGGCCACTATCGCACCTGTTGTACGCACCTTATCATTAAAAAATACTGAATGACTTATTTCAGTGATCAGAAACTCTTCAGGGGAGGGTAAAATTATTTTTTTTATTGCTATTGAAAAAAATGTTTTTAAGGCTATTCTAGAGTCTAGTATATGTTCAAACTCTGCAGAGTTATTCTTATTATTCAAGTCATTTGAAAGAATAAGGAGATCCAATGCCGCTTTTGGTACAACAGTTTTTTTCTTTTCATATTTTTTGCTCATACTTGAAACTATAGGATCGGAGTTTAACAAAAGTCTATTAAATATGTCTTCATTTGTTTTTTCTCTACTACATCTTCGAGAGATATGTTCTCTGTAGTTTTTGAAATCCTTGTTTCTTGCCTCTTGAGCTTCTTCAGAAAGATGACCAATTGGCCAAACTTCTGGGCAATGAATAAAAAATTTATGCAGAGTGGGGGACATGTAATACCATGGATACTTCTCAACATAATATATAGCTGTATTATTCGCGTAGTTTCTGAAATTTTCAATATTAATTTCATTGTTACATGATACAACAATAAGAATTATAAGTTCCAAATTAATTTTTGTTATTTCGGAGGAAATTTCAGCATGATTGGAAAGCATGAGAGACCGAATTTTAAGTTTTCTGTATTTATATATACTTGTTATAGAAATGCCTCTAACTTGTATTCAGTGTGTTCTGGTAATTGTTTTGTTATTAAATTTAAAGTAATAAAAGTTAAAACAAAAACACAGAAAAATTAATTTTTTATTGATCTAAATAAAAAACTAACCCCAATAACACAATGTCTAGTTATTCTTTATCTTAAGGTTAAATTGACAGTTTTCATACCAAAAATATTTTATCGGCAGAATAACTTTCGGTTAAACGATAACCAGAGGTGGAGTTAACGGAGCTAAGTAATAAATATAATGTAAATATTTTATGGATGCATTTAAAACAATAACAATAACGATGTAAATACTGACAATAAACACGAAAACATAACTAGTTTGTTCTCCTGTATTATAATTAGAGAAGCAGGGTACGTTTATTAAAATCATAATTTCTTAAAATGGAGCAAACTTGTTCAGTTTTTTTTCGGAATATTTAAGAAGACTATGTGTAGTAATTTTTAGCCATTTTTTCAGAGCTAACAAATAATAACATTTTATGATGCATTCCATTAAAGTTCAAAAACAGGTTAATTTTAAACTATTTAAAAATATGTAAAATATATTAAGAAAACAAAGAGTTTAATAAAATCTATCAAAATATCAATTTTGATAGATTATAAATCAAAATATTTATTTTTGAAATTTTTTCTTCTTCAAATTAAATTTGAAAAATTCATAAATTCCAATTTTTTGGTTTTTTTAAAAATTAAAAAAAATGTTCATCTTTGAAAGCGCAGTACAAAAAATCAGTAAAGTTTAAAAAAAATATTTTTAATGTTAGTGATATATAATTTTGTCTAGTTTTATTCGGTACCCAATTTTATACAAAAAAATAATTTTTCAAAAACCATCGTGCAGTGTCAGTCAGGAATGTTACTTCCAAAATAACATTACTTTCAAGATACTTGGATCTAACTTCGACGAATGCCTGGCAGTGGGAAATATAGTGCTTGAATGTTCCACTGTCCTCTCCACATGATCTACATTCGTCTGAATCCGCACGTCCAATTTTGCATAGATGTGCTCGTAATCCTATGTGTCCATTCAGAATACGTACCATCATACTAACTTCAGACTTGCTCATTTCGAGGAGATTTTTCGTCTTGTCCCCAACACCCCATAATATCTTCGTGGTTCTACCCACTGTTTCATTTTTCCAAGAGGCCTTATGGGATTTTCTCACCCATATTTTTAGTTCAGCTTTTATTGCGTCGAATGGTTTTGCGTTTGTCAGGTTAACCGCCCTGAGCTCCCTTCCGTTAAAAGCTATTACATTCGCCCTTTCATTACCGACTACTCCCGAGTGACCTGGTACCCATATGATGTAAACCTTACCTCTGGAATTAGTTAATGCTTTCTTACGGTCTTAGATTTAATTCTATCTTGACCAATACATTCTATCAGCGTTTCAAAGTTTCCCACATATTATGTGCATAGTATGACACAGAGATTAATTGAAAGAGATTTATTCGAATTTTCGAACCTAATTTTAAATATTCGAACATCTTATTGTACTTATGACTGCTAAATTTCAGCCAATTTGGGCTACGGCAACTGGTATTAAAAGCTTTCAAATATATTTTTCTATAATTATAAATACTAATTAAATTTGTTTTTGAAAATTCATTACCATTATCAATAAAGTTATAAATGGGGACTCTGTCTCAAATTTTTTTTCGACTTACCCTAGTATGTACAATGTATGTTTCTTTGGTTTGTAGAACTATGTCATGCAAAAAAGGGTAATAGGATAACAGTGCCGCAACGGCACAGGTACATTTACAATATCACTTTTTGTCCTTATAAGATAATGCAAACTGTTATCAGCAAGGAAACCAAAATATGCAAACACATGTTTTTTGTGGTGCGTCGTATGGACTCATGGATAAGATATTTTTACGTTTCAGATTAATTTTAGAATTTTGGCATCGATTTGTTAGAGCATATATTTTTGTATATTTTATCCATAAGATCATAATTTAGCATGATTTGACTTTTGTAGCATATTTAAGGAATAGTTTTTAGAGTATAGTTTACTCTTTTAGTGCATGTTTGGATGTTTTTTAAAAAACATATTTTTTAAAATATAAAAATATGATTTTTTTAATTTTAAAAATTATTATAATTATAATGTTAGTTTTCAAGCTTCATCTTATTTATAAGATGAAACAATTATCAAAATCTTGGGGGAACACATTAAATATTATATATTTCATTAAACTAGAGTTCGCCAGCGGTCGAAATTCAACCGGAACCATTGAAGGAAAGATTACATACATATGCAACAAAAACCATATTTTCGTAGTTGAAATGTCTGTCAAAAAATTATTTCAATTGCTATTACACCGTACAACAAATTGGGAAAAATTGTTGCACACATGAGCAAGACCATATACGTTGGAAACTACATACTTGATATAGTTACCCTACATTTTTGGTTTTTTGTTTTCTGATCGTTTCTTTCTTTAAAAGGACTTTAAAGTTTGAAAGGAAGAGTAAGTATAATTAATTATATTTAGCTTAAATTTAGTTTGGTCTAGTAGGTCAATATAGGTATCGATTGAAAGAGGAGAATAACAGTATTTTAACAAATAAAATAGTTTTAAAATGTTAGAATAAAAAAACTAAAAAAATGTCCTTTAAAATTTTAATCCTTTAATATCCTTATTTTCTATAGTCAGTTTTTTTTTAGAAAAAAATATATGTTATATTTACAAATATGGAGTTGCAGGCTCCCAAATTTCATGTCTTTATCTTTATTAGTTCTTTGTAAAAAAATTTAAAGTTAAGATGCATTCAAATTAAAAAAATTTTGTTGTATATAATTTGTTTAATTTAATTTATTATTTATACCAATTACCTACCCCCATTATCTCAATGCCTGTTAAGTTTTTATCCTAACGTTAAATTGACAGTTTTCGGACAAAATATCTACCAATTAATACATAAAATTTTATTTTGTATGATTATGACGGTTTAGTGATTAAAACATGCATGTTCCGAATTATAAAATCCACTTCAGGATAATATGATAGCGCAATATTATTATAAATAAACGATCAGAAAATGAAAAACTGAGTACGCAGTTATACCATAAAAATTATGTGCTTTCGTATGTATATGGTTTGGTTCGTGTGTGAAAAATGGTGTTGGACGGTGTTATCAATGAGTATAACTTGCTTTGATCAACGTATTCTTTATGAAAATGTGATACATTTCAGTTTAATTTAATAAAATTTAAGTTTTCAAATTTATTTGAACTTTTTTAAAAGCAAAAACAACGAATATTACTTCTTTCGATTTATTATTCTCTACAAAAATGTTCATTAAAATCTATTCAAAACTTACAACATGAAATTTTCATTCCTGACAGTAAAATTATTAAACTATTTTCTTTAATACTGTTTGAGTTCTTCATCTTTTGATTTTTGCTCACTCACATCCAAGTTTTTTTAAACGCCTCCCAGTTTTAAATTAAGACCTATATTTAACAATCTGCTAATTTCTCCAACAATCGCCCATACATGAACAGTTTGTCGTCAACAATCTCGAATCTTTCCAGCACTATTCCTTTGTAACCTACAGAATTAATGATTTTAACATAGGTTATTCATCTTTTTTAATTTGATTCCAAATTCATTACTTCTGAAGTCATTAAATTTTGCAATTATTGCTATAAGAACTATAACAGGATTCCATCCCGATCGAAAGTGGAATTATGTCGTTTTATAATGAAGTAAAACGACTTTTAATTTTTAAATTCGGATGTTTTTATGTTTATGTTTTTATGTTGTTTATTATGTTTTTTTTTTAATTTAATAAATATTTTTATAAAAATTAATAAAATTTTATATCGGAATGATATTATAAGAAATAAATACGTTTTATTTTGCTGTCTTTAGTATAAAAAGTCCATCCTTCAGGTTTATGTTGTATAAAATCTCCCATATAACACTCGACAAAGATAATAACTTTAATGTATTTTAATCGAATTTAATAGTAGATATTTCATGAAGTTGTACTACAATAGGCCTTTAAGCAAAGAGCTTTAAGAGTAAATACTAAACCAAATGGGCAGCCATTAACACAGAAGACATGATTTGTATTTGACCATGTTCATCTTTTTTTCTATTTTTATAAAACATATGTACATATAACCATACAAATTACAGTTTTCATTTTACACTAATATTTCTTAAACCGTCTTTTTCCCAATTGGTTAGAATAACCCTTCAAATCCTCACAGTGCTAAACGTGCATATTAGCGATATAATGATTAATTTATTACGGTGAATTATGTACCGACATGATCAACTAAACATAAGTAGGAATACTTATGTTTTAACAGGCTTTGTTTTTGTCCATCATTAAAATCCCTAAAAACTAACATTTATGTAGAATTATTGTCTCACTAATGTTTTTCGGGTCAAACACCAACATCCTTCTGTATCACACATGTATCATACATTCACATGTTCCCAATCGTTTTGGCTTTGCGTATTAATATATGTATATGATGATGATTTTCAATCTTGTTGTGACAAAAAAAATGTTTATTTTTTTGATCAACCGTTTTTGAAATTTCAAGTTAGGAGCCACTGATTTTATTAGCATGAAATTCAAAAGGACTTAACAACAAATTAGTCATTTCCATAAGTCAGAATGTCCTAAAAAGCAACATAATAGACAATGTCTGACGGTTAGGGATGTCAAAAATCCCGAGGATTAGGTTATCCCAAAACCTGGGATTTTTTATAATAAATCCTGTGATTTGCTTAAAAATATGTTTTTATTTCCTCATTTGAGCAATATTTTTCATAAATTTGCACATTACCATCCTATATTATTTTTGATTTATCCAAACGTCCATATTTCAAGGCAGCTCTCCCAAAGGTCTATATGTTTTTACATGAGTCTTCGTAAGTGTAAACCTGATTTCACCATAAATTCTTAATCGTGTTTAACTCTGGCGACAGTAGTGGCTAATGTAGTAATGAAATTTGAACAGCTTTTACCTTATATTTGGGATCATTATAAATTTTTCAACATATTTTCAACGTTTCGATCCTCAATCATTAAAAATATATAATTTAATGAGAATTAGATGAGCCAAAAATTAATCTTTTTGGACTTGATTGACCAAAGCATATATATAGAAAATCGAATGCACCATTAAAAGACCGCGAAATAATGACTGTTATATAATTTGGAGGTGGGAATCATTTACCTTAGGGATATGGCTCATCAGAAGGCGTACAGAAAATGTATAAAATTTAATTTTAATATGAATGCCGAAATGTATACTGATTTTAAAAGCCATTTTATCGGGATATTTTTAATGATTGGGCTCAAAACATTGAAAATAATATGATACAACTGGATAATGACCACAAATATAAGGCTAGAAACACTATGTTTAAAAAAAAAAAAATTGTATAGCTATATTAGCCCCCAGAGTCGCCTGGGTTAAACATGATAGAGAATTAATGTTAAAATAGCGATTACAATTACGAACACTTATGTAAAAACACAACAGACCTCTGAAAGAGTTACCATGAAGTATGGATGTTCATAACGCATAAAGCGTGTTGCACGCACCAAAAATGTGTAAATGTGTTAAATTTGATTTTCTTTTTTTTCGTATAATAGTATACCAATATAATAAAGTGGATTTTGTATTTATTTAAGTGTAAAAATATCTTCACTAAATACAGATTTAAAACAAGTAAGAAGTTATAGTTTTACAAAACCGACCATATAATACCCTACACCGGTATACGAATAAAATGTGATTTAGTTTCCATAATAAAGCATTTAGTTGAATTGTACCTTGCCTCAGATATACTAAAGCAATTTACTGTTTAATAAAACTGTGGATATTTAAGTAAAATTTTGATGGGGGCTTTTTAGAGAGGCTAGGGTCAAATGAGGCCCTATAATTATTAAGTTCATCAGGATCATCAAGACTAGTATAGAACTTGGTTTTGCAGCTTTTTGTCGAGATACGAGTTTATTAAGAATAATTATGAATTTAAAAGCCCTATTTGGCGGGTTCAGTTCTATGGGGCCTAGGTGAAATAATGGAGCGATGTTAACCATTTTCAATAGGCTTTGTCTACAGTACCATAAAAGATCATGTGCCAAATTTCATTGAATTATCTCCAAAATTGCGACCTGTAGTTTGATTACAAGGTTTAGAAGCTCTATTCGGGGGTTCAGTTGTAGGGGGCTAGGTGAAATAATGGACCGAAGATAACCATTTTCAATAGGCTTCGTCTACAGTACAATAAAAGATCATGTGCCAAATTTCATTGAATTATCTCCAAAATTGCGACCTGTAGTTTGATTACAATGTTTACAAGCCCTTTTTGAGGGTTCATCCCTCAATAGATTTTCATGTACCAAATTTTATTTAATTATCTTCAAAATTGCGGCATGTAGTTTGATTACAAGGTTTACACGGACGGACGAACATAGCAAAATCCACTCAGAAAATGATTCTTAGCCGATTGGTATACTTTAAGGTGGCTATAGGACCAATATTATTGTGCGTTACAAACATCAGCATAAACCCAATATACCCTCCCCACTAAAGTGGTGTAGGGTATAAAAACATAAGACGTTTTGGAATATGGTTTTTAGTTAAAAAAATTTTGACAAAAACATTTCACCATCAACGAGTTAGAAGACTCATTCTATTTGAGCTGCTAATTTAGACTCCTCTGAAAATCAAACAAAAGGAAAAATTATTTATTTTACGTATATGAAATTTTGCAACAAAAAAATCTTAAATAAAAATATATTTTTCTTTAAATGAATTGCTATTTACACTTTCATAAGAAACTTTAGAGCAGAAATTATCAAATTCTGAAATGTTTTTAGTTAAAAATTATATAATAGTTATGTTTGCTACAATTCAACAAAATTAAATAATTTTTTTACAAACATGATGATTTAAAGATTTTCATATAGTTTAGGTTATGCAGACCGCTTACTGACTAGAGTAAGTCTTTACTTGGGTCCTTTAAGGTCCCTTTGTAACGTCTGTAAAGAGAAGAAGATTAGGGAGAAAATATTTGGAAGGAAAAATAGTGATATGGACTATAGTGAAAATACATAAAATAATAAAAAAAGAGATAATAATAATAGCGCATAAAGATAAGGAGACTATGTTTCAAGAAACAAAATATAATAGTGTGTAATTAGTTACACACCCACTTTGACAATTTCAAGAATGCTAGTATACTCCCAGGTTGAACATCTGATAGATCAGAGAAGTGAGACGAGCCCAGCGCCTGATGCCGGAACGATTGCAGGCCGATTGAATGACCAGTAAGAACCGATAACAGAGCGCTAAGATACATTCTGTTTAGCCCTATAATGTAGGATGTTTTATGAGAATCCATACGAGGCCACAGTAGCCTAGCGATCGAGCAGGTATGCTTCTGAGACCACCGTTCCTGAGCTAATCTAAAGCAATAATCAAGTATTTGTTTCTTGATGACCGTTAAGGGGACACCACAGAACTGGTCTATATCCAGTATGGACATCCTCGTACCGGCTTTTGCCAAAATGTCAGCAGTAGTATTGCCCGTTATATCCCCGTGTCCTTTGATCCAAAAGAGGGTAATTCTTGAATGTCTCTCCATCTCATTTAGAGATGCCCGGCATTCTTGGACAAGTTTTGATGTAGAATACACACCTATCAGGGATTTTATGGCGGCTTCACTGTCAGTATAGATTCTGATATCCCTATTGAATATCCGATAGTACCTAAGCCAATTAGATGCCTTCTTTATAGCTGAGATTTCAGCCTGTAAAATAGTACATTCGTCGTTGAGTCGGAAAGTGATTTTCATCTCGAATTCTTCAATGAATATACCCCCGCCAACACCTTTAATTGTTTTAGAGCCATCTGTATACACATTTAAGCTTTCAACGCTATCAGGTGTCAATTCATTATAATTACAGATTAAACTATACCGGAAGTTCCTTGAAATGCACGGTTCCGGAATTTGGTAGTCAGTAGGTTTGGTAGAAGATCTACAATCTTTGCATGACTATTGGAACCAAAGTTCCATCTATTTGTAATACTTAATCTGGCTGCAGTATTCATTGCCAATTGTTTAGCAAGAATGTCCACAGGTAGCCAGTTCAGCATGGCAAACAACGCTTTACTGTGCGTAGTCCTAAGTACACCTGTTATAAGAAGAGCAGATTGTCTCATAACTTTTGTGAGAATGTTTCTGTTAGATGTTTTGTCCAGTGCATACCACCAGACAATTACACCATACATCATTATCGGCTTAACCACAGCCTCATATAGCCAATTTACATTTCCAGGGTTGATACCCCAATGCAGGCCAATAGCCTTTCTACAAACGTACAACGCCGTGATGGCTTTAGAAGATCTGGAGATGATATTCAAGCTCCAAGACAATTTTCTATCGAGAATAACACCTAAGTATTAAGCGTTATACGACAGCGTGAGAACCTCGCCATTGAGACGAGGAAGGGGGAATTGAGGAATTTTGTATTTGTTCGTGAACAATACTAATTCCGTTTTCCTGGGTTTACGCTGAGACCGCATGTAGCACTCCAATAGGTATACGATCAGTTACCAAAGTTTTTTAATTCCTTTGAAATTAAACTTAATCGTAAATAATTTGGTAAGAATCAAATGTCAAATAAATTTTTTACAGGATTATATAAACTCTAGGTCTTCATTTCTAAAAGTAATCGGGTTGGAAAGTTTACAAAATTAAAAAAACAACTTCAAATTTTTGTACACTATTCATTATTGTACTAACTAAGACACTTAAGAGATAAATTCTTTACAAGTTGATGTCGTTAATGTGCTCTGAATGGAAGATGAGTACGACAGCTACAAAAGCTGGAAAATTTGAACATATTTTTTTTAATTTGATTATTGCGTAAATTGAGTTTTTTGTTACTTTAAATGTTTTCTTAATGCTTTTTTGTAACACTGGAGTGCATCAAAAAATTTAAAAAAATATAGGTTTTATGGGCCAAATAAAATGCACCTAACTTCCGAAAACATCACTATAATATTTAAATTATAATTTTTAATTGCATTTTCTTATAAATCAATATCGTATAATTCATATAATAACTTTTTTTCTTCAATTTAACTAATTCACGCCTATAACTAAAATGTTAAAAAATTACTGAAATGAAATTTCTTACTGCGTATTTTTAAATTTTTTAATATAAAAGTTATGGTGTATATTTATTTATTATATCTGAATTGCTTTTATTTTTATTTTAAAATACTATTTTTAGGATTTTTTAAACAAAATATCTTGAATGTGCCATCAGAAAAATTTTTTTGCTCTAGGTTAAAAAAACTTTGATAATTGCTCAAACGTCAATAAATTAAAAAAGTTTTTTAAATGTACTAAGATGTACAAAAAATGCAGTTTTCTCTATACAAAAAAGTTTAATTTTAAAAAAGTAGGAAACAGGTGTTTTAAATTTTAAAAGATTTGTCCAAAATACATATTTATTATTATTAAATTATGTTTCCTAATTATAATGTTACTAGCTAATAAGTACCTGGTGTGCTTCCTACTCCAATCGAAATTAAATCCATATTAAAAAATATTTATTAAGTTATTAAATAATGCAATTTCTCTTAAAGGTTTATTAGAATTTCATTTGATGACAATATATTTTATTTAAATTCTAAAATAATATATTAATGATCTATTTATTTTTTACTTGCTAAAATTTAATATATACTTTAATTCATAAAAAATAAGTTCTATTCTAATGCCGTGGAAAACACAATATTTTTTGTTTTACCCTGTAGAAAATTCTAACTACAATAGTTTGCAAGTTTGCCAATTTTTATCTATCGTCAACCTTCGCGACGGGTAGTCATCTTGACGCGATGCGAAGGCTTATGTGTGATGACCCATGCAGGCCGTGCTGGTAGGGCTACCCATGCCAGAGGGGCTCATGATGAGCACATACTAAGAACTACCCTTCCCACCACTGGTAGCGTCTGTTTCTCCCCGATGGGGCGGCTACCAGTCCAAGTACTTGTCAAAAGATCTCTACTCATCCTTCGGATGTGTATCTTTTGACAGTATAGTCCGTTCGGGATCTTTAGATCCTTAAACTCCACGACGGTCCGTCTAAATCCACCAGCGTCTGTTCCCACATTGGGCGGCTTGGTGGTCTGAAAGCACATCATATGCAGAATCATATACTTGGCAGCAAGTATAAAATGCACACTGTTTTAATGTCCAATGTCCAACAAGAAACCGTGCCCCGCGTATCCGGTAAGGGGCCTAATAATCTCCTGTGGAGAGTCGAGTGCTACTGTCACCCAGGTTAGTCCGGCGGAAACACCGGGTCGGGCTAGTCTGAATGCTACCGGCGCCAAACCCAAAATAAAAGCGTCTGCGGATTTAGGGAAGCCTGGATCCTGCAGTCGCAAAACAATAACAGCATCTGGCTCCAAAGCTGGATGCAGCAAAATAAGCAGCGAGGCACCCCTGGACGTCACCCCAAGTACCTCAAAAGCAGCTCAGGTCCGTATTGGCAAAATGCCGATATCTGCAGGGCCAGCAGCCCGGGGCAAAACGTCCGAAACCGTTGCCCCCCAAGCCGCATGACAGGACCTTCGGTGAAGTGGTTGAGAACAAATTCACGCGTGCTGTCATCGACAGGGGTGACATAGATGGCGCTATGTCTCCATCCAGATGGGACATAGTGCGAAAAAAGCTGATGGGGGTGTTCTGGGAAGTTCTTAAACAGAACCCTGGTCCCCCCACAGTGTGAGGACGGCGGTTGGTTTCACAACAGAGTGAAGCTAATGGCCTGTTCTAACGAGCGCTCAGCTAAGCTGGATGTGGTCTCTGTGAACGAAATCCCACGAAGGCCAAGATCCACCGCCATAATTCCTGCGGAACCACATAAAAAGGCAGCGATACTGGAGCTTCTACAGGTTGGCAATCCGGATCTTCCAACTCAAGATTGGAAGGTCGTCAGGGTTTCTCAACCTGTAGGAAGCTCCAGAAGGATTGTTGTGATCCTGAACCAGGAGTCTTTGGCGCCGCTTCGCGAGAAACAAGGGAAGGTCTACTACGGCTTCGAGTCGATCTTCCTTCGTGAAGTCAATCAACTTCTAAGTTGGTTAAGAAGGGGGAAGAGTCAGTTGACGAGGACGATCTCCTTGCCTATGACAAGGAGGACGCCAACGTCACAGTGTTGCGTAAAGACAAAAAAGGAGATGGTGAGAGTAACCCAAATTAATCTCCACCACTCCAAAGCAGCCTCGGCTGCACTGCTCCTCCGAATGGGTGTAAGTGGGGAGGAGCTCGCCCTAGTCCAGGAACCCTGGATTCACCAAGAAAGGGTGAGTGGACTAGGCATGAAAAGCTTTAAGCTATTGTACGCAAAAGGATCTGGTAAGATTCGATCCTGTATAGTAGCCAAAAGCAGTCTCAACATCTTCATTCTTTCTGATTTCAGTGATGAAGACACCGTAGCAGCCATATGGGAGACCAGTGTAGGTGCTATATTGGTTATCTCGGCGTACATGGCTCACGATCACAGCGACCAGCCACCGAACAACCTGGTCTGCAGATCCATAGAGATGGCAAACTCAAAAAGCATGCCGATCATTATGGGGGCTGATGCCAACGCCCATCACACTGTCTGGGGAAGCTCGGACATAAACGCTAGAGGTGAGTCAATCTTTAACTTCATTCTAAGCAATAATCTTGATATTTTAAACTCAGGATCCGAACCGACATTTATTGTTTTAAACAGAAGGGAAGTTCTTGATATTACGCTGGTTAGTTCTATGCATCATGATAGGATAAGGGGATGGAGAGTCTCAAGTGACTGCTCTTTCTCTGACCATCAGTACATCGATTTTGAAATCGTAGTTGACAAAGTGGCCCCAAAGCCCTTTATAAACAGGAGACGAACAGATTGGGAAATGCAAATGGGGCTAATCACACGTTCACTCCAGGAACGTGTGATTAGCGGTTGAAACCATAAATCAAGCTTTCAAACACGCGACTTCACTGTCTTGCAAACGGAGTATGCACAAAGGCAGATGCAGGCCCCCATGATGGTCTGCGGACATTGCGAAATCTCGAAAAGAGACGCGCAGACTGTTTAACGAGCCAAAGAAAACAGGAAACTGGATTTCTTACAAGACCTCGGTAAATCGTTTCAAGAACCTGGTAAGAAATGCAAAGCGCAAATCTTGGAAAACCTTCTGTAGCGGCGTGGAAGGTTCTTCTGAGACCAGTCGTCTGCGCAAAATCTTATCATCTACTCCTCCTGTCCCAAGTTTCATTCAGAAACCTTGTGGCAGTTGGACGACCAGCAGCCAAGAAACCTTAGAAATTTTAATGGCCACTCACTTTCCAGGCTGTCAATCTCCGGAAAACGGGATTGTCATGCAGTTTACAGATCTCCCAGCTGATACAGGAATATCCATAAATGAAGATAAGATCAACTGGACGTTAAACAGCTTCGACCCCTACAAATCACCGGGTCCTGACGGTATAATACCTGCGGATTTGCAACACAATGCTGTCCATCTTATGCTTTGGCTAACGCGGATATATGATGCCTGTTTAAAATGGTCTTATATACCCGAATCCTGGACCAAGTGCACAGTGGTCTTCATTCCGAAAGGAGGAAAGACCTCTCACACGAAGACAAAGGATTTTAGACCAATTAGTCTATCCTCCTTTCTTCTCAAAACTTTGGAAAGGATAATTGATCTGCATCTCAAACCTGACCATCTATCAGCATCTCAACATGCCTACATGAAGGGAAAATCTGTTGAGACTGTATTACACTCGCTAGTTTGTCACATTGAAAAGACAATAGCGCAAGGGGAATATACTCTTGTTGCCTTCTTGGACATCGAGGGGGCTTTCAACAATGTTCACTCTGGGTCGATAATAACGGCCTTAACTGGCCTGGGTATAAACCAACCAATAACAGCTTTCATCAAGAGATTACTGACTCAACGAATCATTATCTCCGAAATGGGAGCAGCAAATGTCACAAAAGTAGCAAATCGCGGTACCCCACAAGGTGGAGTTCTATCTCCACTCCTGTGGAACCTAGCGTTGAACCCACTTCTTATGGATCTTAGATCTATGGGATTTAAGGTAATTGCATATGCAGACGTTGTGTCTGTAGTAGTATCTGGCAAATATCTGGATACTTTATCGCAAAGGATGGAGATTGCACTCAAGACACTCAGTACGTGGAGCAACGTCAGTGGCCTTGGTGTAAATCCATCGAAAACGGAACTTGTTCTCTTCACTAAGAAGTACAAGATACCCTCCTTCACTCTTCCACGACTGAATGGGATAGAATTGAAGTTATCGGAAAGTGCTAAATATCTGGGAGTAATCCTAGATTCAAAACTATCATGGCGTTTGAACACTCAATCTAGAGTATCAAAAGCGGCTGCGGCCTTATACTCGTGTAAGAGAGCAATTGGCAAATCATGGGGCATAAACCCCAAGAATACCAAATGGCTCTTCGACATGGTAGTCAAGCCCATACTATCGTACGGTGCACTTGTATGGTGGAAGTCTGTATAAAAAAAGGACTCACACCGCAAACATTTTGATGGAATCCTTCGTACATCAGCTCTGTTGATAACGGGGGCTCTCCGCACCACCCCATCAAAGGCTCTCTTTGTCATGATGGGATGGTTACCTATTGATCTAATGGCCCAAGAGGTTGCCCTCAACGCGGCTATTAGGCTCAATACAATTGGTATGTGGCACATGATTCAGTCAGGTCACTGGACATCAGCAAATTCCTGGTAATACCATCGCGGACTCTCTTGCCAAGTTAGGCTCCTCACTTGCAAGAGAGCATACCGACCCTTTTGTCGGTATACCGCTTTCAACCTGCAAACGCTCGATACGTGAAAAACTATATGAGCTTGCGCAATGCAGATGGTCGACTGAAGCCACCTGTAGACAGGCAAGGTTCATGTGGCCATCTTACGACCCACAAAGATCCCAAGCCCTTTTCTACATTCCGAACTTAACAGCAGTGGTAACTGGCCACTGGCTTTTCGGACTCCATGGAAGAAGACTGAACTTACCCAGTAACGACTTCTGCAGGAGCTGCCAGGATGAAGAGGAAGAAGAGAGTATAACTCACTTCCTCTGTCATTGTCCTGCCCTAGCTGATCACAGAATGGGTCTGCTAGGTAGCTATTTTCTGCACGACCTAGCGGATCTATCGGAGGTTGATATCCGAAAGATAGACTCCTATATTCGTGCGACAAACTGGTTCGGTGGAGACCAGAGTGATTAGGTTGAAGTGTACTAATACGCCGATCGTTCCCTCTCGTTTCAGGTATCACAAAGGGATCAGAATACTGGACCCAAGTGTGTCCCCAGTGATGACATCGCGAGGACGACCTGCCTACCTAACCTAACCTATCTATCGTCAATTTCTATCTATCTATCTATCTATCTATCTATCTATCTATCTATCTATCTATCTATCTATCTATCTATCTATCTATCTATCTATCTATCTATCTATCAAAAATTTGAATTATCTTACAGTTTTTAAGATATACGAAATTTTGTTTTTAATTCATAAATGAGGTGCCAAGCCCCCCATTGAAAGTCCGGACGTTATTCTCTAAATGTTCACTTGAGTGTCGATGTTCTTTATGTAAAATTTGCAGATTCTAGCTCTAATATTTTCTTAGATATACGATTTTTTTCTATTTTATACATGTGGGGGCTTCAAGCTCCAAAATGTTAAGAAAAATATTAAAGAAATTTGTGCAATATTCGAAGAATCTAATTCTATTAATTTCCCAGTTAAACGAAATTTTTTATTTAATTCATTAGGAGGTACCAAGTACCCCATTGGAAGTACGCCTCTAAATATTGAGATGACTGTCAAAGTTCTTCAAGTAAAATTTAAAGGTTCTAGCTCCTATAGTTTCTCAGATATACGAATTTTTCTATTTTATTCATATGGATCCAAGTCCCAAAGATGAAAGTCCGCTTTTTTTTGCTTAAAAATGTTCAGATAAATATTAAATTTCTTCGTGCAAAATTTTAAGAATTTAGTTCTATTAGATTCCCAGATAAACAAATTTTTGTATTTAATTAATAAGTGAGGTACCGCACCCCTCATTGGTAGTGCGACAACTTATTACCCAAAATGTTTACATGCCCACTTTGATATAAAGCGGGCCACAAAATTTGAGGACTCTAACTCTTATATTATTTCCAATATACGTATTTAATATTTTCTTAATATGGCCGTGGCACCTCGCCCACTTGAAATTGAAAAAAAAAAAAAAAACAAAAAGTAACCAGATATAGAGGAACACACAGTGAATAAGTAAGTGAGACCCAAATAGCACACCATTTGGTGTAACTAAATCTACCAATTTGTAAAATTTTATCCAAATTGGCTCAAAATTTAATAAAATAAAAATTCCCATTTCTACGTCACTTTTGGTACTTTTTTCTTCCTAGTGATGTAAAAAAGGGGTTATTCCAAAAAAATGTAACATCATAGACATATATAGACAAACCAATAAATAGGAAACAATGTTTTACAAAAAAGTACCAAAAATTAGTAAGATTTTTACAATTTAAACGTCCGAATTTCCCAAAAGTACCAAACTTATAATAGTAATGTTTTAATAAGGTACGAATGTGATCTAAATTGTATTTCTATGTTCACTGGTTAAAAAGGTACATTAGGTTAAAAAATACAGTTTTTACCGATTTACTCCTAAAATGAACCGAATTTCAAAAAAGTACCAGACACCGTTTATTTATTGAATTAACAAGGATAAGTGTAACTTTTTTGTAGAATCTCTTTTAGGTTACCGAATTTATCCGTTTTTACCCTTTTTTATTCCCTTAAAATTTTAATTTTTATAAATCCCTTCTTAGTGGATCTACATAACCATAATAAATACATTTAGTGTCAAAATATCATGTTTCTAGGTTTAGCCATTTAGGCGGTGCGATGATCAATTAGATAAAGGGCCAATAAAGGTACCAAAATCACCTTTGATATCCAACCATAGGACTCAAGAGATTTATTTATTCATTTTACACACAAAAAATATGATTAAATTGTGTTTCTTTTCAATGTGCACCTAAATTTGAATACTTATGTGAGAAACTGTATTAAAATATTTGTCAGAAGTATATCTATGATGAAAATATGTAACAGAATATGGTATTGCGTAAGTCGTGCTTTAATAGAAAGTAAGACAGAATGTATCGATGTGTAGCTGTTGGTATCAAATCCCGTAGCTCGAATTTGCTGAAATTTGACAGTCATCGCTACATCAGAGGTACATTTAAAATTCTGAATCATAAAACTCTAAAAAAGAAAATCTGAAAATTCTGAAAAGTTTTAAAACTAAAGGTTGAACCCACAAAAGTTGTTGGTATCTACAAAACGAAATGTCCAATCAAAATAAAATTTAACTTCCCCTACCAACATTTTTAAGAATAGGGCCATATTTCGCCCTACTACCCTTTGAGCCCTCTTGTAAAAAAATCTCTTTTTTTCCAAAAAGACTAAAAATATTCCGAAATAAAGTTAAAAAACAAACCAAATGCTTTATTTTTTAAATAATCCCCATTTTTAACATACATACATACATACATACATACATACATACATACATACATACATACATACATACATACATACATACATACATACATACATACATACTGACTGCTGTAGGGTATCATATGGTCGGCTATGCCCGACTATACATACATTCATACCTGTTTTTCTATAAAATTTGAAATAAGGGGTGAGATCGAAAAATTCTTAACATACATATATGTTTATAAAAAAGAAACCACTAAACTTACAGCTTTATTTTTTTATTTGATTCAAATTATTATTACAATTTACAAAAAAAAATATTTTTATAGTTTTAATCACTAGTGATGAAATTTTTAACCCTTTTCGGAAACCCTTCCATTAACGTTTTTATAGTGCTTTCTGTCACTTTGCTCGAACATGTAGTCCATCTCCGTTTAAAATCTACCACACTTTTGGACACCTTTTTTGTACTCTTCAATTCTCTTTTAACAAGAGCCCAATATCTCTCCACTGGCCTTAGCTCCGGGCAGTTTGGAGGATTTGCCTCTCTTGGTACAAATACCACATTATTGTTCTTGTACCACTCAAGGGCTTGTTTACCATAGTGATAGGATGCCAAGTCAGGCCAAAAATAAGTGGACACATTATGAAGTCTTATGAATGGAAGCAGCCTTTTTTGTAAACATTCCTTGATGTAAATTTCGGTATTTATAGAGCCCGTTGTAACAAATGATTGGCTTCTTTTGCCGCAACTGCATATTGCTTGCCATACCAAGAACTTTCTGGGAAATTTTGTCTGCTTTTGGGTCCTAAACTTTTCTTCAACATTCCCTCGAGCATCAGCAACATAAAAATTTTGACCTGGAAGTTGCGAAAAATCTGCCAGAACATACGTTTCGTCATCCATTATGCAGCAAGAATATTTTTTTATAAAACTTGACTTCAATTTCCGTGCTCTTTTTTGGCCTCTAAATTTTTAGCAGCGTTCCTGTCAGGAACTTTTTGAGCCTTGTATGTTTTTAAACCTGCATTAGCTTTAACTTTTCGTACCAAATAGTCCGAGCACTGAGCTAACCGAGCTGCTTTCCTACCGGATGTGTTGGGAGCTCTTTTGAAAATGTGTTCTATTTTTTTGGCTTTAGAAACATCATGTGGACCATTCCTTCTACCTGAACCAGGTTTTCTATCAACTGACAAGTTCTCCCGGTACTGTTTAATAACATTGGAAACAGTTTGACGGCAGACCTTTGTAGGCTTGGCCAACTTTTTGTAAGACCAAGTTGGGTTTAGTTGAAAATATTTAATAATTTAAGTACGCACCTTTTTTCTGGTCACTCATTTTAATCAGATTAACAAAAAAATTAATATAATTGACATTACACATAATAACTGACATGTTTTTCAAAGGTAACTTGATCAAAAAAAAACCAAATAATACTTTGGTTGAAAAATGTAATGAAAAACGTGTGTTAAGAATTTTTCGATCTCACTCCTTAATATTCTAAATTGTATGGGGTTGTGTTGGTTTTTGGAGAATTTGTGAAGGGAGATGTTTATGTTGTAGGAAATTAATAACCATGGTGGATAGTCTTTTCAATTTTATTTAATGGGATTAATGTCGAGTTGTAAACTATGGCATTTTTCTTTAATTTTACCAATAACAAAAATAATTTTGGGTGTTTTATTTGACTTTGTGATTTAAGACATAATGGATCTTAGTAATTGTGTGTATTGTGTTAGTTTTACTTAATTTACATTTCGCGGAGAAACCGAAAAAAGGTAAGAAGTATCTAATTTTAGAAATAAGTAAATCATTTGTTATAGTCATCGAATTTAATGGGCAACAATTATAGTTTTAGATTGATAGGCATTTTATAACGTTCATAGATTTACTCAGAGATTTCGTTATATGATCAATATGGGTATCCCAGATATATCTTTTATTTATGTATATACCAAGTATTCTGAGGAGGTCTACTTCTGTGATTTGCGAATCACAAGTATATAATATTTTAAAATATTTAGCCTACTAATATAGATTTGTTTGAACAATAATATGTAAGTGGGGACTCACAAACCCAATATACCCTCCCCACTAAAGTGGTGTAGGGTATAAAATTTTTACTTCAATTTATTGTAATTATGTGTTCATTTAAGATCCAACTATTACATATTTAATAACGTTATCAATTTTTTTATATGAATGCTTATTCAAAAATTAAAGAATTCGCGTTCAAATGCTCACATTTAGACCGGCAGTAGTGGCAGGGTGTACTATTTTAAAATCAAAGAGCTACTCTTTTCAACGTAAATTACATATCCACGGAAGTAGGGGGAGTAGTAGTATACAGAATTTTGTAATACAACTTCTGTCAATCTTTGAAAAATCACTTTAAACTATTAAAATGTTTATGGAATTCGTAAACTCTTGTTTGACTGTCTACAACAAAGTTAATTTGTTCCACCAATTCAACGCAAGATTGAACTTGGGTGTTCCCAGAATTCTTAAATAAAATACCTAAAATACCTGGGGACAAATACAATAAAAAAGCATATTAGCAGAGTGGGACAATTGAAGCTCTGTCGTAGACGTATTTATTGGAGTAACGTTTAGTGCAAGTTTCAAAATGTCTGTTTACCCAGCTTTTCAGGATTTTTCTTTCCAGTTCCTTTGCTACTGATGGTAAGATGGTAAACCAATTTTGAAAGGCATACAGTGGTAGACATTCGTTTGAACGCAACATAATTTAAATATAAAAATAAAAAATTAAAAAGAAATTCACTTTTCTAATATTTTGCATAAAATACTATAAATATGACTAGACATTCATTTGTACGCATGTTAAAAAAAAAAAAAAAAAAAATTCATTGCAAAATTAAGAAAAAACTTCAAATTAGTATTTTATATGCCCATCTTTATTCAATATGACTGAATACATCCTGTTTCGCATCGATTCCACCGAATTTTGAATGGTTTGTATACGAATATCCTGTCAACATTCCTTTATGGTATATCTTAACTCATTTGCAGATGTAAAGTGCCTTCCTTTTTCATAAACAAGAATGCCCCATAGGTTTTCAATTGGATTGCAGTCAGGACTGCAAGCCGGTCATCCCATTACCTCTATATTTTTCAGAAAACCAAGCTTTACTGCGCCTAGATACATGTATTGCGGCATTATCCTGCTGAAATAATAATCCTTATCAGGATATTCATCAAACTGTGTTAACAGGACGTCTTCTAACAGTTCTGTGTACATTTCGGAATTCATTTTCGTAGATATAAAGCAAATGGGAAGCTTGAAATCGTAGGAGAAAGCTCCTCACACCATAAGACTACATCCACCAAAATTCTTCGATCTAACAACATTGTGTTGCACAGTGGGGCAGAATGGAAATTTTTTGGAAATAAATCTGGCATTTCAAAACGGCTGACGTGATCGTAGCCAAGGAGTATTCGAGTTTAAGTTTTGAAGATGAACCCCGCAGATGCCCCAGGGACGGCGCTGTGGCGGCTCAAAGTAGGGTACCTACGACATGTAAAATGTTTAAACTCGTGCCATTTTTTTGTTTTTCACCCAAATACATGCTTGGACATACTACTTATCTCTTATAATATCCGAGTTATAGGCATTTAAAAATTTAGTGATACAAAATTTACCATACCTTGGTCCGCTTTTTTTTGAATACCGGGCGTAATTTTGGACCAAATGGACTTTTTGGAAATGGAATTTTTCCTTGTTAGGTAGTCAACAAAATTTCCAATAATATACAAAAAATTTCAGATCAATATCATTTACAGATCCAAAAATATACGTTTTTTAATTTAAAAATTCAAAAAATTTTAGATTTTTGCCGTTTTTTTTTTGCCCAAAATGTGTCTTAACTCT
This sequence comes from Lucilia cuprina, assembly GCF_022045245.1. Lineage (NCBI taxonomy): Eukaryota > Metazoa > Arthropoda > Insecta > Diptera > Calliphoridae > Lucilia > Lucilia cuprina. The sequence continues at coordinate 28,389,898 of NC_060953.1, forward strand.
TTTATTAATAAAATAAAATTTTCTTTAAGAACATATAACAATTTTATAGTTTTCTAAAAGGTATCTTTACGCAGAGCGCTTTGGCGTAAAAAACTTGTCCTATTTTTTGAAAATGTTGCCACTGCGTCCTTCCGAATATGACCTATTTTTTATCAAAACTTCAACTTTGGGCGACATGTTCGAAAATCCCAAAGCTGGGATCAGAAAACTGAAAGCAGTTTTGGAAACCTCAATGTGTTTTCTATTTACTCCAAAAGTATTTTCCCAGCCCTGTAAGAAATGTGGGCCCTATGGGCAAAAATGTAAAAATCCCATTTTTGGGATTTTCATTCCTATTTTTGGGAATTGCGGGATGCCCTTTGACCTCTTCAATTTTTTTTGCATTTTCTTATTTGAAATGACAAATTTAACAAGCGTTGAAGATTTCATTGAGTTTTGTTCATAAATAAAGATTTTGTCATATATAACATATTTGTTAAATTTTTAAAACTATGATTTATATCAAAATTTTAATAGGATCGCAGATAGTTAGAACAATTTAGTCCATATTTATCCCTTAATATCTTTTTTTAGTTAGATATGGAAATTCTCGACCCTTTACAAAAAATTTCAAACCAATATCTCAATTACATTCAAAAATATGTTCATTTAAACCTGTATCCTTTAATTTCATATTTTTCATATTTTAGTATTAAATATGACAGAACATGTTTAAATCTTATATTTACCTATTTTCTATTTGTTTGCTTATCCTTATAATTGAAAAGTCCTATTATGCTTAAATTTTCAGAAATTTATAACTATTTTTTACCCAAATTTTTTCGACAGATCATTTCGTTGTTTCGTTTATGATCATGTAGGTAAAAATATTCAGGTAATGATAATTTCGATTCATTCACTAATAAGAAATATCAATGACTGAATTACAGGTTATAGTAATATAGTCCTAAATATTAATAGGTAGACAGTTCGTAATTTTTTACTTTGGAATACATGTATCGGAAATGACAAGAATTGGTATATAAGTAAACTTCTCAGATTTTAAGTACCATATTTAATAAATCTACAATGAAGATTACATTAAAGTACGAAGAGTCGTGTTCCGTTTTATGGAGTGTATCTTCAAAAGGGCCAGAAAGAATTGAAGACATTTCAAATTATATAAAAACTACATATAATAGAAAAGTAGACAAAACAGGCATATCAAAAATTGAAAACTTTTTGATGTAAAAAGTAAGTCTGTGGATGGAAATCAAAAGAAATTTAGATTAAAATTTTGTAGTTGGATGGAAACTTCTACGGAAATCTCAACTTACAACACATCAGCAGGAGCGCCTTGCAAGTCATACGAAGTCTTATGTTCAAGGTCAAAAAAAGAGGGTCACACAAAAACTTTTTTCAATCTCAAATGAGGAAATTGCTGATACATTTAACGAAATGCTGAAAAAGGAAAACCAACCAATTGATGCCGTACATATTGCAACTATTCTCCCTAATGCATCACCAAAACAACTTAAGCGAATTGTGGAAAGTATACCAACTCCAACATCACAATAAAATTTTACTGAAGAGGAAGCAATAGCGCTTATGTTAGAACTAGGTCTCAGTCGAAATAAGTACCAAATATTAAGGAAAGCTCTGCATTTAAAAGGACACAATATATTACCATCATACAAGGCGATCCAGGAAAAAAAAACAAACTATCCTACCATCACCTATTGCTGTTAATGATGTGGAAGCTTGTATTGATATATCATCTTTGCTCGAAAACACAGCATCAAGAATTGTGTCAGACTTTTCAGAAGACCAACTAAGGAAAATAACTGTGATGTTGTCTTCATGTGTAAGTGGGGATGTGATGGTTTATCAGCACTTCCAGAATACAAACAAGCTTGTGGAAGTCGAACATTAGCAGACTACAAAAGTGTATTTATGTCATCATTAGTGCCATTGCGAATTCGTTCATATTCCCTTAATCCATCATCGTCAAGCATCGGAAATTCATTTGAAGATATATGGATCAATACAACTCCGGGTTCAAAATTGGATTTGAATATATAAAGGAGTCAAAGAAAACAACAAAAGATTTAGTGGAATATTTAAAAGATGAAATAAATGCACTGGGGCCCATTTGCATAAAAATAAAGGAATTCTCTATTAACGTATCATATCAGCTAAGCTTAACAATGATTGATGGAAAGGTCAGCAATGCCATAACAGAAACTTCTTCCTTCTGGAGATGCTCAATATGTAATGAGAAAAAGTCGCAATTCTCAAATATAGACAAAGCAGAAGTATTAATGAAGAAGTCCTGTCTTTCGGAATTTCACCACTTCATGCCAGAATACGATTTTTGGATTATTTTTTACACATAGCATACGACCTAAAATATAGAAGTGTGCCAGAGAATCTTACTAAATCAACAAAAAATAATGAAGAATTGAAAGAACTGAGAGCTGCGGAAAAAAGCAGAATCCAAGAAGAATTTAAAGTTCAGATGGAATTAAGCATCGACAAACCACTTCCAAGTTGCGGTAGTACAAATGACGGTAATACGGCGAGAAGGTTTTTCGTGATTTTGAAATTACTTCAAAAATAACTGGAATCGACAAGGAGTTGCTTCGAAGAGTTAACACTTTTTTAATGGCACTGAATAGTAAACATAAAATTAATGGAAATCGATTTGGGGAATATACATCTGAAATTTCTAAATTACTTGTATCTCTGTATCCATGGAGGGAACTAACACCAACATTACACAAAGTATTGTGTAATGGTCAAATAATAATTGAATCGAATATTCTTCCACTTGGAGAGTTAACAGAAGAAGCCCAGGAAGCGAGGAATCGAGATTTTAAGCATGTTCAACTTTTCAGCTTAAGAAAATGCTCCAGGCAATCACAGAATGAAGATATTTTTAATAGTTTACTTCTATCTTCTGATCCTGTTCTTTAGTTAGTTAGTTAGTTAGTTAGTTAGTTAGTTAGTTTGAAAGGAGGATGTATACACATCAAATCCGAAGAAATACACCTAGGCCTCTATCGGGCCTGTTGTGCGCTCCTTAACCAGTGCCACGGGTGGGAATCGAACCCACCACCTCCGGTCTACCAGACTAGAACACTAACCACTAACCTACCGGAGGCCACATCCTGTTCTTTGAACTATGCGAAAAAGATGGATTTGTTATGAAACTCTATCATCTAAAAACGAGGAAGATTTAAAGGACTTATATTACCTTATGGATATGTATACCGATATGACAGATTATTTTATAGAAAATAAGTAGTGTTAGGAATTAACTATATAAGTAGGTTGTAAGAATTAATTGTATTATGTTTAAGATAAACAGTTCAAATAAAAAAGCTATTATACTAACTGATGATATTGTATTAAATTGTGTTTTATATTTCGGTGGGCGGGAAAGGTGGTTTGTGTGGGGTGATTTAGGTGTTGTTGTGCGTGGCTCATAATAAAATTATATTTTTTATTGTATATACAATGTTATAGTCTTTAATAAAATAATTAACTAAATAGTTTTTAAAAATTGTCCACATATTTTATTAAACACCAAATGTATGTTCTGTCATACTTAATACTAAAATATGAAAAAGATGAAATTAAAGGACACAGGTTTAAATGAACTTATTTTTGAATGTAATTGAGATATTGGCTTAAATTTTTTTGTAAAGGGTCGAGAATTTCCATATCTAACTAAAAAAAGATATTAAGGGATAAATATGGACAAAATTGTTGTAGCTATCTGCGATCCTATTAAAATTTTGATATAAATCATAGTTTTAAAAATTTAATAAATATCTTTATTTATGAACAAAACTCAATGAAATCTTCAACGCTTGTTAAATTTGTCATTTCAAATAAGAAAATGCAAAAAAAAAAAATTAAAAGGTCAAAGGGCATCCCGCAATTCCCAAAAATAGGAATGAAAATCCCAAAAATGGGATTTTTACATTTTTGCCCATAGGGCCCACATTTCTTTCAGTGCTGGGAAAATACTTTTGGAGTAAATAGAAAACATATTGAGGTTTCCAAAACTGCTTTCAGTTTTCTGATCCCAGCTTTGGGATTTTAGAACATGTCGCTCAAAGTTGAAGTTATGATAACATTTTCAAAAAATAGGACAAGTTTTTTACGCCAAAGCGTTCTGCGTAAAGATACCTTTTAGAAAACTATAAAATTGTTATATGTTCTTAAAGAAAATTTTATTTTATTAATAAAAGAGTTAAGACACATTTTGGGCAAAAAAAACACAAAAATCTATTTTTTTTTTAATTTTTAAATTAAAAAACGTATATTTTTGGATCTGTAAATGATATTGATCTGAAATTTTTTGTATATTATTGGAAATTTTGTTGACTAACTAACAAGAAAAAAATTGAGTCCATTTGGTCCAAAATTACGCCCGGTATTCAAAAAAAGGCGGATAAATCTGGGTATTTGGGTGAAAAACAAAATGGCATGAGTTTAATAATTTAACATGTCGTAGGTACCCTACTTTGAGCCGCCACAGCTCCGTCCCTGGGGAATCTGCGGAGTTTATCTTCAAAACTTAAACTCGAAATTTTATCCCGATCGGATCAGCCGTTTAGAAATGCCAGATTTATTTCCAAAAAATTTCCATTCTGCCCCACTGTGTGTTGGTTTAAATTGTTCCAATAACAGCTGTAGCAGTCAGGACCTTCCAGGTTAAACTTTTTTGTCATCAGAAAAAATTATTTATTTCCACACCTACTTCCAAGACATGTGGCCTGCGAAGATAAGCGAGCCTTTGACTTTAGTTATGACCATTAAAAGGATGGAGTCGCATTTAAAACTCGTGCTATAGTTCGGGGAGTTACTGGTAGTTGCAGTTTTTCTTAATTTCCCTACAGGATAGGTGATTTACCTCTTTGACACAACGATAGTTTGGTATTTCCTTTAGTTTTATATTTTATTCCATATTTTTTGCCTTTTTGAGGTAATTCCTGATGTCCCTCGGAACGATTTACAATACGAGCAATTTCTCGGTTGGAATAACTTTTTTCAATTTTTTCAATATCAATTAAATTCTTTTCGGTTTCATTCAAACGTTTTCCTGAGCCCATTTCTTATAATAATTTCAATAAAAAGAAATTAATTTTTCTGTACTAAATAATTTAATACAATTTATTTCACCTTATTTTTGATAAAAATGCCCTCGAATAAACTTTGGCACTGACAATTTAATCTTATTTGTTACTGCACACAAACGATTGTCTTACTGAATTATGTTATTTTTTTTAAAGCGACAAGTGTATTTTTTAGAAACATTTACAAGCCTAACGGTACCCATTCGGAGTTACTCTCTCTTTAGTGTATATAAAAAGCACGAATTTGAAAAAAAGTTAGTTGTCTGAGAAATGCCAAAAGAATATTTAAAAAAAAATTATATGCGTACAAACAATTGTCTATCACTGTATAATAAGATGGATTTTATAGCAGTTTTGTAAACCAAGAGTTTTGTTTTTTGAGGTTAAATATTTGAAAGCCGTAACAATCACTTATTAACACAATAAATAAAATAAGTCTAAAATGCAAGAAAATTCATGTCAAACAAGTAAATCAAAAAAACAAAAATTGCCTCTTTTATTGAAGATAATATATTTATCAAGTTTATTTGGATTGAAAATCTTGATCTCAGTACAAGATATTAGAAACAAAAATTACTGCAATATTTTCGAAATGGGTCTCAAAAATACGTAATTTTTAGCGGGTTGTCGGAAAAATAATTAATTTTTTCTTAGAACTTTTTTTTTGGGAGGAAATTATACTAAATATATGGAGAATAATCGAAATTAATCAAAATTAATCCTTAAAAATAATCAACTAATTTTTTGATTCACCAAAGCGGGAAAGGTAATCCATAGTACCTCTAATGACTATAGACCGATCAGTCTGCCATCGTTTTTATTGAAAACATTGGAAAGATTGGTTAGATCTCTCCTAATAATTTTAATATATTATTATTTAAATATCTTGTATATGAATTTTTTATATATTTTGGTTCTGATTTGAATATCTAGATGAACTTAAGACATTTTCGTAATTTTTTCCTATTATTATTGGCAATCGCCTTTTCATTCCTTTGCTTTCCCCATTACGCTTATTTTCAAAATAAATCCGTTTTTGTTCGCTATTTCAGCGGAATTTTTTTGATCAATTGTGGTCAAAAATTGGATTTAAGGCGATGCTCTGAGCAGGTCATTCCAATTTTTCAGTGTTTTTTTTTTCTTACAGTAATGTTTTTAACCTTTGTCGTATGTTTAAAGTCATGAGCCTGTTGAGGCATTAAGTCTCCCAAATACATTTTTACTAAATACGCCCGTGAATTGCTCGTTTGTTAACTCTATTTTCGCAAAGATTCCCGCTTCTAAGGCTAAATAATGTACCAATACCGATAGCCCTCCACAATAATGTTTAAAACCTGGGGTATTGTTTTTAAAATATTGTATATTGAAGCGCTTAAATCCCACTCATTGTCGACATTTTCAAATTTTCGGTACACATTAGAACTCATCTGTTCAGCTACGCAAATACAAAATTAAAAACTAAAATCGAAAAAAAATTCTATGCTTTTAAATATGTTGCTGAAAGATTGAAGGTATGTGTCCCATTTCGAACTTTAGGTGTGGGTAACCTAGGGGAAATTTATTCAAAAAGCTCCAGTGAACAACAGGTGAGAACATTACAGTCAAATCTTAAAATCAGTGCCTTCGAAATGGACTTGGCCAACTTCATATCTCGGCAAGATAATTTACGTTTATGACGCACATTTATCTTACAAAATTCCGACAATAAAAAATCAATGTTGTCGGAATTTCAATAATTTAGTGTACAATAATATGTTTAAATTTGCTCAAATTTTTCACTCACATGCAAATTATTAATTATATATCGCTAAAGTATATCTTATGGTACTTTTAAGAATAAAAATAAATATGTGTTTGTTTGTATGTTTGAACGTTATAGACTACTAAACGGCTGAACCGATTTTCTTGAAATGTTCACATCGTATTCCTGTATGTCTGGAATAGATAATAGGCTACTTTTTATTTTGAATTTTCAAGTGGGCGAAGAGCCACACCCACATTAAGAATATATAAAATCGTATATTTGAGATGGTATAACAGAGTCCTCAAATTTTGTCTGAGGCACTTTAGTGTTAATATGATTATATGGGATAAAAAGTGTGCAGACTAGGGTTAGGGGGCGTGGTACCTCCCATATAAATTAAATACAAAAATTCGTTTATCTTAGAAAATATTACAGTTAGAATCTTCATCCATGTAAACATTTTGGGAAATATATTGGCGGACTATCCATGAGGGGAGCGGCACCTCCCATATTAATTAAATACAAAAACTCGTTTATCTTAAGATAATATAATATTGTCCTCAAATTTTGTTGGAGGCACTTTAGTGTCAACATGATTATATGGGATAAAAAGTCGCGGATTAGCGTTAGGGGACGTGGCACTTCCACGTCGTTCATCTTGGAATCTTACATTTTTGCACGAATAACTTTAACATAAATGTAAACATCCATGAGGGGAGCGGCACCTCCCATATTAATTAAGTACAACAATTCGTTTATCTTGGAAACTATTACAGTTAGAATCTTAAATTTTTGCACGAATAACTTTAACATCCAAGTAAACATTTTGGGTAATAAATTGGCGAACTATCCATGAGGGGAGCGGCACCTCCCATATTAATATAATACAAAAATTTGTTTATCTTAAGATAATATAATAGTTAGAGTCCTAAAATTTTGTCGGAGGCACTTTAGTATTAATATGATTATAGTGGATAAAAAGTCGGCGAACTAGCGTTAGGGGGCGTGGCACCTCCCATATAAATTAAATACAAAAATTCGTTTATCTTGGAAACTATTACAGTTAGAATCTTAAATTTTTGCATTTTGATAATATAACAATTAAAGTCTGGGCCACTTTAGTGTCACTATGATTATTTGGGATAAAATGTGGGAGGGCTAGCGTTAGGGGGCGTGGTACCTCCCATAAATACAAAAATTCTTTTAATAACATTAACATCCATGTAAACATTTTGGGTAATAAATTGGCGGACTACTCATGAGGGCTTGCAGCCCCTATATAAATCAAATAGAAAAATTATATATAACATATGTTAGGGCTAAAATCTTTAAATTTTACTTGAAGAATTTTGACATTCATCTGAACATTTACCCCTTTATTCACAAACAATATTTTTATCTTATAAATAAGATTTTGTATGGAAATTTTGTTTTATAAATAAAAAATTTTGTTTGTGAATAAGGGGCAAACTTAGAATAGGGATTTGACATCTCCTATATGAATTAAATACAAGATATTGTTTGTCTAGGAAAATATAGAACTAGATTCATAAAATTTTGCATAAATTACTTCAATATTCATCTGGACATTTTGGAAGAAAAATGCCGGACTTTCGTCTGGGAAGCTTGAAACCCTCACATGAATTAAATAGAAAAAATCGTATATCTAAGAGCTAGAGTATTTCAATTTTATATGAATAACTATGACATCCATGCGAACATTTAGAAAATAACGGGCGGACTTTCAATAGGGGGCTTGCACCACATATATGAATTAAATACAGAATTTCGTATATCTTGAAAACTGTTAGATAATTCCAATTTTTCAAAGATAGATATTAGGGAACTTGCAATAATTTGCTTGGCATCACTCATATGTAACATATTGTGAATCCGGAAAACTATTGGTTAGAATTTTCAAAATCTTAAAATGGGTCTTTTATTTATACTAGAGGGTAAACAGAAAATATTGTATATCTCAAGGCATAAGAATATGAATTATTAAGAATAAAAGTATATATTAAATTTAAGCAAGTAAAAAATAAATAGATTATGAATGTATTATTTTAGAATTTAAATGAAATATATTATTATCAAGAGAAATTATAATAAACCTTTGAGAAATATTTTATAATTTAGTATCTAAATAAATATTTTGTTGTTTATTATGTATTTAATTTCGATTGGGGTAGCGAAGCACACCGGGTATTAGCTAGTTAAGATATAAAAGAAAATGGTGTTTGTGATGTTCAAAAAATAAGGAATTCAAATTTTGGGTCTTCCCATTAAAAAAACATGAGAAAACATATTTTAACAAATATTTCACCAATATAAAAGTAGCTGGTGGAGGGTTATTAATTTGTATTCCATATTAGGTCCACATCCAGTCCCTTTACTAAAGTTAACGTTCCCACGACAATTGGATCTTCGCTCCGGAACGAACCGAATACTCTGCCAAATATTGTCAACCCAGCGACAGCTGTATCAACCGAAATTTTTTTCCCAGGAAAGAACTATTGGCCACAGTTGAACTGCTACAACAACAACTAACAACAACTCTCTATTATTGGTGGACTTAATTCCGCCTCCAAATTGCGCCATACCCGGTTTAGCTACTCTGTACTGAATTGGTAGAATAGCTAAACCGGGTATTGAGATTGCAGAGATTGCTCAGAAGAATCTCAAATTGCTTTTTGTTTGTTGTTTTTGACCTGAAAGTATTGGTTATATTTCACATTTTTCATAAAACTATTTAATACTTACAGTTTTTCTAATTTCCCTTGTAAAAATTTCCATTTTCGATATTAGTTTAGAATAAGAGGAAAGGGAAAAGAGAAAACATCCCTAGGGAATTTTTATTTAGAATAACAAAATTCCCAGGGAATAGTTATTCAGAATGATGATATTGAAACAAATAAAGCTTTATATATTCATTGAGTAAAGAGCTTAAGTTCAGATTCTAATTTTTAATTTTGTTTTTATTTTTAGAAGATTAAAATAAATATCTCGAAATAATTTAAAAAATTCCTTTTAATAAACAGATAATATTTTAACTCATTAAATGTTCAAATTTTCAAAAGGTACCAAATTTGTATTCTCAAATTTTTAATAGGTAAAAAATATAATTTAAATTTTATTTCTAAGTTTAATGGTTTAAAAGATACATATAGTACCAAAAATTTTCTAATATACCTTTTACCCCTTTTTTCCAAAAAGGTTTAAATTTCAAAAAAGTACCAGAACTTTTCAACGATATGTAAACACAAAAATCCTTTTTTGGTTATCTACATTCGTTTAGAACGTTTAGAACCCGTTTTTACCCTTTATTTTCGAAATCGTTGCTCCGATTTTTCTTAACAAATTGAATTTATATTAAATTGTTAAAGGCGTAATTGTGTACAATGAATCCTTCTACTTTTGTCCATTGATGTCCATGAGTCCAGTGGTGAGTTGTTTAGTTTTTACTCACCCAGTGATTGAAAAAGTACCACATAGGTACTTTTTCAATGCCAGGTACTCACGTAAATCCGGGAACTAAATCTCGGAAATTTGACTATACATATGTAATACTTGGACAGCCTTGCGTCACTCAAGTTAAAGTTATTATAGCTGGATTAAAAACTACAATTCCTATTAGGTCGAAATGTCTTCTCAATTGTATTCGATGATTGGTACACCTGACACAACATCACGTTGAGTTGATACGGGTTCCAGGGCATGAGGGCATTCAGAAAAAACGAAATATCTGATGAATGTGCAATCAGAGGGTCGTCCCTACATTTAACCCTTGCACAAATAGATATTCACACTCCCCTGACGACCCTATCAAAATTAAGATTAATGGGCTTTGAGTGAGACGGAACTCAGGTGGTCAAATATGTACCACCATCGAGACTGCTCTGGTCCACTTAATAACAGATAGGACTAGGACTCTCTTGTCTCTTAGTAAGAAATCGATTAGACTTCTAAGTGGCATTATTACTGGGCACTGTATGATTGGATATATGTCAGAACGTATGGGCTACCCAAATTATAGCTGCTGTAGAAGCTGCTTAGACGAAGAGGAAGTGGAATCGGTACAACACCTTCTATGTGACTGCCCAATTATACAAGAGCACAGACTACTCTATCATGGTAGAGCTCTTTTCCACGATCTAGACTGTCTCAGAAATGTGTCACTAATAAACATGATCGGTTTTGTTAAAAGTACCGGCTGGTTTACATGTAGACCGAACAAACCAAGTAGTCAACGAATTTAGGGAGGGAAACCATTCCTTCAATATTAGGAAATGGTAATTCTAAGGGTATCACAATGGGCCACAAGGCCCCCAAATGAACTCGCTTGCTAGCAACCCACGAAACCTAACCTAGACATAAATTATAAATATTACGTTTAATTTTAACTGCTCTTTTCATAACAAAACAAAATGTCGTCTAAAATACATATAAGTGCAGTCCAAGTGACAAAAATAGACATTCACAATATGATAAAAAAATATATATGAAATAAAAATATTCCAATCAAAAGATTGAATAAAAAATTTTAAATATTAAAGAACATGCTTGTTGTTGTGTCGAGTTTCATCTGTTTGTTTTAACGAAAACAAAAAGAGTGTTCAGATTGCTAACAGCGCTGCCATGCCCGCGTATTGCGCGGCTAAAACGCGCCGGGTGGGGTGGTTCTTCCCGGCAATGGACCTCACACTCACATAAAAATCATACCAGCTTTGGGTTTTTAATAAAGAAAATGGGTTCAAAGTAGTTCTACATCTCCCTACGGACATATATACACACACAAATTATAGCCCTCCCTCTCGAAGATTCATCCTCGCCATGACGTCATCTTCCTCGAGGTCCCGAATCTTCCCTGCAAACTGTTATACACTCTACTTACCGCCACTTAATTTCAAATTTACTCAATCATATTAAATGATAAAACTTTAAAAATTTTCATTTAAACATTAAAAAATCTTTATTTATTAAAAGTAAAAGAAACTAACAATATTTCATTAAATTTTGTTTTAGGTAAAATAATCAATTTAATCTTCAATAAGTTTTAGGTTTTAACAAAATTTGTTTTAAAGATTTAGCCTTAAGGTTTTAACAAATTTTTTCTTTGTGCCTTTTAATAATATCTAATATTTTCCTATTTTGCTATCATTTCAGGGCCCACAACCTGGACTATTGTTAGCTGGAGCTATACAGTTGCCACCTGATTACAGTGCTTCTTCTTTTAATTGGTGTGTCAGGGTGCACACGACATTGTCAAAAACTTTAAAGTGGCAGTGGAAAGTGTTAAATTTTTTAAGAAAATGTAATCTTTTTAAGTTTATTACATAAAAAAGTGGTAAGAAGACAATGTTGTTAAAAATAATAAAGTTCGAATATTGGTCTAATGGTACTGATGGACGACCTTTGTTTGAGTTATAATTTTAGGAAACGTTATAATAGACCAATCTTCGACACGACAGAAGCGTGAAAAAACGAAGGATTTATGTTCTAAAAAGTTAACATCAGTTCTTACCTCTGCTACCGACATGAGATATGAGGCGATCTTAATGAATAAGTATACAAGGAATGAAAATTTCGCAAGTGAGTATAAAACTTTTAAAACTGATAAAACAACATGATGTCACCAAAAGAAGCTTTGGGTGTCGTGAGAGCTATCAACCTTTACGTCCAAAGGCTAATTAGTCATTTCCATCATATAAATTAGTACATGAAGCTAAAAAACTGTGCTACCCAAAGTACAGTATTTACTTCAGCACACTAGCGAACGTCTAACAAAGAGGATTGATTTTAAATATGCTTGAACCTTCACAGTAAATGGGGTCTTGATAAGACCACTGGACATAACCGTTATAACGTTGTGTGAAAATAGACTTCAAGGCATTTAAAAAAGTAATAAACTTTAAGTTCAGCGTACATGCTGCTTGGGTATAAGTGGTGCCATGTGTACTACTTCAACCAAGGCTCTGGAAACGTTGCTAGGTATTCCACCCATTGAAACATATATAAGATATGAGGCGGCGCTTTCAGCCGGACGGCTCTTTACTTTAGGCAAACTGGCCAAAAATGGTTATAGGACACGTCATCAATGTATACTGGACACATTGGAAGGTTATACACATTCATCGGACATGCCTGATCGCATACCAGACACTGAATATGTCTGAAACTTTGAAACGCTAATCCCAGATAGAATGTCTTGGTCAAGCGGAACATTAGAGCAAATACCAGTAGGAATCCATTGCTACACGGATGGCTCTAAATTAGGGGACAAAGTGGACCTGGGGTTCTATATTGAAGACCCAGAAACAGAAATATACCACCGTTTACCTAATCATAACACAAGCTTTCAGGCAGAAGTACGAGCAATAACGGAATGTGTAAATTGGATTAGAATAAATATGGCGCCCACAGGGCTTAATATATTTACCGACAGCCAGAAGGCAATTTGTGCGATATCAGGTGATAGAATTAAATCTAAGACCGTATTGGATTGTAAGAAAGCTTTAACTGAATACTCTCCCAGAGGTAAGGTTCACATCATATGGGTACCAGGCCACGCGGGAGTAGTCGGCAACAAAAGGGCGAATGTAATAGCTTTTAAGGGAAGGGAGCTCCATGTAGTTAACCTGACAAACGCAAAACCATTCGACGCAACAAAAGCTGAATTAAAAACATGGATGAGAGAATCTCATAAGGCCTCTTGGAATAATGAAACGGTGGGTAGAACCACAAAGATTCTATGGGGTGACCCTGATGAGAGCAAGACGAGAAATCTTCTCAAAATGAGCAAGTATGAGGTTAGTATGATGGTAAGTATTCTCAGTGGACACACAGGATTACGAGCACAAGTATCTTGGAAGTGATGTTATTCCGGAAATAACATTCTTAATCAACACCGATTCGAAGATTCTTAGGAATTACGTCCAGGAAACTGAGTTTCTGAACATGGAAAAATAATACATTCAGTGAAATTTTTTTCTTAAATTGGAGCACACAACAGGCCCGATAGTGGCATAGGTGTATTTCTTCGGATTTGATGTAGTCTACATCCTCCTATCAGCCTAACCTAACCTAATTTCTTCCTAAACCAGCCAAAGGCGAGCATAATTTTTACTTAAATAAAGTCCCTTTTTATTTAAAACTAATCCCTTGTGTTTTTCTCTTTATTCCCACACGCTTAAACTACACTTTATAATTTCTCATTCCTTGAGAAATTATAAAGTCCTTTAAATTTATTAATCCTTTCCGAAGATTAATATTCATGGCCCTTCGTCCTTCTCCAACAGTGAACTGGTAGCCTAATCTCTACAGGAAGCTTCCCAAGCCATTTTAGTGGATCCAATAATCAATTTGCCGTCGGAAAAACGCTAGTACAAAATACTGCAATGCCAATATGAGTAGAAACCCAAATTTTTATTTATTTTATTCTTAAAAAAGAAAAAAAATCGAAAGTGAAAAATCTGTGTAAGTGTAAGTGGAAAAAAAAGAAATTTATGTTTTAAAATTGAAATTTTTGCCAATAAATTCAAAAGAAAAAAGAATTCTGTAAAAAAAATTGTGAACCGATGATTAAAAAAATTTCTTTGATTTTAAATTAAATCAAGGAATAATTAATAATCGGGTATTAAAAAAAGAAACAATAATTTGAGACGATTATCCAGTCCTATGGTAATCGATCAAACTTGAAAAAAAAAAACGATTTTAAGCAAATTAGTAACAAATATTTGTGAAAATTATTTTCCTTTTACTAAAATTATAACATTGATACTTTTGAATAAAAAATTTTTTACGCTTAACATTCGAGAAAATTATCAAACTAAACGATAATTAATCAAAACTATAAAAAACTTTGAAAAAATTTTTAACTTACTGCTTAAAGAATTTTGCTCACTATCAATTTTGCTTGTATCTATTTGAAAATTAATCCAAATTACAAAGGATTTTTCTATTTTCGGTCCAAATTTCTATCCAAATTACTCTCTCATCCAAATTACAAAGGATTTATCTCTATTAATCCAAATTACAAGGTATTTCTCTCTTACTAATTCCAAATTACAAAGGATTTATCTCACTTAATCCAAATTACAAAGGATTTATCTCACTTAATCCAAATTACAAAGGATTTCGCTTTTACTCAATCCGAATTAAAATAGATTTATCTATTTTCGAACCAAATTACAAAAGATATTCCAACTTTAGTCCAAATTTAACTCTTTATCAATCCGAATTACAAAGGATTCTTCTTTAATCTCTTTCCAATTAAAAAGAATTTCTCTAAAAGTTAATTTAAAACCACAAAACTTCTCAATCACTTTATATAAAAACAAATTAAAATGACTTCTTTAAACACACGATTTGCATTTGATGCCAACAACTTAATTTCATTTTGTAAAAAATGCGATAGCCAAGATATTTTAAGCCAACTTAGGGCGGGTTTTTGAGTTGGAAATCAAATTGCCAATTAATTATAAAATTAGTTAATCTTAAAATAAATGTACTTAATCTTAAATTAATGCACCATGGTGTTTTTAGGTTTAAGATTAAAGTTATTAATATTGTCATACTAATTGTAACAATATTTTTATAAAAGTATGGTAATTTTGGAAAACGTCACCATTTGTTATCAAAATCAGTGAATACCTTAAAAATAAAAAAGCGCGAGTTTTATACATAGTAAATTTGTGAAAAATAAAAAATATATGGTTATAAATCTGAAAAATTAATAATCAACAAAAAAGATCGAGTAACTTCACTACTAAATAAGTCGAATATCTCATAAAACTAGTGGAAGAAAAAACAAACATTATTGAATGTAAGAAAACCGATCAAATAACTGCTGAAGAAAAGCTAAGGTGCTAGATAGAAATAGAAAGTAGTTTCAACTCCCAATTCGATGGCTATAAGTCACATAAAACCTTGAAAATTAAATATGATAACTTAAAAAAGAATGCAAAAAAATGTTGCTCTCGATAAAATGGAGACATATAAAACAGGGGGCGGTTCAAAACCACCATCGAACGTATCTCATCTGGATTCTAATATAATTAAAATCCTTCAAGTAGAGCAAATTAAAGGACTGGAATCTATATATGATGATGGTCGTAAGCTAAGCTATAGATTTTTGGATTGACATGTTCCATTTTTAATTTTAATTTTTTTGAAGCTGAACGACAGAATCTTTCGGAAATTATTGTTCTGGATGGTAATGAAAATTTTTGTTGTTTTTACACATTGTTAAAGATGGTAAATTTCATTAGTGCTCGGCAGCTTATTATTCTTTTGACCCATCGAAAATATTTAAAAGAAATTTTCATTGAAATGTATTACATGAATTTCTAATATTAGTTTTCTAATTCCGTGTCCCGTTTGTTGTTCTTTTCAAATCCTTTTAAACCAATGAAGACGAATCAAAATTAAGAAAGGCAAAACTCGAAATAGAAATAGTAGAATTAAAACAAAAACTTGGTAAAAACGTAGAAAATAAATCTACATCCGTAACGTACCCAAAAGAATTTTGATGATAAATTAAAAAACTTTTCAATAGGATCTCAACTTTTACAATTTTATTAGTAAAAATTTATATTTATAGATTTGATTCTTATTCCAATGAAACATTGTTTTTTGGTTTCAATTGTTTTTTATTTAAAATAATTTACAAACACCAAAAATGAAAAAAAAAAATTTTTCTTTTTCTTGGTTAACTCCTTTTTTTCCTTTCAAACTGTAATTTTGCATGAAATGTATTTTTAAAATATAATATAAATAAATATTGTTATTTGAAATGCAAGATATGTTTTTGTTAAATGAATTTATTTAGTTTTTAAAAGTTTTCTTAAAAAAAATATTGATTGAAATTTTAATTATTCTTTTAATAATTATAATAACTTTTGGAAATAATCATTAATTAGCACACGTCTGGCTAAATTGTTACTATCGTGATCACATACGTTAGTGTTAGGGATAGATGAAATAAAATCAATGTCTTCTAGTAAATTGTCTGGTAGATAAGGGAATTCAATTTCATTGTTTAGGCAACATATATTGTGAAGCACTGCTGTTGCTATTATATCCTGCACTTTCTTTATATTTAAACGAATACCTAAAGATAATATTGGAAATCGTCTTTTCCAAACCCCGTAGCTTCGTTCGACACAACAACGCGTCCTTATTTGAGATTCATTGTATAAATTTTATTGGATTCAATAATGGAGTCATTATATACTTTTTGTTGAGATAACCGCAATCTCCTACAATTATTGAATTATCGAATTCCCCATTCTCAAATCTTGAATATATTTTAAAGTTTCTAAATATATTGGAGTCGTGCGCAGAACCTGGCCAACGTGCAACAATATTTGTAATCGCATGTTGTTTGGACATTAATTGAAAAAAATCCCTTTCGATTTCTATATATTTCTGCATTGTTGCCACCGGGTGATAAAATTTTAATGTGGGTACAGTCAATTGCTCCAATAACTTTAGGAAATGTCGCAATTTTGTAAAATTCATTCTTAGTTTTAATAATAATTTCATTTGCAGATTGGGGAAATGTTATGAAATTGTCCTTAAGCAAAGCAATGTAATGAGTCACACGTGCAACGACTTTGGACACCCCTGATTTCGAAACTCCATTAACATCACCTTTTGTCATCAACATTCCTCCAGTTGCGTACACTCTCAAAGTTATTAACAACATTTGTTCTTCTGATAATGCATTATTCCTGTGAGTTTGTAATAAAACACTGTTTATTTTATTTTTTACTTTAAAATGCAATGTTTGCTAACCAATTTGTTTGATTTTTAATGTTCGATCCAATCAGTTCTAAAATTCTGTAAGCTGAAAGTTTCGACAACCGAAATCTTTCAAAGAATTCTCTGTCATTATATAAGTAAAAATGGTTTGGACGTGTTCTTATGGTCTTTGTTCTTCTTACAATTGTTTTATATATATTTTGTGATATTTCAAAATCACTATAATCCTAATCACCACTGGAGTAAGACATTTTTTAACAGATTTAATAAAATAAAATTTTACTTGTGTATTTATGATCAGCTGTTTGCAAATTTGACACTTTTGATGTAAGATTAAGCCGCCAATTTTGCCCGCTTAAGCTAGCAAATAAAATTAACTAATCGAGTACTCAAAAACGTATTTTAAAGATTAAATTTAATTTAATCGCTAATCCTTCATCTAAAGATTAGCTCTTATAGATTTAAAACTGAAAGATTTAGACACACGCTGGAGTAAAGTAGAAAAGTTTTATGAAGATCTAATGCTTTCCGATAAAAGTGAAGAAGTTAAAACTACAGCTCAAGAGCAATACGATTCGTGTGTTTACATGTATTTTTTAACCGTTTCCAAACTTCTTGATGTGATAAAAACATCAAAAGATAGTTTTGCTCGCTCTAGCATAGATTCAGCCCCATTGAAAATATCTAATGATTGGTTAAGACAGGTCTTAAATTACACCCATGCGATACTCAAATATTTTCAGGAGATTATGAGGATTGGCCGGCATTTCGTGATATGTTCACGGCAGTCTACATTAACCATCCAAGGCTAACTCTAGCAGAAAAACTTTATTATCTTAGAAATAAAACGACCAGTTCAGCTGGAGCAATAGTAAAAAGATTCCCTTTAACCGACAATAATTTTCCTCTAGCTTGGCAAGCACTTAAGTTGCGATATGAAAATGTTAGAGTTTTAGTCGACAATCAGATCTGTAACCTTTTCAATATCCCCGTAGCTAGCGTAGAGGATAATGAGTCACTACAAAGAATTCATAGCTCAGTAACTGACTGTTTAGCCCATTTTAGTCAATTTAGTATATTCTAAGTTACCCCACGAAACATTAGCTCAAGAGAACAATCATTAAATGGCAGTAGAGAGTTACCAACCTCATCTCAATTTCTACTTAACGATGTGAAGTCGTATCAAAGTGATCAAATCTGCCTTCCTTAATCAAAATGATACTCATTCACAAGTTGAAATGTATTCATCCCAAAAAAAACTTAATTTCAAATGTACAATATGCGAGGAAGATCACAATTTGAGAACTTGTTCGCAATTTCGTAAGCTTTCAATTCAAGAAAGAGTTGATTTCATTTTCAAAAATAAGTTTTATAACAATTGTTTGTCACAATCTTACACGAAAAAGAATTGTACAAGCAAAAATTATTGTTTAAATTGTGGTAAAAACACCACACATTACTTCACATGCGTTCTTTTAATCCTCCTCGAAATAGCTCAAATCAAAAATGTCTGAACAAAAACGATCAAAACACGAAATCTGATCCAAAAACGACAAATTCTAGATCCGTTGAGTTTAATAAATCTGAAAGGGCTCCAACAACCTCAAATGCTCACAAAACTTTTGAAGTTAATGCGAATTATGCCATTAGTGATACTAAAGTCTTGTTACGAACTGCAATGGTTCAAATAGAAAGCAGAGGGGAATTATTCTCGATTATAGCTCTCATTGACCCAGGGTCTGAGAGGGCCTTTATATCTGAAAAGGTTCGAAATGGTTTAAATATCCCATCTAGAAAATCATATTGAGAAATAATAGGAGTTGGCGGTGAAACTAAAGTTTCAGAAAATAAATGTGATTTAGTTTTGGTCCCGCACAAATCCAATTTTCGTTTACCCGTAACTGCTATTGTTTTACCTAAAGTCACGAATAAGATTCCCTCGGTTTCCATTGAACTCCCTAACCCAATTGAGCTTTCTGGTACTGACTTAGCTGATACAAATTTTAATATATCTTCCTCGATCGATTTAATCCTCGGAAATGACAGTGAGCGTTATATAAATCTTGATGGCATTAAACGAGATGTATGTGGCTCTGCTTCTTCATATAGAACGGTTTTCGGATGGGTGCTAAGTGGCACAGTGAAAACTCAGTCAATATACTCGTTTTCAACATGCGTCGGTTCCACTGAAAACTTTACCTTGGATGAATTAGTTCGGAAGTTTTGGGAGCAGGAAGAAATTCCATCAAGCCGACCAGCTTCTTCAGAGGATGAATAGTGTGAAAAATTTTATCAACAAACCACAACACACTTACCAAATGGACGATATATGGTATGATTACGCTTTTGACAGGAGTTCCCGGAACCAAGGTTTTTTGGCCCATCAAGATTTATCGCTCTTAGTCAATATGTTCGGATGGAACAGATGTTGGAAGAAGATCCCGCACTCAAGCACTCAATATAATGACGTTCTCACTGAGTATATAACCCTCGATCATATGGAAGAAACAATTTTTCGTGAGTACTTCTCGGAAAATAAATGTAACTCCTTTTATCTCCCTCACCATGCAGTCGTAAGACCAGAAAGCAAATCTACTAAGGTTAGGGTTGTTTTCAATGCTTCCCGAAAAATAAAGTCAGAATTTTCATTAAACGACGTTCTTTATACTGGTCCCTCACTTCAAGCTGATCTGATGACAATGATATTAAATTGGCGTTTTTACAAATATGTTTTCAGCGCTGCACAGTGGGGCAGAATGGAAATTTTTTGGAAACAAATCTGGCATTTCTAAACGGCTGATCCGATCGGGATAAAATTTGGCGTGAGCGTAGCCAAGGAGTATTCGAGTTTAAGTTTCGAAGATGAACCCCGCAGATGCCCCAGGGACGGAGCTGTGGCGGCTCAAAGTAGGGTACCTACGACATGTAAAATTTTTAAACTCGTGCCATTTTTTTGTTTTTCACCCAAATACAAAGATTTTTATATTTTCTGAAAGCGCTCGACGAGATCTTGCTTGGACATACTACTTATCTCTTATAATATCCGAGTTATAGGCATTTAAAAATTTAGTGATACAAAATTTACCATACCTTGGTCCACCTTTTTTTGAATACCGGGCGTAATTTTGGACCAAATGGACTCAATTTTTTCTTGTTAGTTAGACAACAAAATTTCCAATAATATACAAAAAATTTCATATCAATATCATTTACAGATCCGGGAAAACTCGGGGGAGTTTTCCCGTTTTTCCTACCGAGCGCGTCCCCGGGTGGCGGATAGGGGGTGGTGATGGACCATCTGTCCTCCCCCAGTTTTAGTTTGACTCAAGCTGAGGGAAGGCAGATTGTCCACCACTTGGGAATATTATATTCCCCGCGGACCAAAAAACTGAAAAAAAACAACATGGAAAAGAAAAATAAAAAGATAAAAGTTACGGTGCAGGGCCTAAATAACCCAGTACCGGCGGCAAGTGTTGATCTACTCGCGAGTCACGTGTCGTCGTCATCCTGCAATCGTGAGCAAAATACTACTACGGAGGTGGGTACCTTGGCCTCCGTGGCGGACAATGCGTCAAGTGTACAGCATGCCACTGGCA
Organism: Lucilia cuprina; assembly: GCF_022045245.1. Taxonomy (NCBI): domain Eukaryota; kingdom Metazoa; phylum Arthropoda; class Insecta; order Diptera; family Calliphoridae; genus Lucilia; species Lucilia cuprina. The sequence goes on from NC_060953.1 coordinate 28,411,128, forward strand.
AAAACATAGGAGTGAAAGATAATGATGTACTCGGAGAGAGCTCTAAGCTACCTCAGCCTTTCAATATAGGTGAGAGTTCCGACTCTGAATCCTCAGATGATAATAACAACACCATTATAGCAAATCCCAAAAAGGATGAAGTAGAGCAAATGGTGAAACAGGTGAGTGATAGCATAGCTAAACTACCTATTACTAAGAAAAGACTATCTGGAGCACAGAGGAGGAAGTTGAAAAAGATGCTTCAGGAAATCATAGTTAGTCAATCCAACGACAATCCAAAAGAAAAATTGGACTCTCTTACAAGATCTGAGGCAAAGAGGATCAGGTCTCCAGAGGAGTTGACAAATGAGAATAAACCGAAGAAGAAAAAGAGCTCCTCGTCTTCTTATATACAGTCGAAGCCAAGCCATACTTCACTCAAAGGAACCTCTTTACGCAGAACGCTTTGTCCTATTTTTTGAAAATGTTGCCACTGCGTCCTTCCGAATATGACCTATTTTTTATCAAAACTTCAACTTTGGGCGACATGTTCTAAAATTCCAAAGCTGGGATCAGAAAACTGAAAGCAGTTTTGGAAACCTCAATATGTTTTCTATTTACTCCAAAAGTATTTTCCCAGCCCTGAAAGAAATGTGGACCCTATGGGCAAAAATGTAAAAATCCCATTTTTGGGATTTTCATTCCTATTTTTGGGAATTGCGGGATGCCCTTCGACCTTTTCAATTTTTTTTTGCATTTTCTTATTTGAAATGACAAATTTAACAAGCGTTGAAGATTTCATTGAGTTTTGTTCATAAATAAAGATTTTGTCATATATAACATATTTGTTAAATTTTTAAAACTATGATTTATATCAAAATTTTAATAGGATCGCAGATAGTTACAACAATTTAGTCCATATTTATCCCTTAATATCTTTTTTTAGTTAGATATGGAAATTCTCGACCCTTTACAAAAAAATTTAAGCCAATATCTCAATTACATTCAAAAATATGTTCATTTAAACCTGTGTCCTTTAATTTCATCTTTTTCATATTTTAGTATTAAGTATGACAGAACATACATTTGGTGTTTAATAAAATATGTGGACAATTTTTAAAAACTATTTAGTTAATTATTTTATTAAAGACTATAACATTGTATATACAATAAAAAATATAATTTTATTATGAGCCACGCACAACAACACCTAAATCACCCCACACAAACCACCTTTCCCGCCCACCGAAATATAAAACACAATTTAATACAATATCATCAGTTAGTATAATAGCTTTTTTATTTGAACTGTTTATCTTAAACATAATACAATTAATTCTTACAACCTACTTATATAGTTAATTCCTAACACTACTTATTTTCTATAAAATAATCTGTCATATCGGTATACATATCCATAAGGTAATATAAGTCCTTTAAATCTTCCTCGTTTTTAGATGATAGAGTTTCATAACAAATCCATCTTTTTCGCATAGTTCAAAGAACAGGATGTGGCCTCCGGTAGGTTAGTGGTTAGTGTTCTAGTCTGGTAGACCGGAGGTGGTGGGTTCGATTCCCACCCGTGGCACTGGTTAAGGAGCGCACAACAGGCCCGATAGAGGCCTAGGTGTATTTCTTCGGATTTGATGTGTATACATCCTCCTTTCAAACTAACTAACTAACTAACTAACTAACTAACTAACTAAAAGAACAGGATCAGAAGATAGAAGTAAACTATTAAAAATATCTTTTTCTGTGATTGCCTGGAGCATTTTCTTAAGCTGAAAAGTTGAACATGCTTAAAATCTCGATTCCTCGCTTCCTGGGCTTCTTCTGTTAACTCTCCAAGTGGAAGAATATTCGATTCAATTATTATTTGACCATTACACAATACTTTGTGTAATGTTGGTGTTAGTTCCCTCCATGGATACAGAGATACAAGTAATTTAGAAATTTCAGATGTATATTCCCCAAATCGATTTCCATTAATTTTATGTTTACTATTCAGTGCCATTAAAAAAGTGTTAACTCTTCGAAGCAACTCCTTGTCGATTCCAGTTATTTTTGAAGTAATTTCAAAATCACGAAAAACCTTCTCGCCGTATTACCGTCATTTGTACTACCGCAACTTGGAAGTGGTTTGTCGATGCTTAATTCCATCTGAACTTTAAATTCTTCTTGGATTCTGCTTTTTTCCGCAGCTCTCAGTTCTTTCAATTCTTCATTATTTTTTGTTGATTTAGTAAGATTCTCTGGCACACTTCTATATTTTAGGTCGTATGCTATGTGTAAAAAATAATCCAAAAATCGTATTCTGGCATGAAGTGGTGAAATTCCGAAAGACAGGACTTCTTCATTAATACTTCTGCTTTGTCTATATTTGAGAATTGCGACTTTTTCTCATTACATATTGAGCATCTCCAGAAGGAAGAAGTTTCTGTTATGGCATTGCTGACCTTTCCATCAATCATTGTTAAGCTTAGCTGATATGATACGTTAATAGAGAATTCCTTTATTTTTATGCAAATGGGCCCCAGTGCATTTATTTCATCTTTTAAATATTCCACTAAATCTTTTGTTGTTTTCTTTGACTCCTTTATATATTCAAATCCAATTTTGAACCCGGAGTTGTATTGATCCATATATCTTCAAATGAATTTCCGATGCTTGACGATGATGGATTAAGGGAATATGAACGAATTCGCAATGGCACTAATGTGAGACATAAATACACTTTTGTAGTCTGCTAATGTTCGACTTCCACAAGCTTGTTTGTATTCTGGAAGTGCTGATAAACCATCACATCCCCACTTACACATGAAGACAACATCACAGTTATTTTTCCTTAGTTGGTCTTCTGAAAAGTCTGACACAATTCTTGATGCTGTGTTTTCGAGCAAAGATGATATATCAATACAATACAACTTCCAATCATTAACAGCAATAGGTGATGGTAGGATAGTTTGTTTTTTTTTCCTGGATCGCCTTGTATGATGGTAATATATTGTGTCCTTTTAAATGCAGAGCTTTCCTTAATATTTGGTACTTATTTCGACTGAGACCTAGTTCTAACATAAGCGCTATTGCTTCCTCTTCAGTAAAATTTTATTGTGATGTTGGAGTTGGTATACTTTCCACAATTCGCTTAAGTTGTTTTGGTGATGCATTAGGGAGAATAGTTGCAATATGTACGGCATCATTGGGTTGGTTTTCTTTTTCAGCATTTCGTTAAATGTATCAGCAATTTCCTCATTTGAGATTGAAAAAGTTTTTGTGTGACCCTCTTTTTTTGACCTTGAACATAAGACTTCGTATGACTTGCAAGGCGCTCCTGCTGATGTGTTGTAAGTTGAGATTTCCGTAGAAGTTTCCATCCAACTACAAAATTTTAATCTAAATTTCTTTTGATTTCCATCCACAGACTTACTTTTTACATCAAAAAGTTTTCAATTTTTGATATGCCTGTTTTGTCTACTTTTCTATTATATGTAGTTTTTATATAATTTGAAATGTCTTCAATTCTTTCTGGCCCTTTTGAAGATACACTCCATAAAACGGAACACGACTCTTCGTACTTTAATGTAATCTTCATTGTAGATTTATTAAATATGGTACTTAAAATCTGAGAAGTTTACTTATATACCAATTCTTGTCATTTCCGATACAGGTATTCCAAAGTAAAAAATTACGAACTGTCTACCTATTAACATTTAGGACTATATTACTATAACCTGTAATTCAGTCATTGATATTTCTTATTATTTTTACCTACATGATCATAAACGAAACAGAACGAAATGATCTGTCGAAAAAATTTAGGTAAAAAATAGTTATAAATTTCTGAAAATTTAAGCATAATAGGACCTTTCAATTATAAGGATAAGCAAACAAATAGAAAATAGGTAAATATAAGATTTAAACATGTTCTGTCATATTTAATACTAAAATATGAAAAATATGAAATTAAAGGATACAGGTTTAAATGAACATATTTTTGAATGTAATTGAGATATTGAAATTTTTGTAAAGGGAATCGAGAATTTCCATATCTAATTAAAAAAAGATATTAAGGGATAAATATGGACTAAATTGTTGTAGATATCTGCGACCATATTAAAATTTTGATATAAATCATAGTTTTAGAAATTTAACAAATATGTAATATATGACAAAATCTTTATTTATGAACAAAACTCAATGAAATCTTTAACGCTTGTTAAATTTGTCATTTCAAATAAGAAAATGCAAAAACAAAATTGAAAAGGTCAAAGGGCATCCCGCAATTCCCAAAAATAGGAATGAAAATTCCAAAAATGGGATTTTTTACATTTTTGCCCATAGGGTCCACATTTCTTTCAGGGCTGGGAAAATACTTTTGGAGTAAATAGAAAACATATTAAGGTTTCCAAAACTGCTTTCAGTTTTCTGATCCTAGCTTTGGGATTTTAGAACATGTCGCCCAAAGTTGAAGTTTTGATAAAAAATAGGTCATATTCGGAAGGACGCAGTGGCAACATTTCCAAAAAATAGGACAAGTTTTTTTACGCCAAAGCATTCTGCGTAAAGATACCTTTTAGAAAACTATAAAATTGTTATATGTTCTTAAAGAAAATTTTATTTTATTAATAAAAGAGTTAAGACACACTTTGGGCAAAAAACGGCAAAAATCTAAAATTTTTTGAATTTTTAAATTAAAAAACGTATATTTTTGGATCTGTAAATGATATTGATCTGAAATTTTTTGTATATTATTGGAAATTTTGTTGACTAACTAACAAGAGAAAATTGAGTACATTTGGTCCAAAATTACGCCCGGTATTCAAAAAAAGGCGGACCAAGGTATGGTAAATTTTGTATCACTAAATTTTTAAATGCCTATAACTCGGATATTATAAGAGATAAGTAGTATGTCCAAGCATGTTTTTTCAAGATCTCGTCGAGCGCTTTCAGAAAATATAAAAATCTTTGTATTTGGGTGAAAAAAAATGACACGAGTTTAAAAATTTTACATGTCGTAGGTACCCTACTTTGAGCCGTCCCTGGGGCATCTGCGGGGTTCATCTTTAAAACTTAAACTCGAATACTCCTTGGCTACGCTCACGCCAAATTTTATCCCGATCGGATCAGCCGTTTAGAAATGCCAGATTTATTTCCAAAAAATTTTCATTCTGCCCCACTGTGCGGTGGCATACAAAAAAAAGTATCGTCAGATATTAGTCAATCCCCAAGATAGACCGTTTCAGAGAATACTCTTCCAAAAATCCCCCAGGGAGGCCATCAAAGATTGCCAGTTAAAGACTGTAACATTTGGTATAAATTGTGCACCATTTTTAGCCATTAGGACATTAATCCAGTTAGCGTCTGATTCCGAAGATAAGGTTCCCAAAGCAGCTGATATATTACGTAGAGAAACTTATGTTGACGATATTCTAACTGGTGTCATTCCCTCGAAGAGGTTATAAAATCCCAGAAAGAGCTGGTGCAAACTCTAGAATCAGGTGGTTTCTTATTAAAGAAGTCATGCTAGTTAAATTACTACAGTATACGATGTCTTCCATTAATATGGAAAATCATGTTATGGTGTGACTCATATATTATTTTAGGATGGCTAGCTAAGCCGCCTTAGACCTGGAAAGAAGTCTATGTATCTAATCGTGTAAGCCAAATCCATAAACTACTGCCAAATGCAAAATAGCGCCATGTTCCAACTCATTTCAATCCCGCTGATCTAGGTTACAGAGGATGCAGACCACAGGACTTAATCAACAACCAACTTTGGTGGCAGGGCCCAACATGGCTTACAAAACCGGTTTCGGAATAGCCGCAGAATAAACCGTTCAATCGAAATCTCCCGAAATTTCTATTCTTAAACAAACAGAAACCCAAGCTTAACTGTTCCCATCAGTAGCTTTCAAACTACAGTCTCTTCTTTCTTAAAAGGTTCTCCTCCTATACGAGAGCGTTAAGAGTTCTTGCATACGTTTTTCGATATATTCTGCGTTTTAAACCACCGTTTGCCAATCAAGCCAACAACTTAGCTAATCACAATTCTGAACTCAGTCAGCAGGAAGTCAATGCTGTAAAGTCCAGATTAATTATGTTAGCTCAGAAAGAATTCTATCAGCGTGAATATGATTTACTCTCTGAGAATCATCCAATTCCAAAAGACAGCTCTTTATTTACATTAAATCCATTTCAAGATTCCAAGGGTCTTTTAAGAGTCAGTGGTCGCCTAGCCAATTCCTTATTACCTTACAATGAGCGTTTCCCAATCATTCTACCCCGAAAATCGCACTTTTGTAATCTATATTTATCCTATTTGCACGGGATTCTATCGCATGGAGAACCTTAATGTTTCCGATGATACAAACCGAATTTTATATCTCTCATCTCAAACTCAATGATAAAAAACTAATAAGATATTGTATAATTCATAAGAAACAACCGTGCTATCAAATTATGGCGGCTTTACCTACCGACCGCTGTACCCTGTCCTTCCCATTCAACATACCCGGAATAGATTCTGACGGTCCGTTTGAGCCTAAAATTTAAAAAGATCCTCGATCATCAAAGGATATGCATGCGTCCATTTAGAGCCCTGCTCCAGACTTTCTGCAGGTGCGTTCCAAGCAACATTCGCCCGATTTGTTGGTCGCCGTGGTCTACCACTTTAACTAGTCTCAGACAATGGTAGAAATTTTGTCGGTTCGAATCGAGCTTTACGCAAGGAATTTACGACTTTTATAAACTCTGTTTCGCAAGAAATTGCTCAAAAATACATAACTCATGGGTTTGAGTGTTCTTTCATTCCCCTCAGGCTCCCCACATGGGAGGACTTTGGTAAGCGGCGGTCAAAAGCTTTAAATTTCATCTAAAGCGGGTTGCAGGAGCCCATCGGTTCATATTTAAAGAGTTTACAACGGTATTAGCTCGAATTGAAGGAGTATTGAATTCCCATATCCATAGACCCATATCCGCTCTATCTTAAAATTACTCCATAAGAGATATAAATGGACGTTTTCCACGCCTAATCTAAAAATAGGAGATGTTGTAGTGGTAATTGACGATCTTCTACCACCATGTGAATGGCGTTTTGGCAGAATAGAAAAAATACACTACGGTTGCGATAATTATGTTCGAGTAGTCGACGTTCGTACAAAAGGCGGCATCATCATTCGTCCCATCACTAAATTATGCTATCTGCCATATAATAACGTTCAAACTAGCGACTAATTCCTTACTAACATTTTTTATCCCACATTCCTATATCCCATCATAATCTTTTTTTCTCATTCCCATTCCAAATACTTTTTAAATTAACATTACTCATACGTTTTCTCCTTACAGCATGCGAGATCAATCACCAGGAGACCCAACAGTGCACCAGTGCTGACTCTGTGACCGTTACGCGCTACGGTTCGTCAACGTCATAACACTATCATCACCAACACTCGTCGCTCCAACAACAACACCAACACTCGCCGCTAGAACAACAACAATAACAACACGTCATCCACAATGCCCAACCTGGTCATCTCGGAGTCCATTCGCACCCTAGCAGCCGTACTATTTCCCACACAAACAACTAATTCCCAAGTGCAATGAGGGGCGCCATGTCCAAATTAGCATTAAGATTGGAATTATATAAAATTTATTGTAGTTGAATTATTATTATTGTTATTATTATTTATCTAATTGAATTTATATAAAATGAATTATTAGTTTGTAAGCGTTTTCCCATTTTATTCTATTTGAATTTAAATACTTTTGTAAACCCATAATTTATATACATAGTTAACTTATTTACAAAACTTAACTGTATTTAGTTTATTTACTATGTATTAAACTTAACGAAACATAAGTATCCGTTATAACGTTGTGTGAAAATAGCCTTCAAGGCATTTAAAAAAGTATTAAACTTTCACTTCTTCCTAAACCAGCCAAAGGTGAGCATCATTTTTACTTAAAAAAAATCCTTAAACTACACTTTATAATTTCTCATTCCTCGACAAGAACAACAACAAAATTATACAGAAGAAGTTTATAATTAAAACTGAACAACAGAAATCCGGAAAGGGAAGCTATAAATACAGAAACACAGCTCGTTATTCTTTTAACTCTGTAATATCTCTGAAATAACCAAAATAAATGGACCTTTAATTTTTAATTATAATATTAGTGGTAATTTCAAGCAAACAAAATATTAAAGCTTCAGAATTTGTTTGGAAATTGCGAAATTATTTAATACTTTATACCCCTGGTATTCTATGTCTTCAACACTACGCACAGTCCTTATAGCAATTTTATTTATATCGCTCTTTTCAAAATCGCGAGTTTTACCATTTAAAACGCGAGCACAATTTTTTGCATTCGATTCGTAAGCGATATGTACATGTTTTTTGTTTTTTCAACTCGCTTACGAGCATGAGGAAAACGAGTTGAGCTCGAGTTAAATTCGAGACGAAAATCTGCAAAATGTGTGAGCAATAGAAAGGTTCTGTTGTGGTAGTAAAAAAGAGCGAATAATATGGGAAATACTTATGTATGTGTGTTTGTTTAGCCGTAGGTTATATGACGGTCAGACAAAGCTAATATGGGAAAGTATAGGAAATATATTGCCTACCATTTTATTCAAATGTGTATAATTTTTATATGTTATGTTATGTTATGTTATGTATCTACATTAGACCGACTCTGTATAGAACAGAGATACAAGTCGATCCAAAATGATCGGCGGCGGCGGCGCAACCATTTAGGCTTATCATTATATTATATTGAAAAATCTCTGTATAATAGTCTGTTATATAAAAACCTGTCTCTATATACGTTTTTTTTTCACTATTTTAATATTAGCACAATATTGTGTGGCAACTCTTTTGAATTTGCCATAAGAATTTAAAATAGTGGCAAATTGGTAAAATTATTTTCTGAAATACTTGTGCGATTCTAATTTTTATCAGCGGCTACGTTTAAGCCGGCTTAGCTTTTTAACCGAAAGAATTCGGCGGCGGCACGGCACGGCAGTATTTATCTATTATTTTTTTAATTTTAGTTTTGTGGGGCATCATTTGAAAGCCGCGTCCAGTAATGTATTTTTCATAAATAACCGTTTGCTCATAATTGTCATATTCCAAAACATTTAAAATTGTTACGTTTTTCATTAATATAAATAAAATTTATATATAATTTTGCAAAATATGCACACCGCTACACGTGGTTTTTTAAATCCTTTCAAATTATACCTCATATCGTATATATTTTTTTAGAAAAAACTGTCAAATTTAAAATAAATAACACGTGCGTAAAAATCGTGTTCCCCATAGGATATTTTCTTGAAAACTGCCCAGCTCCAGAACGAATAACACTAAACCCAACATATTTTTTGTAACATCATATTATCAAGCTCCTGTTTTTATGACTCGGTCTAACTAACATACATATGGAAAATTATTTTTCTTTTAATTTTAAAAAATCAACTTTTAATTCGAACTATTTCTTTCGTTTAATATTTTGAAAATTAAGTGATAACGATTTGTTATTAACAAGACTTGAAAGAATACGTCCATAAAAACGAACGGATAACACTAAACCCAACATATTTTTTGTAACATCATATTATCAAGCTCCTGTTTTTGTGAGTTGGTCTAACTTACATACATATGGGAAATTATTATTATTTATTTTTTTTTTTTAAATTTTAAAAAATCAACTTTTAATGCGAAATATTTCTTTCGTTTACTATTATTATTCACAAGACTTGAAAGAATACGTCCATACAATTTTGTGGTCAAGAGTAATTCCATGTTGGAGAAATAAAAACTCAAAGTTAATATTTCTCAAAATTGTGATTGAAACCAAGTAGTTTTTTTTTACATATTTTTATATATTATGAGGGCGACTTATACCTTAAAAAGTCAATTTTGCTAATGTAAGCTGTTCATATTTAATTGTTGTGTCATTTATATATAAAGAATTACGTGGTTGAAATTTTTTGAAACCAAATTTATACAATTTACAAAATTGCAGTTTTTTGGATAGAATATTTGCGGCCTTTCGGTTATGCAAAATGTATATATGAAGAAAAGTAGACATTGTAATTACGCGTTGTTTGATGTATATCTTCAAAATGAGCTCTATATTACTGCGGAAGAAGCTTAAATATTGGAAAAACAATCGTGAAAGTTTCAAAAAAACGGCTGTTTTTGCGAAACACAATTCAATATACCCAAAATATTGCGCGATCGAAATACTTTTAAATTTTACATGTTGAAATCATAAAGCCGGGATAAAATATTAGCGTGCAATGATTTTAAAGCGAATACAAAAAAGGCAAATTTTTTAATTTAGCGAATTTTCGCATTATAAACAAATTTTAAATTCTGAATTTTATCAATAATCAATCTTTATATGGGTCTTTCGTGGACTGAATGCGCGGAGTTTATTTTACAACAAAAACTGATGAGGCACACACAAGCAACTAAATTAAATTGGCAACATTAAACATCAACCGGAAGCTGACAATGATGCTAATACGAAAATCGATAAGCCGTTCGAAAAAAAACTGCGTTTTTGCATTACAAAAATGTAAAAATGTTCATTCGTGTAAATATATAAATTTTTTACAAAATTCAAATTAACCGTACATATTTTCATTTTAACGGTTTGTTTTTAATAATTCATTTAAATTTACAAAATTTTAAAAGCAGTTAATTCTAAATAAGCTGGGATATGTTAACTGCAAAATAAAACGTGGTGTTTCTTGTGTTTCAAGACAATTCGACGAAGCACACCTAAACCGCTAATTAAAATTGGTAACACTTAACATTAATCGGTAGCTGACAAAGAAGCTTATACCAAAATCAATAAGCATTTAGAACCAGGATCGGTAGACATACTACTACTACATTTTGCACTTGTATAAATGAAAGAGCGTAAAAACAAGAAATGAGAATTCATTGTACTTTCATCTCCACAAAAATGCATATATGGAAAATTTAAATTTAGAAATAATATTAATGTAACACAAAACTAATATGTTTTGCACATATTCATTTTAAATATTAAAATATATGTATATAAAAACACAAATTTGTTGTAATTAAATATATACATATTAAAGGTAAATATTAAACAAAATTATATTACATTTTGGTTAATTATTATAATTTGCAAATTATCTTGAAAGGAAAACCACTTTAAAAAGTTAATAACTACAAAAACTACTAATTATGTAGTATAGAAACTTAAAAAGTACAACAATAATTAGTTGTATCCACCCCTTCGTTAATATACTTTGGTTCATTTTCATTGCAAAATTCACCTAGCCCCCGATTAGGGCTTGTAAACCTTGCATGTCTCAATTTTAGAGATAATTGGCGCATGATCATCTATGCTACCGCAGACGAAGCCGAAATAGGGTACATGATCTTCTCCTGTCCCTAGGACGAAGCCTATTGAAATCGGTCCATTATTTCTCCTAATGGAAATTATCTCAATTTTGGGAATAATTGGCACATGATCATCGAAGTCTGAAAATGGTTGACATCGGTCCGTTATTTCACCTAGTCCCCATACAACTGAACCCGCCGAATAGGGATTTTAAGTTCATAATTATGTTTAACATATCCGTATCTCAACGAGTATAATTTTGCACAAAGAATTTTAATATTCATCTGAACATTTTGGAGAAATAAAGGCGAATTTTCATTTGAGCTCGGAGCCCCCATATGAATAAAATAGAAAATTATTTGTATATCTAAAAACTATAAGAGATAGAATATATAATATTTCGACATGGTACACTAAGAATTCACAATTTTGCGAAATTGTCCAAAAATGTCCGATTTGACATTTGGAATATATATGTGATCTTAAATACCCTAAAAATAATTTGTTTAAAGTAATGAATTAATACGTATTCTCTAAAATTTTACAAAAAAATGCATTTTTCCGAAATCCGTCGAGTACAGCTAAACTGTAAGAATTATTGATCTAATTTTTTCACAGATTTATTCACTTATCTGTTGTCCATAAATTCCCATGAGATCTTCTAAAAATTTTTATATTTGTTTAACAAAGTTTCAATAAAACTGAAGTTGGAGATTTGAAACAACCGTTAAAAAATCAAACTTTTTAGACAAACTTTTCGCGTTATCATATACGGACAAAAACTATTATTCCAGTAATTATTAATATATTTCAAGTAAGAATTTTTTTTTAGAATATATCTCAAATATAAGTAAATTTTTTTGTCACATTTCAAATTTTTGCAATAACTTTAAAAGTTTTTAAGCAATTTTTGTGTTTTATATCTTTTTGCTTTTATTTTTTCTAAACTTCGGAAGAAATTAACCGGACAACATTTAACGAAACAAAATACCTTTTAGGATTATTTTTTTATTATTAAAGCGATTGTGCCCAACAACAATTTCTGCACACAGAACAAAAGTAAGGGTTTTCATTTAAACGCTTAAGTTTCCCATTTGTGCAAGTGGGCAAGTTTATTCGACTTGTTTCATGAAATCCCTGTTCAAATTCTGTTCAGTTACAATATTTATAAACACTTAAATACAATGTCAAACAAAATCAAAAAATAATAAATTATTTAACAAAAATTTTAGAAAATATGTTTAAAATGTTAATATTCAAGTCCATAAATGCAAAAGTGAACAATAGCGAACGGATTTAACAACAATTTTTGCATTTGGAGCAAAAGTATATTAAACTGTTAAGACAACCATTTTTGCAGTTGGGGCAACAAATATTACAATTTGGACAACAGAAACAGACTTGTAGGTACAAATTCATAATGTTGTTGGACACATTCCGAATGTAAATTCTATTTGAATCAAAATGAAATTTTTTTGGCATTAGTCTTTTTTTATATGTAAAAAACAGAGTCATTTACTAGCTAAAAATAATGTTCAAGATTGTACCAGTGTATATTACTGTTCTACTTGTAATAAGCGGCACCATACATCCCTTCATTCGTCAATCTCTTCTTTTGGGTACAGCAACAGTTGACTTGTTACAAAATGGTTGTAAATATTAAGTTAGAGCTTTAGTGTAGAGCTTCAGAATGTTATATTACTTTTAAAATGTTGAGTAAACGATTTAAGATTACAACCATTTTCGGCGTAAATAAGGAATTTTCCACCAATTTTTACGAAGACTTGTAATTTGAAAATTTTTATTAAATACTTCAAGTTCTGTTTTGTCAAACATATTGGAAAATTTGGCAGTTTTTCGCATTTTTTTTATTTTTTAAGGGGCGTCAGCGCTCGCTCAAAAATTTACTTAAAAAACAAAAGTCCATTTTAGAATCTTTCAAGTGTTTACTTCACCATTGCAGTACCAAATAAATAATTGTGCGATTTGAGTTTCAATGCATATGTCAATACTAGGGTTGTCATTCGAATAATCCAGGAAAAATTTTTGTTTTTCTTCTAAATAAAATTTTAATGTTACTTTTTACCCATGTTTTATTATAATATTGAATAAAGAATTACATTAATTTTTTGTAAAACGAATACTAAATCAAAAGATCTGTTATAATTGAAACAAATCTTTTAATACTTTTTGCAATGTTAAAAGTGGAATGCTTTGTTTTAGAAGTCATTCTATTACTTTTTTAAATGCTTGCAATAAGTGAAACAGGTGGTTCCTAAAGCAAGGCATACACGATACAACCACTGATAAAATGTGAGAAGCTTGGTTACTAAATTGCAAAGTGTGTAGGATAGCTATAATAAGTTGTGAGTTGGATGTACGAAAGATCAAAATGTTTTGATATTTTTGCAAAAGGGTCGCAACATAGAAATGCTTGTCGTACAACATTATTCTATTTTACACTTCATTTTGTGCGCAGAGCAAAAAACATCGTAAAACATCTTAAGATTTTGGAGGTGTTTGGCAAGTTTTATTTATATATTTTTAAATTATTCGAATAAAATAATAATTTCTAAAATTTTCTCGACTTTATTCGAATTAAAAAAAATATTGTTTGTTTTTATTCGAATAATTTTTAACGCGAATAATTGACACTCTAGTCAATACAATCAATAATATATCTCGTAATCTTTATATCGTATCAGTTTAAAATTTGCTTTTAGAGTAATGTTTTCTAAACACTTTCCAAATATTAGTTGGATATATATATTTTAAACCGATTTATGACCGATTTTCTATTTTTACCTCGTGTATCAATAGCCAACATACCCCAGTATGTATAAAAATTATATTTCAGTTTTCAATTATCTTTCTCTGAGTAATAACTTATTGAATTCAAAATTTTACAAAATGAAATTCTGCATAATGTATAGTATACGTTATAAAGACGTTTTTCTTTAAGGTTTTTTGCACATGATAAAACTTAAAAAAATGCTAAAATTTAATGGTTTATGATTAAAAACTATTTAATTTAGAAATATAGACGTTTTAATAAATTAGTTTTAATAATTATCTGAATTATACAATAGATATGTACAAAAAGATGAAATAGCCATATAAACCCGGGCGGTCATCTTTGTTGACTTTGCTAATGTAGAATTCCTTTGTGAATAATTTCCCAAGCAAATTACTCTTTATTAACCCTTTGTAAGAAATGTGAACTCAAATAGTTATTTCGAAATCCTTGCCACTGAATTTTGGATTTCTTTTTTTTATTAAAAAGCTACACTTGATCATTAAACACAATATTTGATTGGAAAATCGGTTGCAAACTATCAAACTTATAATTTTTTAAAACTTCAAAAATTACTCTTTCTCAAATGTTTTCTCTTACGTTAGGTTAGGTTGATAGGAGGATGTATACTACATCAAATCCGAAGAAATACTCCTAGGCTACTATCTGGCCTGTTGTGCGCTCCTTATTATGAAAAAATAAGAACTAAACGAATTATTTTTCAGTGTTCAGAAACTCAGTTTCCTGAACGTAATTCCTAAAAATCTTCCAATCAGTGTTAGTCAGGAATGTTATTTCCGGAATAACATCACTTCCATCTATGATACTTGGATCTAACATCGATGAATGCCTGGCAGTGGCAAAGAAAGTGCTCCAGAGTTTCACTGTCCTTTCCACATGCTTTTTCGCTCTTAAAAAGTAAGATAACTTAACAATTAATTCTATCATTAATTCATTTTGTATACTTTCATTGAACTAAAACGGATTGACGCCGAAACATGAGGCATAAATTATTTTCAGTGTGAAATATACAAAATCAAATTTACTACATGATCGATATAAAAAAACGAAGGGAAAAATTATTTTGAATGTTTAATGAAATTAATTTGAAAAATTAGAAGTTAATTTCTAAATTTTGATTAAAATTGGAATAAGGACTTTGTTAAAACAAAAATCATTGCCAAATATTGTAAAATTCTATTCTTGAGTTAAAAAATAATTTTTTTGATAGACATCCCCTTGTAAAAGCTTTCTTCTGAGTAAAAATTGGGATTTTGTTGAAAAAAAAAGAAAAAATAAATAAAGAAAATGACCAGTAGATGAAAATAGAACCCGCTATAACCAAAATATAAAACTTTGGCGCCCTCTAAGTCCGACAGTTTTTGACCGATAGAGCTGAAAATTTGTATCTGACTACTAGTGCTAACCTTGATATAAACTTCATCCAAATCATTTTTTTTTAATCGATCACTTGACACGAAATTGCACTTATGTATAACATGAATACTAAATAATCAAAATTTCAAAACTGTACTTACAAGATTTCGGAGGGTCCATATTGTCCAAATAGTCACAATTATCTTTTCGAAATCCTGATATTGAAGATTCCATACAACTTACATCGGATATGGGCTGCAATGAATAACATATAATCAAAACATTATTGCAGTTTATGCAAATCTTAATTCCATTTTTATATGAATATGTAATTTAGATAAACAAGTAAAGTTCAATTAAAGTTTATTTTAATTTTTTTTTTAAATTTAACTTCTTTATCTGCATATCTGCGACATTATTCCCAGGGCATAAACTGCAGAATATATTGAAAATTACGTGTTAACCGTTATGTCAATACTCACATACCCGGGATGTTTTTTATTTTTGAAGTGATATATCTCGAGATCTCTTTATCGTATCGTATTGAAATTTGGACTATGCTTTCAGAAGAATGTTTTCTATACATTTTCCAAAAATTAGTTAGATAAATATATATTAAACCGATACCTTGGTATGTATACTAATTATATGTCAGTTATGGTAATGGTATAAATTCAAATTCAAAATAACAAAAGACAACAAACAATATTTATCGTAAAAGTTCAAAACTCTTTTGTTCTATAAAAAAATTTGAAAGAAAAAACTTTTTTTGTACAAAAAAAGTTTTTTTTTAATTTTTTAACAAAAAGTTAATACATGTATATGTATATACAGTGAATATTTTAAAAACTCAACATCAACAATTAATTCGTATAATCATTTTAGCAAACAAGAAGGCAAAATAAAAATGATTTTACCACATAATACATATGTTGGCAAAATTTTCTAATATTTAATATGAAATTTTTTCAATAAGTGTAGGATTAAGCTTCATTAGTAAAACACTACTTCTACTTTTGGATATTAAATTGTTTTTAAAACTCTTTGATTTCCAAAATGTTAAAATATTAGTATTAAAAGGCAGTTTTCCTTCATAATTCAAATTTTCTAGGCTTTCTTGGATAGAACTGCAATAATTTCGCCTTGAGAAACTTAGAGCAGTTTTTATTTCTAATTTTCTATAACGATCCTCTATATTTTCATATGGTGACGACACATTTGCTTCAAAACTGCCTTCTTCAACAATTTTTTCTTTGATTTCCCCACTTAGTTTTAATTTATTATAAATTGTTAGTAGATGAGACTACAAAATAAAAATTAGTTGAATTTGTTGCGCTTTGCTCAATTATCTACTTTTTATTCCTTATTAAAAAAATAATTAAAATACAAGAGCAGTCTTCTTTTGGTCCTCACTAATGTAGTTGGAACCCTTGAAACAAAATCGTTGGTCCATATATATTGCAGCTATAAAGGCCTTATTATCAACTTACACTTCTTTTCGTTTTTTTAAGGCATTCAACAATAATTTTGCAATATAGTTTAAGTTTGACATATCTTCTAATTCAGTTTCACACAAAAGCCATTCTCTGTAAAAATCGCCCATTACGAGTTCTTTATATTGTAACAAGGTGGTCGCATCGGCAATTGGCTTCAAACTTTCTTTAAATGTCATAGCAAAATTCCAGTCGACCTCTACTGTAAAGTTGATGTCGGATTCAATCCAAATTTTAGTTGCTATTAATGATTCTACCATTTCAAAAGTAGAACTACATTTTGTCGTATTATCTAATACGGGCAGTGGGCTAGCTTTTTATTCCCGCATTTTTTTCTAATAAGTTTACCTTTTTCCCGACAACTGTTTATGTTTTCTTTTAAATGTTTTAAATCATCCCAAGCTGCCAATTGCAATGTATGTGCTGCACAATGTACAACCGACAATGTCTCCGAAATACTTGTTGTCACATTGTCAAATACCTCACTAAAATTTTTTTCGTTTTCAATATCATATTCCAAATATTCTTGCAATAGCTTTGATGTTTTAAAAACGTTGGCTCCATTATCAGTGGTAAAAGAGTAGACCTGGCTTTTATTTATGCCGTATGGTTTTAAAAACTGTGCGCGCTGTCGTTCTTTTAGTTCGACCATTGAGCTCCCTGGTACCCATATGATGTGAACCTTACCTCTGGGAGAGTTTTCAGTTAAAGATTTCTTACAATCCAATGAGGTCTTAGATATAGTTATATTTTCTGACATCGCTCTAATTTCCTTCTGGCTGTCGGTAAATATATTAAGCGCAGTGGGCGCCATATTTATACTAATCCAATTTACGCATTCCGTTAATGCTCGTACTTCTGTCTGGAAGCTTGTGTTATGGTTTAGTAAACTGCTTCTGGATCTTCAATACAGAACCCCAGCCCCACTTTATCCCCCAATTTAGAGCCATCCGTGTAACAACGGATCCCTACTGGTATTTACCCTTATGTTCCGCTTGACCAAGACATTCTATATTGGATCAGCGTTTCAAAGTTTCGACATATTCTGTGTCTGGTATACGATCAGGCACGTCCAATGATTGTGTATAACCACATAATGTGTACAGTAAACCGCTCTTGGCCAGTTCGCCGAAAGTAAAGAGCCGTCCGGCTGTAAGTGCCGGACGGGTGGAATATCTAGCAACGTTTCCAGAGCCTTGGTTGAAGTAGTACACATGACACCACTTATACCCAAGCAGCATGTACGCTGAACTCCCTGTAGAAGTTTGATATTGCACTTTTTATCTAAAGCAGTCCACCAGATTATTAAAGCATAAGCTAGAATTGGTCTAACTACCCTTTTTTAAAAGTAATTTGTCATAGTAGGACTAAGAGTCCATTTCATTAAAGTTCTCCTACAGACAGACAGTTCTAAGTCATTTCTCGGTTAGGGTCCTTAGAAGGCTATTAATCGTGATAACAAAGAGTAAAGGTCACAAAAAGCCATTCTGTGGTATACCGCGAAATACCTTTTTCTGATAGTTTTATCGTAAATCTCGCAGCTTATCCATCTATTCCTTAGCATGTGGTTGATCCAGTTACGGAGCACCCAGTCAACATAAAACTGGTCTAGGGACTGGATAAGAGTATCAATGTGCACGTTATTGAAGGCGCCTTTGATGTCTATGCATAAAGCCAGTGTATATAGTTTGCTATCAAAGGATGCACCTATGTGGTGGACAACGTTTAAGGCGGTATCCACCGATCGTCCCTTCACATAAGCATGCTTCTTACATTTTAGATCTTTTTCGGGTATACCGCTTTTAACCATACTATCGACTATCCGTTCCAAGGTTTTAAGTATAAAGGACGTACGACTTATCGGTGTCGCAAAGCTGGCTTAGGTATAAATATTACCCTAGCATCCTGCCATTTAATGGGGGTATATGTGAATTTCAGCTTTATAGTGAGCGAAGCTCTTGTCACTTCCTCCGAGTTAACCTCCCCTTCCTCCAATATAGGTTCATCTATGTTGATGGTAGTGTCGGAGAATCGAAAGGCAGGTAAACAGATGCAAGGTATATGTATGTTGCCACGACCTTGCTTCAGTACCGTTGCAACCGATGTCGAAATCCTGTATCAACGTAGAAAAAATGGAAATTTACGTGATGTATCTGGCCTGTGCTAATTTTAGTCATCAGACCGTAGCCGTCTCACTCCGGTGGAGGTTTATTTGGATAACCTCAGGCATTGTCATCCATTTAAATTTTCTTCTAGCGAGTTGGTGATCACCTCCCCGCTCGTTGGGTTTGACTCCTCCGGGTAAACTGAAGTGGCAATTGATGCAGTGGGTACCATTGATTTCACTGCGGGGTCCTTACCAGGCATAGGAATACCAGTCGTTTTAATCGACACTTTCCTAATTTTAGACAGCACTGCTGTTCTGTCTTCTAGCGAGTGAGTGATTTCCTCCACACTTTAGGATTTGACTCCTTAAAATTACCAGTTCCTACTTGTTAATGATGCTTTGGGTATCGTTTTATCGGCCCGGTTTTGACAGCCCTTTCAATCGGCGCCTTGCGAAATTTTGGAAAGGGCATCAGCACCTTCTTTTGGCGAGTAAGTGGTACCTTCCTCGCTTTTAGATTTGGAGTATCTGCTTTATATTAGTGCTCCGCGCGTTCATTAAAGTAAAGTAGACGAAGTTGTATTAAAGTACAGAATTAATAGAAGAAAACACAACCGATTGTATTAATGTTTACATATTTTTGCTTTCGCTAAGCACTAACGTAAGGCAGTAGAACCTGTTTCTACTGCTGTTTATAAAACATAGAAAATTCGAACTCGGGTTCGAAAATTTTTTAAATCAGTTAAAACTAGTTATTGTAGTCCGAATGGGATGAAATTTGACATGCATGATTTCACCTAATGACAATACAATATAATATTCGAAATTAACTTCAAAATTCAAAGTAAAATCTGTTAAAATAAACTCAATTATTAATGTCGATTTTTGTTTAAGTAATTACTAAAAAATAGTTGCATTAGAAAAAATAATTTCCAATTGAATGTTAATGAAATCGTTAACTATTTAGTCGATATAATTAACTACACCCATGTATGACATGCATGAATGTATCATGAACCTTTTTAAAGAAAGATTTTCATGTGCGAATTACAATTGATATCAAAAGAAAATTATATTTTATTTATATATAGTTATATATTAAACATTTTGTTCGATGGAATGTACTCACCAATGGAGGTAATGCCTGTTTTTGTCTGCGTTCAGGTTGACTATTTTTACCAGAAGCTATTCCTTTAGACGATTCTCGTATTGGTGGTCTTATGTTCTGTTCAACCATGTTTCCAACATGGTCTCGAGGATAATTGTATTCTTTGTCGGGAGATATTATCTCTTCCGGAATAGATTCATCGCCTGTTGACGACTCTGAAGGCAAAGTAAATAATTATACGAAATTATAACATTGTGAAAACAAGTCTAACAACAACATTCAAAATACCTGTGTCCTCATTGGCTCGTTCAGGACTCTTATTAAGAACCGAACTTCTTTTAGATGGCATTGGTAAATTTGGCTTAGATCTAGATTTCAAAGCTGCAAGCGCTTGTTGGACAGCTTCCTGGCGAACTTCTAAAATACGAGAATTTGAAGAATTTAATAATGTATTAGAAAAAATACATGATTGAGTTTTCTAGAATAAACCTAAGTGAGACACGATTTTTCAGGTTGAGTTTAAAATTTTACTCCCAGTTTTGAATTTTA
The DNA here is from genome assembly GCF_022045245.1 of Lucilia cuprina. Taxonomy (NCBI): domain Eukaryota; kingdom Metazoa; phylum Arthropoda; class Insecta; order Diptera; family Calliphoridae; genus Lucilia; species Lucilia cuprina. Next base: position 28,431,923 of record NC_060953.1, read on the forward strand.
AATTGATAAATTGATTAATATTGAATTGAAAATAGCGAGGACCTTTTTTCGAAAAATCGCCTGGAATTAAAAAAAATTCCGAGTCCGTATAAAGCATTTTATACAACCTTCGTAATAAAATATTTCAAAAATAATTTTTCATAAACTTTAATGTATCCAAATTAACAAGTTGCCTTTTAATGAACAAGTAAGGTATCGATAGTGACAATATTATCGTTATTGTAACAATTTTAAAATATAATATTATGATTAAATACCGTCAAAATATTTCACCATGATATGTTTGTATCTTACTTATTTTAAGAAAAAATGCGGGCTTGAATCTGTCTACGGATTTAGTTTCCTATGTATTTTGAACCAAAATTTTAAACGTTTCTTGATTACGTTGCAAAATTTGGAACGGTCCAGCATATTTAGGCTGTAGGTTTTAAGTAACAATCTCGTCTTACTCAAACATAAGAACACTGCTTGAGATCTTGGTAAACAAAAAACTTAGTGAGTACGGCTTCAGTGTCCGGTGAAAACGTTCTACCATTCCATTTGCTTGTGGATAGTATGATTGTTAACTATACCCAAATTCTTTGTAATCTCACTGAACATGGGGGATGTAAATTGACTACCTTGATTAGTTACTATAATACTTAGAACACCATAACGATATAGAAATCTCTGAACACGGTCTCAGCTTTAATATCTTTAAGTGAAAAAGCTTCAGGCAAAGGGCTGAAACGATCAACATATGTTAATATATTTCAACATCCCTCTGATGGAGGAAAAGGTCCAACGAGGTCCAAATGAATCATTGAACACCGGTTAGTTACAATTTGCAAGTTGGCTTTTTATACATCTACTAATTTTGGAATGTTGACACAACACAAGACCAATCGATGACAATTTTGTTCATTGATAGCCAAAAAAATGTAGCAAATGAGTTTTCTAGTCGCAATTATTCCAGGAAGAGAATGTTTATGAATATTTACAGAAAAATAAAATACTTTTAACATTATTTGATGCATTTTTTTTATTTTATAATGCTAATTCTGTTAAATTTTATGAATTTAAAAGTATTGTAGGAAGTAACTTTGATTTAATGGCTATATCTGATACATGGTTGAAGTTATTGTTGGTGATTTCAATTGCAATTTGCTTGATACTACCAAAGCAAGACTTGTAAGATCAATCTATTTGAGATGTAAGCTAACGGTTTTCCATAATTCTAAACCAAATTACTTTGATGTTGCTCATTCCTCGACACCTTCATTAGACTTTTGGCTCGTAAGTAGTAGTTTCGCTATGTACTCCTCAAATCATGTACATTTTCCCTCGGTTTCCCATCATGCACTGATTTTTGACTATTTTCATATTAAAGTGGAGAATTCTTTAGGTTTTTTCGAATATAAAAACTTTAATGGAATTTACTGGGATAGCATTTCTTCTTTTTTGACGAATTTTTACCAAACTCCCTTTTTCAATTCTTCATGTGTCGATTTACAGACTTAATTTTTAAGCACCATGATAAAATCCTTGTTTGCGTATGTACTGGTTGTTAGGAGGAAAGTTCCGGATGAACTTGATTGTTGGATGAAGTCGAGCTCGGTTATACTAGCTAGATCTCTTAGGGACCTAGCATATTCTGAGTTCCGAATATCTTCTAGTAATGAGTTTTTTGTCGTTATAGGAATAGGGCCAAAAATATTATTCGAAGACAAAGAAAAAAAAATATGTTGCTCGAATGTTTTCAGGCTTAGATTCATTCGCTATGTGAACATTTTTTAAAGGACGTGGATTTACTGGTGACAACTGGACTGATTACGATTTGAATGGGGATGAGGTTAATGAATACTTTGATTTTGATAATCTTGTTGGGTCATTTTCTTTTAGGAGTGTTACTCAGGATGAGTTATGGCTGGCTATGTGTAAAGTTAAGTCCAAATCTGTCGACACTGATTCCATACCGATCAATTTTCTCAAAATAATTTTTCCCTATATTGAATCTTTTGATATTCCTTGTAAACTCTATATTTTCCCTGCTTATGGAAGGTAGCCCGAGTGCTCCCTATTCCGAAATTTGGTACTGTTTACGGGGTTGATGACTTAAGGCCCATTTCGATTCTTCCTGCGCTCTCTAAAGTTGTGGAGCACATACTCAAAAATCAAATACTATCGTTTGTTAATGGTAGCATTGTTCCTTCACAATACGCCTTTCGTCGAGGTCATAATACTACCTTTTTACTATTAATAGTATACGCACAATTGGGACGAACGAAAAATTTTTCGGAACGAATATTCGTCGTAAGAAATAGAACACATTTGGGTATATGAAAATGTACACAATCATTGCGTATTACGAAATTCGTCATACGTAACGAACTATGCGATAGCTTTATTTCTATTTCTTACGCAGACGAACGACAAATTAATTGCAGAAAATTGTTTTAAGAATAATTCCGGTAGCCCGAATTTGCTGAAATTTGGCGGTTGTAAGTACAGCTAATGACAATACAATGTTATGTTCGAATATTCGAAATTATATTCGAAAATTTTAAGTTATGTTCGACAAATTGTTTATGCTCTTAAAATAATATCTGGGTCATAAGAACTAAAAATAAAATTTTCGAAAATTCAAACTTAAGTTCGAAAAATTGTTAAAGCCATTAAAACCACTTCTTGTGGCCCAAATTATCTGAAATTTAGAGTACACTTGATGACACTACAATGCTATGTTGGAGTATTTAAAATTAAGTTCGAAAATTCGAAGTAATGTTTTAAAAAAATTTTGAAGCTGTTAAAATAATCTCAAAATTCGGGATATTCACAAAAATATAATTTTTGTTCTTTCATTTCTTTCATTATAAACAAAAATTCAAACGATTTTAGCATAAAAAAAGATAAACACTGAAATCAAAAACAAATAGCTGTTTACAAAAACAAAAAAACTAAAATTTTATTAAAAACAGTTTATTTATTAGTTTAAAATGTCCCTCGCGAAGGGTAGTCATCTTGACGCGATGCGAGGGCTTATGTGTGTTGACTCATGCAGGCCGTGCTGATAGGTCTACGAAGAGGATAAGTCCTCTCTCCAATGGGCTAAGGAAAAACTGGCTGTTCTGGAGAAAAGTCCCCCCTCACGTCCAAAGACTCGCCTAAACGGCAACGTTCTGAGGAGGAGACCAATCCTCAGGGCCAGCAGCCCAGGACAAAACGTCCAAAACCGTCACTCCCCAAGCCGCATGACAGGACCTTCAGTGAGGTGGCCAAGGACCATCTCACGCGTGCTGTCATCGACAGGAGTGACATCGACGGCGCTATGTCCCCATCTAGATGGGACATAGTACGCAAGAAACTGATGGGGGTGTTCTGGGAAGTTCTTAAACAGAACCCTGGTCCCCCCCCCTCAGTGTGAGGACGGCGGTTGGTTTCACAATCGTGTGAAACTAATGGCTTGTTCCAATGAGCGTTCAGCTTCGCTCCTGAAGCAGGCTGTCGCTCGCATCAAGGATCCGTGGGAAGGCGCTAAGCTGGAAGTGGTCTCTGTGGACGAGATCCCACGAAGGCCTAGATCCACTGCCATAATCCCCGCGGAACCTCACAAAAAGGCGGAGATAATGGAACTCCTACGGGTTGGGAATCCGGACCTTCCAACACAAGATTGGAAGGTCGTCAGGGTCTCCCAACCAGTAGGCAGCTCCAGAAGGATTGTGGTGATTCTGAACCAGGAGTCACTGGCGCCGCTTCGTGAGAAACAGGGGAAGGTCTACTACGGCTTCGAGTCGATCTTCCTCCGTGTCTACCGAGGCGACGACAAGGGACTGCTGGAAAGGGATGATCCCGATCCTGAACAATCTTCTGCAGAGATGTCATGCGACGAGACTGATGTTTCACTCAGCCAAAGTACCACTAAATCAACCTCTCGATTGGTTAAGGGTTTCTTTGACGAAGTGGAACTGTCAGTTGACGAAGACGATCTCCTTGCCTCAGACAAGGAGGACGCCAACGTCACAGTGTTGCACTTTGACACAAAAGGAGATGGTGAGATTAACTCAAATTAATCTCCACCAATTCAAAGCAGCTTCGGCTGCTCTGCTCCTCCGTATGGGCGTTGGTGGGGAGGAGCTCGCCTTAGTCCAGGAACCCTGGATCCACCAAGAAAGGGTGAGCGGACTAGGCATGAAAAGCTATAAGATACTATACCAAAGAAGATCTGGTAAGATTAGATCCTGTATAGTAGCTAAAAGCAGTCTTAACATCTTCATTCTCTCTGATTTCAGTGATGAAGACACCGTTGTAGCCACATGGGAAACCAGTGTAGGTGCTATACTGGTAATATCCGCTTACATGGCTCACGACCACAGCGACCAACCACCAAACAGCTTGGTCTGCAGACCCATTGAGATGGCTAACACCAAGGGAATGCCGATCATCATGGGGGCTGATGCAAATGCCCACCACACTGTCTGGGGAAGCTCGGATATAAATGCTAGAGGTGAGTCAATATTTAACTTCATTCTATGCAATAATCTTGATATTTTAAATACAGGATCCGAACCGACCTTTATTGTTTCAAACAGAAGGGAAGTTCTTGATATCACGCTAGTTAGCACTATGCATCATGATTGGATCAGGGGATGGCATGTCTCGAACGACTGCTCCTTCTCTGACCATCAATATATCGATTTTGAAATCGTAGCTAATGTAGGGGTCACAAGACCCTTTAGAAACAGGAGAAGAACAGACTGGGAAAAGCAATCTGCTTTAATCTCACGTTCGCTCCAGAATATACCGATCATTGAAAATATATCGGACATTCGGTGGAAACGGTAAACCACGTTTTTGAACACGCGACTTCACTGGCATGTGAACAAAAGACCTACAATGGCAGAAGCAGACCTCCATGGTGGTCTGCGGACATTGCGAAATCTCGAAGAGAATCGCGAAGGCTATTTAATGAGGCAAAGAAAACAGGAAACTGGATTTCTTACAAGACCTCTGTAAAAAGATTCAAAAATCTGATAAGAAATGCAAAGCGCAAATCTTGGAGAACCTTCTGTAGCGGCGTGGAAGAGACCAGTCGACTTCGCAAAGTCTTTTCGCAAAGTCTTATCGCAAAGTCTTATCGTCAACTCCTCCAGTCCCGAGTTTCATTCAGAAATCATGTGGAAACTGGACGACCAGCAGCCAGGAAACCTTGGAAGTTCTAATGGCTACGCATTTTCCAGGCTGTCAATCTCCTGAAAACCGAATTGACATGCAGCTCTCAAATCTTCCAGCTGATACCAAAATATCCATACATGAAGATAGGATCAACTGGGCAATTAAGAGTTTTGACCCATTTAAATCACCGGGTCCTGATAGTATTATACCTGCGGATTTGCAACATAATGCTGTCCATCTAATGCCTTGGCTAATTCGGTTATATACTGCCTTAAATGGTCGTATATACAAGAACCCTGGACCAAGTGTAAAGTGGTCTTTATCCCGAAGGGAGGAAAGACCTCTCACACGAAGCCAAAGGACTTCAGACCGATTAGTCTGTCCTCCTTTCTTCTCAAAACACTGGAATACATCTGAGAATGAGTATCAATCCTGACCTCTTATCAGCGACCCGACATGCCTATAAGAAAGGACTCTAGAGCAGGGGGAGTACACACTTGTTGCCTTCCTTGATATTGAGGGGGCTTTCAATAATGTACACCCTGAGTCGATAACATCGGCTTTACATGGCCTGGGAATAAACCAGCCTATTCAAGATTTCATAAAGAGACTACTGACCAAAAGGGTCATCGTCTCGGAAATGGGAGCAGCAAATGTCACGAAAGTGGCTAGTCGCGGAACTCCACAAGGTGGAGTTCTGTCTCCATTGCTATGGAACCTTGCATTGAATCCTCTTCTCATGGAACTTAGGTCCAAGGGCTTTAGGGTCATTGCGTATGCGGACGACGTGTCTGTCATAGTATCTGGAAAATACCTGGACACTATATCGGATAGAATGGAAACTGCCCTTAGATCATTTAGTACCTGGAGTACAAACAGCGGACTAAGCGTAAATCCAGCTAAAACGGAACTTGTTCTCTTCACCAGGAAATACAAGTTACCCACTTTCACTCTCCCTCGTTTGAATGGGGTCGAGTTAAAGCAATAGGCAGATCCTGGGGTATTAATCCTAAGAATACCAAATGGCTCTTCGACATAGTAGTTAAGCCCTTACTGATGTATGGAGCACTCGTCTGGTGGAAATCCCTACTATTGGACGTCCACCGAAAGAGATTTGAAGGAATCCTTCGCGCAGCGGCGCTAATGATAACAGGTGCCCTTCGTACCACTCCATCTTTGTCATGATGAATTGGTTACCTGTTGATCTAATGGCTCAGGAGGTTGCCCTCAACTCAGCGATTAGACTCAGTACAATCGGTAGGTGGCATATGACTAAGTCAGGCCACTCTACCATAATCAACTTCCTAGGAGCAATGCCAGGAAACATTGATTATTGCACCCCCAAACCATCTTTTGATAGAAGCTTTTCAGTGTCGATTCAACACGACCCAAATGAGATGGAATCTATCCTCCGTGACGGTTCGCATCAGGTCTTCACCGATGGCTCTAAATCGAAAGATGGCGTAGGCGGTGGCTTCTATATTGCACATACTGGAACGGGAGTTTCTTTTAAACTTCCTGACCAATGTAGCGTACTTCAGGCTGAACTATCAGCCATAAAACGGGCTGCAAACTGGCTCAGGTTCTATCGAATATATCAGGAAGATATTCGAATTTATACCGACAGTCTGGCTGCCCTAAGGGCTATAAGTGGTGTTTATACAACATCACACCTGGTCCTAGAATGCCGGGCATCTCTAAACGAGATGGCGAAACATTCCACAGTGGGACTGTATTGGATTCCAGGTCATCGACAGATACCTGGTAATACCATCGCGGACTCTCTTGCGAAACTGGGTTCCTCACTAGCGACAGAGTACACCGACAATTTCGTTGGCATTCCGCTTTCAAACTGCAAACGCTCGATTCGCGAAAAACTCCACGAGCTTGCGCAACACAGATGGTCGACTGAGGCTACCTGACTGAGACTGGCGAGGATCATGTGGCCGTCATATGACCCACGAAGATCACGAGTCCTAATTCAGTTTCCGAGAGCAAATCTTCGAAACTTGATTGCAGTGGTGACTGGCCACTGGCCTTTTGGGCTCCATGCTAGAAGACTAGACCTTCCTAGTAATGACTTCTGCAGAAGCTGTCAAGACAAAGAGGAAGAGGAGAGTACTGTTCACTTCCTCTGTCAGTGTCCTGCCCTAGCGGAGCATAGATCGAATGTGCTAGGAGCCAATGTCATGCACGATTTAACGGATCTATCTGAGGCTGACATCCGAAGGATAGACTCCTTTATTCGTGCGACAAAATGGTTTGGATAGGAAACCAGAGTAGATGGGTCGAAGTGTAATAATACGCCGACCGTTTTCTTTCTCTTTCCAGGTACCACAAAGGGATCACAACATGGACCCAAGTGTGCCCCTAATGCGAACTGCAAGGGACAGCCTGCTAACCTAACATAACCTAGTTTAAAATGTGGAATAAAGAAAATAAAAGAATTGAAAATTCAAAGAAATTAATTTGATTTATTAATTTTTTGATTTTTTATCTTTTGACATTGTTATATGTATTTGTTTTGATTGTTTTTATACCCTACACCACTTTCGTGGGGAGGGTATATTGGGTTTGTGCTGATGTTTGTAATATACAAAAATATTCGTCCTATACCCACCTTAAAGTATACCAATAGGCTTAGAATCATTTTCTGAGTCGATTAAGCTATGTCCGTCCGTTTGGCTGGCTGTACATGTAAACTTTGTGTGCAAGGTACAGGTCGCAATTTTAAGATAATTGGATGAAATTTGGCACACACGCTTCTTTTTGTCCAAGCCTATTGAAAATGGTTAAAATCGGTCCATTATTTCGACTAGCCCCCATACAACCGTTCCGCCAAATAGGGCCTTTGGGCTTATAATTAATTTAAATGATCTATTATGTCAACAAAAGTCGACAAAACTTAGTTTTATAGAACTTTAAATGACACTACCGATTTTTGTAATGATCGGGCTTCATTTGACCCTAGCCCCCATCCAAACCCACCTTCAGAAAATGACTTAAAGGTCAAAATTCACTTACAAACACTAATGACACTTTTAAATTCTACATTAATAATATTGAAGTAGACTTAACTCCCCTACCACCATTTATAAGGGTATAAATGTCAAAAAAAATATTCCGAAATAAAGTTAAAAAACAAATCAAATGCTTTATTTTTTGTAAACAATCCCCATTTTTAACATACATACTGACTGGTTTAGGGTATCATATGGTCGGCTACGCCCGACTATACATTCATACTTGTTTTTTTTTTTTTTTCATTGAGAACATAAACTTATGACTTGCTGCAAAGATCTGTTCACAATGACTGTTACTACACTTTAGTAGGTACACTATATAAATTGATTGTGAATTGGACATATAATTTTTGTTCCTTTTTCTTACTTTTTCCAATTTCGAACAAACAAATTTTGAAACGAATTCGTAGTACGAATAATTTGATTGTGTTCCATTCGACGAATTTGCGCAACGAATTGTTGTCGACAAGTTCGTCGTGCTATACGAAATTCGTCGTTCGTCCCAATTATGCGTATACCATAAATTGCCCTTGATTTGACTAAAACTTTTAATTCCGTCGTTAATATATATATTAACTGTATACCATAATAGGACATTCATTTTATTTTTCATTACATTTTTTTTACTTTATATTTGGTTGGGGAATTATATAGTTTTTCATTGATTTTATTAATTTTTATTAGTTATGTGTATTAATATATATATATATTATTTTATTAAGTATTAATTAATTTTTGCATATTGTTGTATTTTATTCAGGATTTTGCCTTTGTAATAAATAAAAATAAATTTGAATTCCACCAATTCGCGAAAGATCGTTGGCTATAGGATTTTTCACTCCAGATATATGCCTTATATCTGGAGATAACTGAGCAATTAAATCAAGATGGTTCCTCTGACGAGATGATGCCTTATATAATTTTTGTTTAAACGCAAATATTAATGGCCGATAATCAGTATATATCATGAATTACATGAGAAATCAATTAATAATCGACTGATTCTGATATCTGATGTTTATACTATGGCTGTGCCCTTTCGTTAAATATAATTTTTACATTAAACAGTTTAAGATAGTGCACTTTTTGAATGCATTTTTAAAATCGTTTTCCCTGTTTAAAAATTTTATTAAACCGCATTAATCGATTATTTGAAGCGTTTTTTGTGACGTTCAGTACATTTTTTTTTATTTTTTTAAAATTTTACTGATATTTTATGCATTTAACAACATTTTGCTATACGCACAATTGAGACGAAAGACCAATTCTGTTCTGTACGACATATTTCAAGGGGTGACCATATTACGTAACCAAAAATATTTAATTAAAAAGGAAACTAGAAAATTATATGAACATTTAAAACTTAAAAGGAAATGGTCACTCTACACCCAAATATTCGTCATTCAAATAAACCAATCGCACAGTTCGTTATGTACGACGAATTTTGTCATACGCACTGATAGTGCGTAGTTCGTTCCAAAAAATTTGTTGTTCGTCCCAATTGTACGTATAGCATTTAAAAGACAGCACTGATCAGAATTTGGGTGCAAATATTTTAATTCAATTAGCACTCATGTACACTTGCATCAAAATGCATTTATCGTTCTCTCTGTTGACAGTATTTTAAAATATCATAAATCAAAATTTTTATTTTATTTAAAATATTCGCTTTTGAAAACTTTAAAAATTCACATTTACTTAAATTAATTTATCCTTATTTAAAAAAAGTCCATAAAATTACCTTACAAAAGTATACGAATTTTTTCTGTATTTCATACTTGACTATATTGTACGAAACACAAAAATTAGAATCGAATGTTTTTTTTGCTAAAAATTGTTTTAAGGGGTAACTATCAACCGAATGGATATATTTTTGGACCATTTGGTCCACAATTTTGGGGAATTTGTACCATCTTTTCATGTAATATCATTAAAATGGCGATTTTTGGCAATATTTGTATTTTTATCTCTTTTTTTCCCAGAGATAAAACCAAAATTTGTTATTTGGATTTAATAGATTCCTTCAGGTATCTAAAAATAATATTTTTTGTTACAAGAATCTGTATTTAAACGTTCCAAGATATATTATTGGAATCATTCTTCAATCGCTAATTCAATTTATTGGAACTCAAGTATATTTTTATAATACTAGGGTCAAAATTTTCGGGGAAACTTGTCTTCTATATATTGTGTTAGATATCAGCTGTTATACGTTTTAAGTTTTTAATATATTGTGAAAGTGTACAACTCCAAAGCATGCCTCGAAAAAACGCCATTCAATAAAGTGGAATCATTATTTTTATAATAAATGGCCTGTAGGCTGAATGCCACCATATAATTATGGTCTAACGCAAAAATATTGATATCTGTTTAAATATTATCTACTATGATCAAAATAAGCCCAAAATTTTTTACAGTGTTGTTGTAATGGGCAACATAATCATGAATGTTATGAGTAGTAACAACTAAAATTTACTGTATAGGATCACGTTTTGTTAAGGCATATTTTGGAGTTGTATACCGCTACAATGTCTTGAAAATTTTAAATATATTAGTGCTTATATCTACAATAATATATACTAGCCAACTTTGTCGGAAAATATCGATCCTAGTGGTACGAAAAGGGTGTTAAGATCCAGATAATTTAATTAGAAACAGAAGAACGATACCAAAAATATATCTTGGAATGTTTAAAAACTGATCCTTATAACAAAAATTACTATTTCTAGACACCTCAAGGAATCTATTAAATCCCAATATTAAATTTTGGTTTTATCTCTGGAAAAAGAGAAAAAATGGCAAATATGGTCAAAAATCGTAATTTTAATGATATTATATGAAAATGTGGTACAAATGCCCCAAAATTGTGGGCCAAATGGGCCAAAAATATATCTTTTCGGTTGATAGTAACCTCTTAAAACAATTTTAAGCAAAAAGACCATTCCATTCTAATTTTTATGTTTCGTAAAATATGGTCAAACATGAAATACAGGAAAAATTCGAATACTTTTGTAAAGTAATTTTATAGACTTTTTTTAAAAAAAGTTAAATTAATTTAAGTAAATGTGAATTTTTAAAGTTTTAAAAACGTGATATCAAGGCTAAGGACTGTCTAGACAATTTAACAAATTAATTTATTAATTTTGCATACAAAATATGTTATTAAATTTTGTTTCTTTTCATTTTATACCTAAATTCGAATACTTATGAGAGACCCTGTATGTTAAACATGGAGAACAATGTAAAAAATGCCAACAATATACATTTGAGTCAAAAATGCAAGTATTTTAAAAAATATTTTTTTGAAATGCATTTTGATGAAAGTGTACATAAGTGGTAATCGAATTTAAATATTTGCATCCTTGCATCATTTCTTTCTTTTAAGCACTAAAATAATAAAATTTAAAAATTTACTTGTATGGAACATTTTAAAAAATTGAAAAAAATAGCTGTACTGCACTTCACAAAAAAATATTTTTTCTTTACATAAAACGATTAATGCGCTTGAATAAAATCTTAAACAGAGAGAAGGATTTCAAAATGCAATTAAAAATGTGTATTTTCATAAAAAATGCACAATCTCAAACTATCAAAAATAATAAAAACTATATTAGAATGAAAGAGCACAACCATAATATAGATTGTGTTTTAAATCAACAAAATCTGAAATAAACTCTCAAAGATATGAGTATTCAAAGTCTTATGCCTTTTTATTTTTTTGTAGTTTTCGAACAAATTATAAACGCCATTAATATCGCGTTTCACGAAATTTTTCTAAACAACAAATGGAGTTTTTTTTATTCTATATAAAGAACATATATTGTTGTTTTTCTGTGTTTTTTCCTGAAATTCATGATATGGTGACGAAAATGACAAATCTATATGTATATATATATAATTTCCTTAAATGTTTTTAAAACAACATTATCCAAAATTTTATTTACGAAATAATTTTATAACATTTTTATTTATAACCTAATTACTTTCGCGAACGACTAAATTGATGCATCTTCCCAAAGTTTTTGAAAATTTTCTAAGGGAAAGTTCTTCTTACAGTTATATAGGGATCCGTACAAATAGATTCGGCTAATATTCTTTTCGTACAAACAGATCCCGGCCAATATTCTTGCTAAACTTATTTACAAACATATAAAACTAATAAAGCATAAGTCAAAACAACGTCGTTATTATTTTATTAATTTGAACTATTTCACTGATTATTATTAATTAATTATATTAATTAAATTTATTTCCTATTCAATAATTTGATTTTTAAAATAACATTTTTCATGGAGTATTAGAAAAGTGAGTCTAAACGCAGAAAAGGCAAAGAGAGGCAAACATTTAAATTTTGGTGTTATTGAGAAGATTTCAGAGTATGTTTGGGATGTGGTCGCTTAGCGGTCATAAGTTGCCAAATTGTACTTTTTTACTTTTGAAGATTGCAAGAAAACATAAATATCTATAAAATATAGCATTTTAAAAAACCGTTAATAATTAATTGTTTATGTTTGTCTGTAAATGTGATTAAAAATAACGCCTTTTCATACATATAGTAAATGTAAATATGCATAAAGAAATTTTTTAAAGTTCGATGTTTCGTATTTGTTTGTTGAATTCATTTTATTTAAAGAAAACCAATATTAAAAAAAATAATAAATTTTTGTGCTATTTTGTGAGTTATAAAATTCGTATATTAATTCGAAAATATATATTTTTCTTTTTTTTGCCTGGCAGGGACAGGCTTAACAGCTTTAGCTTTATATATAACTAAAAATTCAAGGTCATATGTGCTATATTTCTCTTGCGTGGTGTTAAGTTTTCATGCGTCAACTTTTAGTGTCAACTTTCCATTAGGAGCTGGGTGGGGCAAAAATTTTACATCGCTAATGCTTTCTTGCAATTGCTAAATGTATTTATGGATTCTTGTGTCCAGGGTAGGGATGCTAAACTAGAATTCCCGATTCCCGAAAATCCCGGAATTTTCGGGTTTTGAAAGTACCGGTAATTTTAAAAACGAAATCACTTGGATTTTCGGGATTTTAAAATCCCGAAGTGTTTTTCCTCTAAATTTATACATTATAAAATATTTAATAAGAGAAATTTAAAAGTTTTTGATTAAAAAATAAGCTGGATCATAAAATTTTAAACGTTTTGGACTATTTTTAAATCGAATTGCATTATTCATTGAGTAATTAACTTAAGATGACTTACAAGCTGAAATATCAAAAATAAAAAGGGCAATAAATAGGCATAGACACTATCGGATATCTAAAAATAACAAGAAATTATGATTTAGTTTTCATAATAAAGCATTTGACTTGATTTGTACCTCGCCTCCGAAATATTTAAGCAATTTATTGTTAAAAATTAATTTTCTGAAATCTGCTTTATATAGGGGCTTCCCTCTAGCCCCTTATTTGAGGCGATCCTCATAAAATTTGCAGTATAAATTTACGGTTACATAAAATGTATTTACGCTGAATTCGACTATGGCACTAGTCTTTTTACGCAGATTGTGGACATTAAAGTAATTTTTTGAAGGAGGGATTTGTAAGGGGACTTGGGTCAAAAGAGGTCTGAGTTTAACCGGGTCTTCAAGGCTAGTATAAAACTTAGTTGTGCCGGTTTTTGTCGATATACGAGTATATTTTGAAAAAAATTATGAGCTACTCGGGACAAACCCAATATACCCTCACACTAAAGTGGTGTAGGATATAAAAAGGACAATAAATAGGCATTGATACTATCGAATATGGGTATATCAGAATATATACTGGAAGTCAACCTGTTAATAAGATGGCAAGATGATAATTCATGTATTTGGGTAAGAGGACACGATTTATAACTGGAAATAACATTACCAGAGACTGTAATTGTTATTATTTTTATTTAATAAATTTAAATTAAAAATTTTATTTACTTTGTATTTCATTTCACAGAAAATACAAATTGCTTTTGATTTGTATTTTTTATATTTTCCCTAAAAATTACTGAGAACTTTTTCAAACAAAAATCAATAATAAAAAAAAATAATAATTTTTAAACCATAAGGCACAAATAAAAATCAGGCAATGATTTTTATTTTTTTAAATTAATTATAAAACTCATGCGATATTTACCTTTAAAAAACAGTAAAAGTTATCGGGTTTAAACTGAGATTAATAGAAAATTGGTAAAATTTCTCTACCACTGATATCATCGACCAAATTTGATGAAATTGTCAAGAAATTAGATTCCAAAATTGGAAAATTAAATTTCTTTATGTGATTTTTATTCTTTGTTTAGAAAAATAAAAATCATTGATTTCTATTTTTTGTTTGAATAAATAAAAATTACTGAGTGAGTATTACTAAAATCATAAATAATTTTTTATTGGAACAAATAGAATAAAAATTAAAAATAATTTTTATTATAAAAATCAAGAAAAAAGTTTATTGAAGAAATCGTTTAAAAAATGTCTGGAATATATTTTGGTACATTCAAAACATTTCTATGACGATTCTTTCATAATGATTTTTTTAACAAAAATTTCATAGATAATAATTATTTTCTGTCTCTGAATATTACTGATAACTTGGCAAAAGCTGGAACTACGACGGCTATACTTGATATAGACCAGTTTTGTAGTGTTTCCCTAGCGGTCATTAAAAACCATATATCCGATGTTCAGCTCAAGACGGTTGGTCACATGAGTGGTGTATTTAGAAAGCACTGTATTTAAATAACTATTTTTTTATTTTTAGAACTTTGAATTAATTTGTTTTCCAAAAATTTAACAAAATACTTATGGGAAAGCTTTCTGTATTAGTATACGCATACTTAATTTATTCATATTGTAATATTAAATAGAAAATGTTATTTTTGTCGGTAAATCCCAAAAGTTCCGGGATTAATTTAAAAATCCCGAATCCTAGTACTTTTAAAAATTAGTTCCGATTGACATCCCTAGTCCAGGGTATTTCTCGGTTGTCATTCTTGTTCGTTGTCCCTTTCAAAAAATGAGAAGGGAATTTGTTTAATATGTTCTTCTTCAGATTTTGAGAAAACATAAATGTAGATGAATATGAAGTCATGTTCTCTACAAACTCCGCCGACAATCCGAAGGACATTTTCAGTAACTCGAATAACGTGAAGGTTGTAATTACTGCCGTCTTCGGAATATCATCTGGGTGTATTGGAATTTGATGAAAAGCCCTAATTAGATCTAATTTATAAAAAAATTCCGATCTATTAAGAATCATTTGAAAATTCGTAAAATATGGGACAGGATATTTGACTGTAAAAGTTGTTCTGTTTAGAGCCATGTAATCACCACAGGGACGCCATTCACCGTTAGGTTTTTTTTTACCATATAAAGGGGTTTTTGGTCACCCATATCCATACCACTGAGTAAGATTCAGCGTATGTATTGATAATGCTCTATTTTAGAGTTTCATATTTACCAGATGTAGGCGGAGAAATAATTATGTCTTTTACCAAAAATAATACAGATTGGT
This sequence comes from Lucilia cuprina, assembly GCF_022045245.1. NCBI lineage: Eukaryota > Metazoa > Arthropoda > Insecta > Diptera > Calliphoridae > Lucilia > Lucilia cuprina. The sequence goes on from NC_060953.1 coordinate 28,447,596, forward strand.
CCAAATTCATTACCAAATATTAAAATTTGGTAGTGTCTTAAGTTATTCCACACATACGGAAACTTGCTTCTACTTGAAGGAACCAAACCCTTGGTTCATTCTTCCAAAATGCAGGAAGTTTAGGAGCTTGTGCAGCTCTGCAGACACTGCCGGAGGTGGTGTATGATTTTTTAAGCCTTCAACAACACACATGTTGATTTTTGCAGTTATATACATATACTTTTCTTACGGGATCACCAATTATAAATGAAAACACATTTATATTTTATAAATTTTTAAAAATTTTTTACTTACTAACAGTCAAAGTTGTTTCTAATATTTCAAAGTTAAAAAATCAAATAAAAATAAATACAAACAAGGTAACACCCAAAGTATATTTAAAAAAAATACAGATTTTTAATGGATAGCTGAAATTTCGCGTACAATCCTTAAAAGTGGTCAAAAAGTAAGGTAAACTTTTGAGTTTTTTGACAAGTTTAAACTTCTCACAAGAGAGTTAAATTCACACGGAACTCGTAGATGTGAGAGAGTAATTTCCTATATGTGAGAGTCGGACTACTTGTTATACTTTGGTAACACCGTTCTCTCTCAATGAAAAGTTTTTGATGTAAATAAGAATTATTGAAATTTATTTTATGTAAACAAATAAAGAAAAACGCATGTAGTAGGGGAAATCATATTTAGGAAATTGGAAATAAAAAATGCGTATAACTTTTAAATTAATCATTTAAAGTTGTGTGCACTAAGGATATTTTTATAAAAACAGTTCAGCTCATAAGCGGACCACACTAAACCCAACAAGATCTTGTTTAATTTCATCTTATTACCATGATTTATTGGCATCAAACCCCAAAATAACACCTCTTGCAATTGTTTACATTGAATTTTTTCAAATAAATGACACAGGAAGACATATTTTTTAGAACGTTACTGCCGCTCGAAGATTCATATAATTTTCTTACTTGGACATGTTTGACATAATACGTTGGCACTAAAACAAAATATCAGCAGAAAACATCACTCATAAGAAACTTCTGCAATTGGACACAAGATGAAGTAATGAAATTATGTTTTTAAAGAAGAATGGCCCGCATTACTTACAAGCAAACTTGGTCCGTCCGCAAGGATCTTTAAACATTTTTATTATTTTCTTTGCTATTAGAATTTTATGTTGATTAATATTTTAATTTAATTTGAAAAATATTTTCCATTTTATATTATTAAATTGAACAAAATTAAAATGTAAACAAAAAAACTCGGATTTATGAAGTAAATACGGTAGCATATAAAATAATAAATCGCTTAAACGTCAGAAGTTTAATATGGCTACGAAAAGAGAGAATGGTTATATTATAGATATTCGATTAAAAATATTTTGAGAATATAAAGCAGTAGGAGTGGCACATACAGTTTTGAGAGGGGTAACAAAAACACTTTTTGCTTTCCATTCACAACAAGTCGCCCAAATATGTTTGGGCAATTTTGTGTAAAGTGACCCAGCTTTTAAAATCGATGTCATCCGATTTGGATGAAATTTGCTCCAAGATTAGTGCTAATGAATAGTATGCCAGCCCTATCGGTCTCTATGCCTGACTTAGAGGCGGTCAAAGTTAAACAATTTGGTCATACATGGTTTTATTCAAATGAGTGTAACTTATCACCTATTAGTTCTAGCAAAAATTGTCCAAAGGACTTCAGATAGCTTCAATGTTTAAAATATTGTTTTATACATATTCCACTCACATACCTACAATGCCTAGACTGACAGGCTAGCACACTGCCATCTAGCCTACCTGGGCGCCCGCATGGCAAAATTAATTTTTGATTCATAAATGCTTAATACAACTGCTGATGATTTGTTGTAGGTATATTATATGGAAAAATGTGTTTAATAAACCAAAAATAAACAATTAATATCTTTATAAATAAGGGTTTAAATATTTCACTACATATTGCGTTTAAATTTATCCATGTTTTTTAATGCAAGATGTCAAAATTTTAGATATACGACTTGAACGACTGAAAAAGAATTAGTATATTCAGTCGTTCAAGTAAATCATCATCTATTATTCTACGAAATAATTATAGTATTATATATACATAATATAATAAAACGTCTAAATCAGCAATTTTGGCTATAATAAATCATGTGTAGCTATATTAAATAAAATTTTCAATACTTCGTTCAAATGTGTAATAAATCTCAAGAAATGTTCAATACTATATAACAGCTTGATTAAAATAAAAAATTTTAAATTTAGCGTCAATAATGCTAAAACGGCCACTCTGGAGCGCATTACATTATTTAAAACCTATACTAACCTGAATGATATCGCTTCTCATTGTGGGTTATTTTACGATGAGTTCTACGTACACGGCTATTTTCATAACCATGTTCAGGTTCATTGTCATCGGGTTGATAGTAATCCGTTTTTGTTGATAAATTGGAATGTCTTTGGTTAGAAGATGGAAGGGATGGCACTTCGGAAACATAACTATAACCCTCATTTGATATTAATGCGCCATCTCGCACAACCTTGTTATTTTCCGACTGTGAATCTTTAATATTATAATAAGGTGGTGAGGCCTTATTCGGTGTTTCTTCCACTGTTGTTATCAAAAATAAAATATGAATAATTTTTAACAAATTTCCATTTACTTTAATTTACCTTCACTTAACTTCGAGAAATATGGTTGCAGCAATTTTGCCCTTTTCTTTTCATATCCTTTTTGTGTAATGTCTCCTAAAAATAAAAAAAATAAAAAAATATTAATACTTAATATCCCAACTGTGATGAACAACGACTCAAGTATATACACTAGAGTTTAAGTGTTTCGAATTTTGACCGCCCCCCCCCCTAAAATTGTTCTATGGGTTATAAAAATAAGTCGTGCAAAAATTAGGTCAATAGGATTACGTTAACTGGTGCCGCAACGGCTCTGAAGTTTAAAGAAACATTTACAAGGGTAAAATATGCATTTTTTTCAGTTTTCACAAAAGTTTTGTCATTAAACAATTTGTTTTGCATTTTATTGTCAAAGAATCGTAATGTACACATAATCAGCGTTACAAAAAGATTACAAAAAACACAAAAATTGGTTGAAAAATGTAAAAGTTATTAAGAAATTCCCCAGGCCATTATCGTGTCTCAGAGCACTTGAATTTGAAATGTGATAAAAATAAACATATTTTTGAAAATATTCTAATAAAACAATTGTATTACTTAAAATACATCTGTAGTTACTTGAATATGAGTTTTTGTCCTTATAGAATAACGTAAACCTGTTCTCAGCTATGGTTGAAAAATTTTGATATTTTTAACGGTCGTTTCAAAATTTAAATTTTAGTTTTTTTGATACTTTGTAAACAAATTTCAATATTTTTGGGAGAACTCATAAGGATTAATGGACAACAGACTAGGGAATAAAACAGTAAAAAATAAGTCAATACCTCTTATAGTTTGCCTGTACCTGCAATTTGAATTCAGCGGATTTCGAGAAAACCCTAATTTTATGTAATATTTTGCAAAATTAGCCTTTTTATTATATTGTTGTGTATTTTAAATGGAACCTTCTGTAAATTTATTAGTCCACATATTTCTAAATAAAAATCAAGAGTTTCATGCAATTTGGACGCCATTAACCCATAAACTTTAAAGGTCAAATTTTGTAATATTTGCAATTTTTGATGGAAACTAGTCAAAATTGTTTCTATTTTTAGGTAGATTATCATAAAACTTAAGAAATTTACTTATTAACAACCGATATTTACAATAATAGTGGAAAAAATTAACCCTTAAACGGCCTTGGGGTCAAAATGACCCCGAAGTTTTAAAAACATGCCAATTTGGACATATTTCAATAAAACCCTTTGTAATCCCATTAATTCAGCTTAAAAACAAATTTATGCATTAAAAAGGCGCTATAGACTGAAGGTTATGAAGTGAAGTCCATTCACAATATATTTAACAAGGACAAAATTCCTCAACTAATGTTTAGAGTTGAAATTACTTTTAACTCTTCACAATTGAAGAAAAAGGGTGATACTCATCCCATATATAGTTTAAGATATCTTCTTAATCGCAAAATAACTGTAGAGGAACCCATTAAACGCAGAGGTCCTCCTCAATACCTAAATTGCCAAGAGTTCGGTCACACCAGAACTTTCTGCAAATTACCATCTGTTTCTGTGAGATACGGAGACATCCATTAAAGCCAAGATTGTCCCCACCCAAAAACAGATAACAATAAAAGAAAATGCAGTAACTGTGGTCAAAATCACACTGCTAACTATCGCGGATGTCCATTATATATACACATGCAACAATTAAATAAGGCCAGAAGACCTTTATATGCTCAATATAAAGCTTCTAACTTCCCAAGACTTCCTAATACTTCTAGTGCTCAATATAGAAGTATCACAAATAAAAGCAATCAGAATAAATCGTATGCCCATACGAAAAGAGGGTTCCATTACCCAAAGTAATGCAAAACAAACTTCTAGTGCCCAATATAGAAGTCTTACAAATAAAAATAATGAAAATCTGCAAACAAACAATGAAAATAATACCACGTTATTTGCATATGCACATGCATTAAAAGAGGGTGTACTCGCACCCGAAACAAATTCTCAAAGCTCTATTGAAAATTTAATTCAAACCGTGTACAGTTTCATGGCAAATATGCAAAATATGTTTCAACAATTAATACAGAATCAAAGCATGCTCATGCAGATCCTGCTAAATAAGAAATGAATTCCCTAAGAATTTGTTTTTGGAATGCTAACGGCCTTAGTCAACACAAGAATGAAGTTGAACAATTCCTGCTACTTCAGGATATTGACGTACTACTCATCTCTGAAACACACTTTACCCTAAAGAATTGTTTCAGAATTAACGGATAATACACTTACGATACAAAACATCCAAGTGGCAGAGCCTGTGGTGGAACAGCCATATTAGTGAAAAAAATATTAGACATTTCCCAATGCCAGAATACAAAAAGGACCATATCCAGGCCACCTCTATAAATATACCTGATAGCAGAGTTACAATATCTCCAATATATTGTCCTCCTAGGTATAATATTAATCGAGAGCAGTTTCTCGATTACTTTAAAACTCTTGGACCAAGATTCATAGCAGCTGGTGATTATAATGCAAAACATACATTTTGGGGCTCTCGCCTCATTACTCTCAAAGGCAGACAATTACTAGAAGCAATATCGCATTACAGACTAGATGCCATATCTAGTGGCCAACCTACCTATTGGCCTACAGACCTCAATAAGATTCACGATATAATTGACTTTTCTGTAATCAAACCCCAAATAAATTGGAAAACTATTGTTCTTGTTTCCCTAACAAGATGACGAACTGGTTAAAGTATAAAATGTATGTCAGCTCACACTTGCCACAAAACATTTCATTGAAAAATGACCATGAAATACAATCCGCTGTCGATATATTTACGGATATCTTACAAGATGCTGTCAAAGTTTCTACACCCCCAGTCACCTTGGGAAACTACAAAAATTCGAAATGTCCTAGGAACATTGAGTCTCTAATTAAAGAAAAGAGAACACTCAGGCATCAATGGCAACAATTGCGATTTCCAAACGTAAAGGTTAAACTTAATCAGTGCAAAAGAAGACTTCACAACGCCTTAAAAAATAATAAGGAATCTAATCTGAGAAATTATCTCAAAAACTTAGACCCTACTAAGAAAACAGAATATAGTCTCTGGAAAGCTGTTAAACATATGCAATGCCCTATTGCATTAGTGCTAACATTATAAATAATGTGGTTCCACGCCCAATAAAATTCAGGTTCTCTACGTGAAGACGACAATCAAAGGTCTAAAGGCAGGAAAATCACCTGGTATAGATAAAATTACTACCACGATGATAATTAACCTGCCCAATTCAGCACTGAGAATTATTTTTTTGAAAAGTTATTGCTTGAAAGCCTTATACTACACCTTAACGATAATTGCATTATTCCTGACCATCAGTTTGGTTTCAGAAGAAAGCACAGCACTATCGAACACGTACATCGAATAACTACTTTTATTCGGAAGGCCTTCGAGAGCAAGCAATATTGCTCAGCATTATTCATAGATATTTCTCAAGCTTTTGATATAGTCTGGCACGATGGACTAATATACAAAATTATCACATTACTACCTGCGAATGTTCACAAACTGCTTAAAAATTATATATGAAAGATCTTTTCAAATCAGATCTAAAGAAGTGATCTCTTCGAGCGCACTGGCTCACACATCTACATTTGCGGATGATACCACTTTTGTAAGCATACATGATAACCCATTAATAGCTTCTGAACAACTCCAGCTTCACATCGGCGAATTGGAAAAGTGGCTGGATAAATGGAAAATAAAGGTCAATGCAACAAAATGTACTCACGTTGCATTTACTTTAAGATGAGAAAATTGTCATCCCGTACAAATAAATAATATAAAAGTTCCTAAAAAAAGCAATGTGAGATATCTTGGTATCCACCTTGATCGCCGCTTAACATGGACTCACCACATTAAAGCCAAGGTTACACATATAAATTTAAAGTCAGCTCAAATGTACTGGCTAATTGGACCACGGTCAGCTCTAGACTTGGAATACAAAGTGCTTTTGTACAAAACAGTTATAAAACCGATATGGCTATACGGCATTCAACTGTGGGGAACAGTTGAATAATTACAAAGAAAGCAGTCAGCACTGTTAAGGTCCATAACAGGTGCTCCGTGGTACATTCGCAATAGTAATATTCATAGGGATCTCAATGTCCCCATAATACGCGAGGAGATCAAATTCTCTTGTTTAACCTACTTGTCGAAACTAATGGATCACCCGAATCCCCTTGCCAGGGAGTTGCTGTCATTTGAGTGTCATAGACGACTGAGAAGAACGGAAACATTGCATTTTGCCAGATAATCAAATTATCGAGAACTTTGGTTGAAATTGCATTGGCAATAACAACGCACAGTGGGGCAGAATGGAAATTTTTTGGAAATAAATATGGCATTTCTAAACGGCTGATCGGGATAAAATTTGGCGTGAGCGTAGCCAAGGAGTATTCGAGACTAAGCGTTGAAGATGAACCCCGCAGATGCCCCAGGGACGGAGCTGTGGCGGCTCAAAGTAGGGTACCTACGACATGTAAAATTTTTAAACTCGTGCCATTTTTTTTGTTTTTCACCCAAAATATACAATTTTTATATTTTCTGAACGCGCTCGACAAGATCTTGAAAAAACATGCTTGGGTATACTTATCTCTTATAATATCCGAGTTATAGGCATTTAAAAATTTAGTGATACAAAATTTACCATACATTGGTCCGCCTTTTTTTTGAATACCGGGCGTAATTTTGAACCAAATGGACTCAATTTTTTCTTGTTTACAGATCCAAAAATATACGTTTTTTTATTTAAAAATTCAAAAAATTTTAGATTTTTGCCGTTTTTTTGTCCAAAATGTGTCTTAACTCTTTTATTAATAAAATAAAATTTTCTTTAAGAACATATAACAATTTTATAGTTTTCTAAAAGGTATCTTTACGCAGAACGCTTTGGCGTAAAAAACTTGTCCTATTTTTTGAAAATGTTGCCATTGCGTCCTTCCGAATATGACCTATTTTTTATCAAAACTTCAACTTTGGGCGACATGTTCTAAAATCCCAAAGCTGGGATCAGAAAACTGAAAGCAGTTTTGGAAACCTCAATATGTTTTCTATTTACTCCAAAAGTATTTTCCCAGCCCTGAAAGAAATGTGGACCCTATGGGCAAAAATGTAAAAATCCCATTTTTGGGATTTTCATTCCTATTTTTGGGAATTGCGGGATGCCCTTTGACCTTTTCTTATTTGAAATGACAAATTTAACAATCGTTGAAGATTTCATTGAGTTTTGTTCATAAATAAAGATTTTGTCATATATTACATATTTGTTAATTTTCTAAAACTATGATTTATATCAAAATTTTAATAGGGTCGCAGATAGCTACAACAATTTTGTCCATATTTATCCCTTAATATCTTTTTTTAGTTAGATATGGAAATTCTCGACCCTTTACAAAAAATTTCAAGCCAATATCTCAATTACATTCAAAAATATGTTCATTTAAACCTGTGTCCTTTAATTTCATCTTTTTCATATTTTAATATTAAGTATGACGGAACATACATTTGGTGTTGAATAAAATATTTGGACAATTTTTAAAAATTATTTAGTTAATTATTTTATTAAAGACTATAACATTGTATATACAATAAAAAATATAATTTTATTACGAGCCGCGCACAACAACACCTAAATCACCCCACACAAACCACCTTTCCCGCCCACCGAAATATAAAACACAATTTAATACAATATCATCAGTTAGTATAATAGCTTCTTTATTTTAACTGTTTATCTTAAACATAATACAATTATTTCTTACAACCTACTTATATAGTTAATTCCTAACACTACTTATTTTCTATAAAATAATCTGTCATATCGGTATACATATCCAGAAGGTAATATAAGTCCTTTAAATCTTCCTCGTTTTGAGATGATAGAGTTTCATAACAAATCCTTTTTTTTCGCATAGTTGAAAGAACAGGATCAGAAGATAGAAGTAAACTATTAAAAATTTCTTCATTCTGTGATTGCCTGGAGCATTTTCTTGAGCTGAAAAGTTGAACATGCTTATAATCTCGATTCCTCGCTTCCTGGGCTTCTTCTGTTAACTCTCTAAGTGGAAGAATATTCGATTCAATTATTATTTGACCATGACACAATACTTTGTGTACTGTTGGTGTTAGTTCCCTCCATGGATACAGAGATACAAGCAATTTAGAAATTTTAGATGTATATTCCCCAAATCGATTTCCATTAATTTTTTGTTTACTATTCAGTGCCATTGAAATAGTGTTAACTCTTCGAAGCAACTCCTTGTCGATTCCAGTTATTTTTGAAGTAATTTCAAAATCACGAAAAAACCTTCTCGTCGTATTACCGTCATTTGTACTACCGCAACTTGGAAGTGCTTTGTCGATGTTTTATCCCATCTGAACTTTAAATTCTTCTTGGATTCTGCTTTTTTCCGCAGCTCTCAGTTCTTTCAATTCTTCATTATTTTTTGTTTTTTGTTAAGATTCTCTGGCACACTTCTATATTTGAGGTCGTATGCTATGTGTAAAAAGTAATCCAAAAATCGTATTCTGGCATGAAGTAGTGAAATTCCGAAAGACAGGACTTCTTATTAATACTTCTGCTTTTGTTTATATTTGAGAATTGCGACTTTTTCTCATTACATATTGAGCATCTCCAGAAGGAAGAAGTTTCTGTTATGGTATTGCTGACCTTTCCATCAATCATTGTTAAGCTTAGCTGATATGATACGTCAATAGAGAATTCCTTTATTTTTATGCAAATGGGCTCCAGTGCATTTATTTCATATTTTAAATATTCCACTAAATCTTTAGTTGTTTTCTTTGACTCCTTTATATATTCAAATCCAATGGGTCTACAAAAATTTTTTGAACCCGGAGTTGTATTGATTCATATATCTTCAAATGAATTTCCGATGCTTGACGATGATGGATTAAGGGAATATGAACGAATTCGTAATGGCACTAATGATGACATAAATACACTTTTGTAGTCTGCTAATGTCCGACTTCTACAAGCTTGTTTGTATTCTGGAAGTGCACATTAAGACAACATCACAGTTATGGATTTTCCTTAGTTGGTGTTCTGAAAAGTCTGACACAATTCTTAATGCTGTGTTTTCGAGCAAAGATGATATATCAATACAAGCTTCCACATCATTAACAGCAATAGGTGATGGTAGGATAGTTTGTTTTTTTCCTGGATCGCCTTGTATGATGGTACTATATTGTGTCCTTTTTCATGCAGAGCTTTCCTTAATATTTGGTACTTATTTCGACTGAGACCCAGTTTCAACATAAGCGCTATTGCTTCCTCTTCAGTAAAATTTGATTGTGATGTTGGAGTTGGTATACTTTCCACAATTCGCTTAAGTCGTTTTGGTGATGCATTAGGAAGAATAGTTGCAATATGTACGGCATCCATAGGTTTGTTTTCCTTTTTCAGCATTTCGTTAAATGTATCAGCAATTTCCTCATTTGAGATTGAAAAAAGTTTTTGTGTGACCCTCTTTTTTTTGACCTTGAACATACGTCTTCGTATGACTTGCAAGGCGCTCCTGCTGATGTGTTGTAAGTTGAGATATCCGTAGTAGTTTTCATCCAACTACAAAATTTTAATCGAAATTTCTTTTGATTTCCATCCACAGACTAACTTTTTTCATCAAAAAGTTTTAAAAAGTTTTCAATTTTTGATATGCCTGTTTTGTCTACTTTTCTACTATATGTAGTTTTTATATAATTCGAAATGTCTTCAATTCATTCTGGCTCTTTTGAAGATACACTCCATAAAACGGAACACAACTCTTCGTACTTTAATGTAATCTTCATTGTAGATTTATTAAATATGGTACTTAAAATCTGAGAAGTTTACTTATATACCAATTCTTGTCATTTCCGATACAGGTATTCCAAAGTAAAAAATTACGAACTGTCACCTATTAACATTTAGGACTATATTACTATAACCTGTAATTCAGTCATTGATATTTCTTATTAGTGAATGAATCGAAATTATCATTACCTGTATATTTTTACCTACATGATCATAAACGAAACAGAACGAAATGATCTGTCGAAAAAATTTGGGTAAAAAATAGTTATAAATTTCTGAAAATTTAAGCATAATAGGACCTTTCAATTATAAGGATAAGCAAACAAATAGAAAATAGATAAATATAAGATTTAAACATGTTCTGTCATATTTAATACTAAAATATGAAATTAAAGGATACAGGTTTAAATGAACATATTTTTTAATGTAATTGAGATATTGGCTTGAAATTTTTTGTAAAGGGTCGAGAATTTCTATATCTAACTAAAAAAAGATATTAAGGGAAAAATATGGACTAAATTGTTGTAGCTATCTGCGACCCTATTAAAATTTTGATATAAATCATAGTTATAGAAATTTAACAAATATGTAATATATGACAAAATCTTTATTTATGAACAAAACTCAATGAATTCTTCAACGCTTGTCAAATTTGTCATTTCAAATAAGAAAATGCAAAAAAAATTGAAAAGGTCAAAGGGCATCCCGCAATTCCCAAAAATAGGAATGAAAATCCCAAAAATGGGATTTTTTACATTTTTGCCCATAGGGTCCACATTTTTTTCAGGGCTGGGAAAATACTTTTGGAGTAAATAGAAAACATATTGAGGTTTCCAAAACTGCTTTCAGTTTTCTGATCCCAGCATTGGGATTTTAGAACATGTCGCCCAAAGTTGAAGTTTTGATAAAAAATAGGTCATATTCGGAAGGACGTAGTGGCAACATTTTCAAAAAATAGGACAAATTTTTTACGCCAAAGCGTTCTGCGTAAAGATACCTTTTAGAAAACTATAAAATTGTTATATGTTCTTAAAGAAAATTTTATTTTATTAATAAAAGAGTTAAGACACATTTTGGGCAAAAAACGGCAAAAATCTAAAATGTTTTGAATTTTTAAATTAAAAAACGTGTATTTTTGGATCTATAAATGATATTGATCTGAAATTTTTTGTATATTATTGAAAATTTTGTTGTCTAACAAACAAGACCATTTGGTCCAAAATTACGCACGGTATTCAAAAAAAGATGGACTAAGGTATGGTAAATTTTGTATCACTAAATTTTTAAATGCCTATAACTCGGATATTATAAGAGATAAGTAGTATCTAATCTCTCATCGAGCGCCAAATCTTTGTATTTGGGTGAAAAACAAAAAATGGCACGAGTTTAAAAATTTTACATGTCGTAGGTACCCTACTTTGAGCCGCCACAGCTCCGTCCCTGGGGTATCTGCGGGGTTCATCTTCAAAACTTAAACTCGAATACTCCTTGGCTATGCTCACGCCAAATTTTATCGTGATCGGATCAGCCGTTTAGAAATGCCAGATTTATTTCCAAAAAATTTCCATTCTGCCCCACTGTGCAACGGTAGTCATAATTTATGTTAAGATTTTAATACTTATTGTAAATTTCTACATAAGAAAGATTCAATAAAGAATAAATAAAATGAAAAAAATCTTTTCATATAATATCATTAAAATTACGATTTTTGACAATATTTGCCATTTTTTATCTTTTTTTCCAGAGATAAAACCAAAATTTAATATTGGGATTTAATAGATACCTTCAGGTATCTAAAAATAATAATCTTTGTTATAAGGATTTGTTTTAAAACATTCCATGATATATTTTTGGCATAGTTCTTCTGCTTCTAATTGAATTATCTGGATTTTAAGTCCCTTTTCGTACCACTAGGATCGATATTTTCCGACAAAGTTGGCTAGAATATATAATTGTAGATATTAGCATTAATATATTTTAAATTTTCAAGACATCGTAGCGATGTACAACTCCAAAACATGCCTTAACAAAACGTCAGTAGATTTTAGTTTTTACTACTCATAACATTCACGATTATGTTGCCAATTACAACAACATTGTATGTAAAAAAATTTGGGCTTATTTCGATCATAGTAGATAATATTTAAACACATATCAATATTTTTGAGTTAGACCATAATGATATGGTGACATTCAGCCTAGAGGCCATTGATTATAAAAAGAATGATTCCACTATATTGAATGGCGTTTCTTTGAGGCATGCTTTGAAGTTATAAACTTCCACAATATATTGAAAACTTAAAATGTATAACAGCTGATATCTAAAACAATATATAGAAGACAAGTTTTCCTGAAAATTTTTGACCCTATTATTATAAAAATGGACTTGAGTTCCAATAAATTGAATTAGCGATAGAAGAATGATTTCAATAACATATCTTGGAACGTTTAAATACAGATTCTTGAAATAAAAAATATTATTTTTAGATACCCCAAGGGGTATATTAAATTCCAATAACAAATTTTTATTCTGGGAGAAAGGAGAAAAAATACAAATATTGCCAAAAACCGCCATTTTAATAATATTACATAAAAATATGGTACATATGCCCCAAAATTGTGGATCAAATGCTCCAAAAATATATCCATTCGGTTGATATTTACCCCTTAAAGCAATTTTTAGCCAAAAAACTATTCAATTCTAATTTTTGTGTTTCGTATAATATAGTCAAATATGAAATACAGAAACAATTCGTATGCTTTTGTGAGGTAATTTTATGGACTTTTTTTAAATAAAGCTAAATTAATTTAAGTAAATTTGAATTTTTAAGTTTTTAAAATGCGTGATATCAAAGCTAAGGACTGTCTAGAGAATTTAAGAAATTAATTTATTAATTTTACATACAAAACATGTTATTAAATTTAGTTTCTTTTCATATTATACCTAAATTCGAATACTTATGAGAGACATTGTATATGAATTTTAAAAGTGGTGTCGTAAGTTTTTTATTTTTTAATGAGCTGTAAGTAAATGGGGCATTTCACGTCAAGTTAACCAACTTTTGAAATCGATGTCTTCCTTTCTAAGTTAGAGGCGGTCAAAATTTAACATTTTGGCCATGCAGGTGTTTTTTCTCATCCATGTAACTTATTACCTATTGTTCTTAGCAAAATGTGTCCCAAATAGTTTAGATAGCTATTTATGCAATCTTTCGAAAAAATTTAAAAAAATTAATAAAATATTTTTGTTTTTTTTTTAATCAAAAACATTTTTGATTGTTACAAAACATTTGAGTTACAAAACATTTGAGTTACAAAACATTTGAGTTACAAAACATTTTTTTATAGATATCCCACTCGCATCCCACTAAGCGATAAAAAGGGTGTTAAAAGAAAACACATAAGCTTTCTTCTGAGCAAAAAAAATTAAAAAAGGGTCCATTTTTTAAAAAAAAAAGTCAACAAAGTTTTTGATTTTGCAAAAAAAAAATAAAAATTTTAAATCTTGAGTTACAAAATATTTTTTTTGATATCCCACTCGCATCCCACTAAGCGACAAAAAGGGTGTTAAAGGAAAACACATAAGCTTTCTTCTGAGCAAAAAAAATTAAAAAATGGGTTCATTTTTTTTTAAAGTCAACAAAGTTTTTGATTTTGAAACAAATTCAAAAATTTTAAATCTTGAGTTACAAAACATTTTTTTTGATAGATATCCCACTCGCATCCCACTAAGCGACCAAAAAGGTTTTAAAGGAAAAGACCTAAGCTTTCTTTTGAGAAAAAAATTAATAAAAAAAAGAGTCCATTTTGGAAAAAAAAAGTCAAAAAAGTTTTTGATTTTTCAAAAAAAAAAGTAAAACATTGTATATCTTGAGTTACAAAACATTTTTTATAGATATTCCACTCGCATCCCACTAAGCGACAAAAAGGGTGTTAAAGGAAAACACATAAGCTTTCTTCTGAGCAAAAAAAATTAAAAAATGGTTCCATTTTTTTAAAAAAAAGTCAACAAAGTTTTTGATTTTCCAAAAAAAAATAAAAAAATTTAAATCTTGAGTTACAAAATATTTTTTTGATAGATATCCCACTCGCATCCCACTAAGCGAACATATAGGTCGCTTAGGAAAAGACTTATGTTTTCTTAAAAAAATAAAAAATAAAATGGGCCCATTTTGAAAAAAAGTCAAAAATGTTTTTGATTAAAAAAAAAAATCAAAAATATTTTATTAATTTTTTTAAATTTTTTTTCGAAAGATTGCATAAATAGCTATCTAAACTATTTGGGACACATTTTGCTAAGAACAATAGGTAATAAGTTACATGGATGAGAAAAAACACCTGCATGGCCAAAATGTCAAATTTTGACCGCCTCTAACTTAGAAAGTTCACGAGCGATCTTGTTGAAAATTTGTCTGAATTACTATCCAATAGAACTAACTATGGTTCAAATTTCATCGGAAGACATCGAAAAAATATACTTTAATTAGGAAAAATTTTATAAAATAGGTTTTCAATAGAGTAAATATGTGCAGTCCGCAAATTGGGATATAAGCGAAAAGTCATTATTCCAAAGCAGCTGCTGATGCTTTACGCCTTCGCCTTAGAAATCAAGTGCAGGATTTAATGTTAGTACAAGAACTGAATTCATAACGTCAAAATCTGAGGACTCAATGAAGAATATTGTTTGTCAATTACGGCTAAATGACTGGACCTATTTTGGACATTGCGACATATTAAGATACATATAAACCTAAAGTATTCCAGCAGTACGACGAACGGCGATATAAACAGACACTAAGAACTAGCACTAGTGCATTTTCAACTCAATAGCAATTTTATTTTAAATGGGGACGTCATTGAGAGTGGCCGATTGACAACTTATGCATGACATGTTTCCATTAATTTCACTAGTTCGAATTTTCAAACAAAAAAATAACAGATACATTAATTTTGGATTGAACTTGGGGTCCATCGCTTTATAGTAAGAAGCTCTTACAACTGAGCTCTTATTTATACAAAGCTCCAGAGTCCGACCGAACTCAAAATTTCGTTCGGTACCGAACACCAAACCCGAAATTCGGTAAATTTGAAAGTTCGGTCGAACCCGAACTTTGTTCGGTTTTCAAAGTTCCGTGAACACGAACATTTTTCTTAAATGAAAAACGCATTTATGATTAAATGTAATAAATTCATAACATTTAAAACCAAAATATGAACATCCAGAAGATTTTTTGAAAAGGGTCTTTAATTAGCAATTGGATCAATTATCAACTAATTCCGAATCCCAGAGAGTGATACATTTCTTACAACAAACTATTTTTATGAAATGTATATGTCTTAATACCTTTATTTTTGGTTTTTTAAAGTTTCATTTACAATAATATAATTCTCTGTAAGAGAACGCAGAGAAAAAACATGGTTGTGGTTAAAATTATTGTAGTCTAAACATATTATCGTTATTGTAACAATTTTAAAATATAATATTATGATTAAATACCGTCAAAATATTTCATCATGATATTTTTGTATTTATCATACTATTGTTATACATGATCATATTATGATCCAAGGTAATCAAAATTTCGCTTTAAATATGTATTGAAATCTAAATAAATTTTATCGAATCAGTAAAATTACAGTTTCTAAAAACATAAAAATATATATATATTATGAAGATAATATACTTACAATACTTAACACAATTCTCAAATTTCAATTATGAACCAAAATTTCATACAAATAATTTTGGTTCATAAAAAATTTTAGTATAATTTCATAAAATAATAGTATTTTTAAGCCTGTTTTTAACGTTAGTCATTTTCTAAAGCGAACCTTATATGGAGGCCATATCAAAAAGTAAACCGATTTTGTCCATTTTGAATAAGAATCAATAGGCAACAGTAGTTTAGGTCCTATCGTTCTTTTAAGAGATTGACTGACAGACGTGTCTAGATTAAAGACCTAGAAAATTTCAATGTTGCAAATGATATCAAAGATTTATAGTCTTTTCTTAGCTTTTTAATCACTTTCTGTTTAACTGTTTTTCAAATTATATTTAGTTGTATATGAAATAATATTACACCGTGATACAATTTTACATTGTTTTTGTTGGACTTGAACGACACTATACACATATGAAACCTGATATCATATATAGTAGAACTGCGTTTTCAGTTTTTCATTTTGTGAACTTTTCTCCTTTTTTAAGGACTTCAAAGTTTTAAGGATATAGAAATTTCTTAAAATTTATTTAAATAGTTCTGCTCATTAGTTTTTCTTTATATGGATATCAAATGAAAGGGGACAATTTCTAGAAGTAGATAATTTTTTTATTTTTACTTTTCAGAACGAAAAGTTCCTGCTGGTACTAATTGGGAATTTGTTAGAATTATACTAAAATATGAAAGAATAAAATTTAAGTAACTCTTTTCTTTCATTTTCAATGATTGTCTTTTTTATTTATTTAATAGTATAGCTGTAAAATAATGATTAATAATCGTAATCATTATTAATTAGATTATTTAATAGGTAAAATTAATTATTAATTAACGATTATTTTCAATTTTTTTAATTAATTGTTGATTGCGATTAAAAATAATCTAAAAATAATCAGGGATTAATTGGAATTAATAAAAATAATAAAAAAATCAAAATTAATCAAAAAATTAGTTGATTATTTTTAAGGATTAATTTTGATTATTTTCCATATATTTAGTATAATTTCCTCCCAAAAAAAAGCTCTAAGAAAATTTTAATTATTTTTCCGGCAATCCGCTAAAAATTACGTATTTTTGAGAACCATTTCGAAAAGATTGCAGTAATTTTTTTCTAATATCCTTTACTGAGATCAAAATTTTCAATCTAAATAAACTTGATAAATATATTATTTTCAATAAAACAGTCATATAATCGAATACTGAGTAACTTGAAAAACAGTTTTTCATTACACGTGATGTAAAAAGATAGAGAATTGTACCAAATATATTGAAATTAATCAAAAATAATCAAAACTAATCCTTGAAAATAATCAAATTAATTATTTGATTAATTCTGATTATTTTTGATTATTTTCATTAATTTTAATTAATCCTGATTATTTTTAGATTAATTTTAATCATAATCAATTAATAATCAGAAATTTTATACCAGAAAATTAAATAATCATTACGATTATTTTTAAAAAATAATTTAATTGATTATTAATCGAAATTTTACAGCTATGTTTAATACACATATTGACAATCATTTATATAATTATTTCTTTAATTTTTAATAAATTTGTACATCCTTGAAACTTTGAAGTCCTTTTAAAAGAATAAATCAGAAAATTACATACACAGTTTCATGTGTATGTGGACGTGTTCAAGTCCAAAAAGTACTATATAATATTTTTGTAATCTTATTTGCTGTATCGATAAAAGTATTTTTTTAATGAACTTAATATGTTTTTTTCTTTTAGGCTTAACTTATAAAGCTATAAGAACAAAATTTAAGCATGTGCTAAAGTATATGCATGGTATCAACATTTATTTTTTTTTTTTAGAAAAATATATAAAAAATCTCAAGGATATAAAAGGATACATTTTTCAAAGGACCTTTTTTTACAACTTTTCGTCTCGAAAAGTAAAAATAAAAAAATTATATACTTCTAGAAATTGTCCTCTTTCATTTGATATCCATATAAAAAAACTAATGAGCAGAACTATTTAAATAAATTTTAAGAAATTTCTATATCCTTAAAACTTTGAAGTCCTTTAAAAAGGAGAAAAGATAACAAAATGAAAAACTAAAAACGCAGTTCTACTATATATGACATAAGGTTTCATATGTATATGGTCCCATTCAAGTCCAATAAATGCTGTCGCACGGTGTTATTAGTGAATCGTGCCAATAAGGACTTTTCGTACTGTTCTTCGTAAATGAAGTGGCCCACTTACATATATTGGACGTATATTTTCAAGAAGTATTTAAAGAATCAACAAAAACAACAGCTGAAAATAAAAGATTACTCTACAACACTGAAATTACCATTCCAACCGATGAGCTTCATGAAATAAAAACACTCTGAACGTTGTTATGACAACATACCATCAGCAATATCGCATGAAATCTGGCAACCTCGTAATGTGCAGATAAGAAAATTTTAATTGACTTAAGAAAACATTCGCAAATCTTAAAAATAATTCTAAAAAATTTAGTTTTGAAATATTGAAAATAAATTGAACTAAATTGGTTCAATAATAAAATCAACGAAAAGTTTTGGTATTAAAGCCAAAAATAAAAATACTTATCTTACACATAAATGTAATAAGAATATAACCTCAACTTGCCGGCTTACTACTTTTTATTTCAAATAATTTATTCTGTTGTTGTTGCTGTAAAATATGTCACCTACAGAAAATGTTTGCTGCTCGTTGCAGTCTTGTGGTAAAAAAAAATTACTAAAAGTAAAGGCAGTGTATCATGTGTTTTATGCTTTAAATGGTTCCAAGCTAAATGTGTCGATATCTGATCAACTGAATATTTGTGTGACTCCTGCATGACTTCAAGAAATGATTCAGGATTTTCCTTTCGTGAGGAATTGCGTTGTGGTCTCACTGATATCCAGACAAAATTTGACACCATTCTCTCTGATGTTAAAATTGAGCTGAACTCCAGGAGATTGACTAATTTTGTGGATACATCAGCAAATAAAAAGTTAAAATCACTTGAAGATCAAAATGAACTTCTACAAAAACGTCTAAATAAAAGTAACGTTATAATCAATGGCTTTCCTAAACACCAGGATAACATTACTGATGTTGTTCTTAAAATCTAGGGCTGTAGACATCAATTGCTGCAATTTATTAATAAGGGAAATTCTATTTTTATGAAATTAAATAATGTTCATAAAAAAGAGTTAATTATGAACAACTGATATTAATTAAAGAGTATATCTAAATGATAATTTAACTGCTAAAGTGAGTAAAATATTGTTCCTTTGTCGTAAACTAAGGAGGGAAGATGAAATCGATAAGTTTCGATTAATTAAAACGGATAAGCCCAAAGTAAAAATTACATTCAAAGACCAAAGCAAAAAAACCTTCGATATAACAGAATTTTTCTCTTTTTTCAATCTTTGCAATAATCTGCCCAATGATTCAGCAGCTGATATTTAACGAATACCTACTAATTTATATCCCTTAAGGTCTTATTCATACTTATATATAATAGATTCTTTTATGTTAGAAATCTTATTATGACCAAGTTCATATATTTATATTATGCTATAACAATTGAGTACAAATATTCTAATCAGTATTTCATATATCCTATACACATTTTTTTGCAAAAACGTGAACTAGGATTTTTATCCCTCGCCTTTGAAAAGCTTACAATTAATGTATGTTTAATTAGTGTCACTTCGTTACTTTGAAGTTTTTCAAATGCAGTTCTTTTTAAACTATGTATAACGATAGTTTAAAAAGGAACTAGGGTCTCTTTAAATCTATTAATTATTTTTATATTGAAGTATTTGTGAATTATTTAGCCAATGTTATTCGTATTATATATACAAATTCTTTTATTTTAATTTTTTTGGTTAAATTCTAATAATCCTTTGCTTGATAATAAGGGTCCTGTAGCACATGACACTATTTTAAGAAATAAATTTAATAGTAAAAGGTTGAAACTTGCACACATTAACATTCAAAGTTTAAATCCTTCATTAAGGAATACAAATTTTGGGCGAATTCAACATATCATTAATGGTTCTCTTACCGATGTAAGGAGTGAGATCGAAAAATTCTTAACACACGTTTTTCATTACATTTTTCAACCAAAGTATTATTTGATTTTTTTTTGATCAAGTTACCTTTGAAAAACATGTCAGTTATTATGTGTAATGTCAATAATATTAATTTTTTTGTTAATCTGATTAAAATGAGTGACCAGAAAAAAGTGCGTACTGAAATTTTTAAATATTTTCAACTAAACCCAACTTGGTCTTACAAAAAGTTGGCCAAGCATACAAAGGTCTGCCGTCAAACTGTTTCCAATGTTATTAAACAGTACCGGGAGAACTTGTCAGTTGATAGAAAACCTGGTTCAGGTAGAAGGAATGGTCCACATGATGTTTCTAAAGCCAAAAAAATAGAACGCATTTTCAAAAGAGCTCCTAACACATCCGGTAGGAAAGCAGCTCGGTTAGCTCAGTGCTCGGACTATTTGGTACGAAAAGTTAAAGCTAATGCAGGTTTAAAAACATACAAGGCTCAAAAAGTTCCTGACAGGAACGCTGCTAAAATTTAGAGGCCAAAAACAGAGCTCGGAAATTGAAGTCAAGTTTTATAAAAAAATATTCTTGCTGCATAATGGATGACGAAACGTATGTTCTAGCAGATTTTTCGCAACTTCCAGGTCAAAAGTTTTATGTTGCTGATGCTCGAGGGAATGTTGAAAAAAAGTTTAGGACCCAAAAGCAGACAAAATTTCCCTTGTATGGCAAGCAATATGCAGTTGCGGCAAAAGAAGCCAATCATTTGTTACAACGGGCTCTATAAATACCGAAATTTACATCAAGGAATGTTTACAAAAAAGGCTGCTTCCATTCATAAGACTTCATAATGTGTCCACTTATTTTTGGCCTGACTTGGCATCCTGTCACTATGGTAAACAAGCCCTTGAGTGGTACAAGAACAATAATGTGGTATTTGTACCAAGAGAGGCAAATCCTCCAAACTGCCCGGAGCTAAGGCCAGTGGAGAGATATTGGGCTCTTGTTAAAAGAGAATTGAAGAGTACAAAAAAGGTGTCCAAAAGTGTGGTAGATTTTAAACGGAGATGGACTACATGTTCGAGCAAAGTGACAGAAAGCACTATAAAAACGTTAATGGAAGGGTTTCCGAAAAGGGTTCAAAATTTCATCACTAGTGATTAAAACTATAAAAATATTTTTTTTTTTTGTAAATTGTAATAATAATTTGAATCAAATAAAAAAATAAAGCTGTAAGTTCAGTGGTTTCTTTTTTATAAACATATATGTATGCCACTCATTTTGATCCACATCATTGCCCAACATCATTAGGAGACTACTGCCTTGTTAGTGACATTAACTCGGTACAATTCTCTGACAATTTTTTTGCGCCTTTTCTTTCCCTTCATTCTTTTATTTATGTATGTATTAATGTACCTTTTGATGTAAGAGAAAGCTTATAAGAATTAAAATTATATTATTTAGAAATCTGTATTTTAGCTTATTCTGATTGGTTTTTAATCAATGAGATTGGTCTATTTTCAAAATAAAGGAAGTCCAAATAGCTATAAATATGAGAGATTTATCTTTTAGGGCTTAGAAAGAGGAAATGAGTCAAGCAAACTGGAGGGTTTATTGCAAGCACAGGAATAGAGTCAAGACTATTATGCGGAAGTTTAAGACAAAATATTGGAATTCTAGATTTAAAGATTGCAATAGTAGGGATATGTGAAAATTATAAATGACCAGAATAAGGACTGTGCGAATCCTTTTGATTATCATGATCCAGAACCATTTAGCAAGCATTTTATTTCTTCTTAGTCTTCTCCTGATAACATTATTCCAAATTTCAGTGAGTTTTCTCCTGTCGGATTTGGTTTTATAAGCATAAGTAGTGAAGAACTTTTGTCTGCAGTTTCTAAAATAAGGTTAAATGCTTTAGGTTCTGATAATATTCCTGCAAAATTTATAAAAATAATATACCCATTTATTGATAGTTTTCTAGTTCATATTTTAAATACAATTTTAATAACGTCCAAATACCGTCGCATTTGGAAAACTTCAAGGATAGTACTTATAAGAAAGAAGGGTACCAGTAATTGCTTGGAAACCTATCGACCTATAAGCATTTTACCTTGTTTATCGAAGATATTTTAATTAGTCTTAAAAGAACTAGATGTTTGCTTAGTACTGTCACTATTTCGTTCTGGGAGTAGCACATCTTCGTTATTACTGAGCTTAATAAAAAATATACGTCATAACTCTAATAATAGCAGAGTCTCTACATTAATACCTCTTGATATAAGCAAAGCGTTTGATACTGTAAGTCATGTTATTCTAATTAATAAATTGTCTTCCGAGTTTAAGTTTTCCTCACATTCGTGTAAATTACTATATTCCACTTTAAATCTTCATTAGCCTTATGTTCAAGTGGTGTACCGCAGGGCTTAATTCTCAGCCCCTTATTATACCCTACACCACTATAGTGGGGAGGGTATTATGCGTTTGTGCTGATGTTTGTAACACCCAAAAATATTGATTCTAGACCCACCTTAAAGTATATCAATTCACTTTTAATATTAATAATCTACCGATTTCAACCATTTTCAAATTTCAAATCGACTCTGAAAGTGAATACATAAATAAAAGAATAAAGAGAAAGAAAAGACGCCAAAGAGAATTGTACCGAGTTAATGTCTTTTAATGATGTTGGGCAATGAGTTGGCTTACTATTATGAATATAAAACATATCATTTAATATTAATAATAATAACCAATATTAATACCAATAATAATATTAATAATAACATGTTAGAGTGCTAAATTCGGCTTAGCAGAATCTTAAATACCCTCCACAAGCTATTTTTATATTAATACTAATCGATCAAACATTTGTAGAAATAAGTTTTCTTATGTCTTAAATAGAAAAACCCCAAGATATAAACAGCTTAAATCTGCTACAATTTAAAGATTTATTGAACATTACAAACACCATTTTCATTTATATTTTTATAGCGGTCTAAGATATGCTTTAACGACATTTAATAATGTGCATGTATATGAAAGATTTAAGGAATTTCAAAATACATATATGTATATAATTTTGTTCTACACAAATTGATACGGTTAAATTGCTTTTAGGGGCAGGACCTAGTATGGGAGATATGACCAATTATAGACCGATCGTTAAAAATTCTTTAAGCAAAATTTCTGGACCGACCGCAATAATGTTATGGACAGATCGTGAAAAAGATCTTGCCAAATTTTTTATCAAGAGCTTTATTTGGTAATGAGTAATGAGCGTTTAAGAGATTTTTGTAAAAGGACCTTGTATGGGAGCTATGTCCAATTATGTATATAAAGACCAAATTTAAAAAATTATGTATCTATATCATTAGTTGGTAATGAATATTGTGCATTTTAGTGATTTTCTGCAGGGGACCTAGTATATGAGCTATGACCAAATATAGACCGATCGTAAAACAATTTTATAGTGTAATTTATGTATATAAGAGCAATATTTGTGGTAAATGTATGGATATCAATATTTTTGCAATGAGTTATGTCCGTTTAAGTGATTTTCGAGAGCGATCATTGTATGGGAGCTATGACCAAAGATGAACCGATGGTGAACCAATTTTAAAATAATATTTCTGTGTACAAAAATATTATTTATGCCAAATTTTTTATGGGTATCACTATTTGGTAATGAGTTATGTGCCTTTAAGTGTTTTTCTGAAAGGGACCTTGCATGGGAGCTATAATCAATTATGGACCGATAGTAAAAAATTTCACAGTAATATTTCTGTGTATATGAGCAACACTTGTGTCAAATTTAAATGGATATTTTAATTTGGTAATGAGTTATGCGCGTTTAAGTGATTTTCGTAAGGGGGCAGTGTATGGGGACCATGATCAATTATAAACCGATCGGAAAAAAATTTCATAGTTATATTTCTGTGAATATGAGCAATACTTGTACTAAATTTTATATGGATATCTTGATTTAGTAATAAGTTATGAGTTATATTAAGTGATGTTCGGGAAGGGTCTTTGTATGGGAGCTATGACCAATCGGAAGATCGGTCCATAAAAAACTTTCACAGTAATATTTCTGTGCATATGAGCAATTCTTATTTTATTTGAATATCTTAATTAATTAAATTAGTTATGCGCATTTAAGTGATTTTCGGGAGAGGACCTTGTATGGGAGCTATATGTCCAATTATGGACCGATGCAGAATTTTTTTCTTTCAATGAATTCTATTGACATAAGATTTTAATTTGTAAAATTTTGTGAAGATATCTACATTCTGACGAAAGTTATTAATAAAAAACTCATTTTCCGGGAATATGTGCTTTTGTAGGTATATGAAGTTATGGACCGATTCTGCCAATTTTTGACAAGAATCAAGATCTTATGTAGAAACTGATGTATGATGATTTTCATGAAATTATCTTGTAGTGTTTTATTTTTTTGAAGTTGTTTTAAATTTTGATTCATAACTTTTCCCGATGTGAACCGATTTTGCTCATTTTCAATACCAAACTGTACCGAATAATAAATAATATTTTGGCTGAATTTCAATTGCTTCGTTTTAACGTGAGCGTGTTATACAGAGAATATTTTTTGGTGTTACACACGTAATAAAAAACTTATATATACCCTCTATTACCACTGTTGGTGGTGGAGGGTATAATAATAACAATAATAATAATAATAAGTATTATTATTAAGGAGTGAGATCGAAAAATTCTTAACATACATATATGTTTATAAAAAAGAAACCACTAAACTTACAGCTTTATTTTTTTATTTGATTCAAATTATTATTACAATTTACAAAAAAAAATATTTTTATAGTTTTAATCACTAGTGATGAAATTTTGAACCCTTTTCGGAAACCCTTCCATTAACGTTTTTATAGTGCTTTCTGTCACTTTGCTCGAACATGTAGTCCATCTCCGTTTAAAATCTACCACACTTTTGGACACCTTTTTTGTACTCTTCAATTCTCTTTTAACCAGAGCCCAATATCTCTCCACTGGCCTTAGCTCCGGGCAGTTTGGAGGATTTGCCACTCTTGGTACAAATACCACATTATTGTTCTTGTACCACTCAAGGGCTTGTTTACCATAGTGACAGGATGCCAAGTCAGGCCAAAAATAAGTGGACACATTATGAAGTCTTATGAATGGAAGCAGCCTTTTTTGTAAACATTCCTTGATGTAAATTTCGGTATTGATTGGCTTCTTTTGCCGCAACTGCATATTGCTTGCCATACCAAGAACTTTCTAGGAAATTTTGTCTGCTTTTGAGTCCTAAACTTTTCTTCAACATTCCCTCGAGCATCAGCAACATAAAACTTTGGACCTGGAAGTTGCGAAAAATCTGCCAGAACATACGTTTCGTCATCCATTATGCAGCAAGAATATTTTTTTATAAAACTTGACTTCAATTTCCGTGCTCTGTTTTTGGCCTCTAAATTTTTAGCAGCGTTCCTGTCAGGAACTTTTTGAGCCTTGTATGTTTTTAAACCTGCATAAGCTTTAACTTTTCGTACCAAATAGTCCGAGCACTGAGCTAACCGAGCTGCTTTCCTACCGGATGTGTTAGGAGCTCTTTTGAAAATGCGTTCTATTTTTTTGGCTTTAGAAACATCATGTGGACCATTCCTTCTACCTGAACCAGGTTTTCTATCAACTGACAAGTTCTCCCAGTACTGTTTAATAACATTGGAAACAGTTTGACAGCAGACCTTTGTATGCTTGGCCAACTTTTTGTAAGACCATGTTGGGTTTAGTTGAAAATATTTAATAATTTCAGTACGCACTTTTTTCTGGTCTCATTTAATCAGATTAACAAAAAATTAATATAATTGACATTACACATAATAACTGACATGTTTTTCAAAGGTAACTTGATCAAAAAAAATCAAATAATACTTTGGTTAAAAAATGTAATGAAAAACGTGTGTTAAGAATTTTTCGATCTCACTCCTTATATTATGCAACAAATTGAGGGTCATGGCCTGGGGGGTGAAAAATTCCCATGATAACTTAAAGTACTAGGTTAGAGTATTAAAGCCCCCAGACCGTTCGGCGTTGGTAGGTCAAACTTTTATGTTATCGGTCATTGAAAGTTGCGCTTTTTAACACTTAGTTTATGAAAACTTTACAAATACTTTCAGAATTCACTTCATATGTTTTGTTTAGCTATCTGCAGAACAACTTTGCAAGGAATATATCTTGCAGATTTCGGACCACAAATATTGATTTTTAATGGGTCATTCGAGTCCATTTTGTAAACACTTGTTATGTAAAGATATAAATTTTTATTGGTGTAGGCCGGCAGTGGTATCATTTAAAAGGTTTTTCGAAAGCGCATTAGTAAATGTAAAAATCTCCAATATTCATAACGCAGCTTCCGTAAAATTATAAAATATTAATAAAAGATTTAATTTTTTGGAACAGTATACTGATTATTTTGACAAATTAGTCAAATTTTATTTAATTTCTATGTGAGTAAATGAATCTTGTATTTATTTATTTATTTATTTATTTATTTATTCGCGTTTTGTCCATTATTTCCATTATTTTACAGTCTCAAAATTTATATCAAACATATTTAATATAGGTATCAAACTTTTACATTTGTCATTGCCGTTTCTAAAATGTGTTATTATGTTTAAATTAAAATATTTTTCCCATCTTTTTATACCAAATGTGCAAAAAACAAAAATTTTCTTTTTTAAAAAAAATATTATAGTTTAAAGTTTAAAAAAAAAACATGGTTTACGTATTTAAATGCACGATCGGCAACTCCTATACACAGTGTTTATTAGACGTTACTAAATTTACACAGATTACTTACATGCATAGAAAACACAAATCAGTCTCATTTGAGCTGTCATAGAAGAAGGTTGTGGCTTCGCTCGTTTCTTGCGTTTGCAATGAAAATGAACGAAAGTATATTAATGAAGGGATGGATAATAAGCATGTGTAAAATGCTCATATGGAAAAGTTTCTGTAAGTGCTTTGCAAATCACGACCATACGTATTAAAAGACTGACCAATATTTTAATAACAAAAATGTTAAAAATTCTCTAAAGGATTTGTAGACAAGGTGGACAAAAAAATGAAAATTCACACGTATACCATTATGTGGAGCAAAAAGTCTAAAGGGTTCTTAAAGGATTCTAAAAATAAAATTGCTGAAATAGTTTTGAAAGTTGTTTGAACTATTTTTGAACAAAAAATCGATACTTTGATAAAAAAAGTTTAAAATTCTCTAAGCGATTGGTGTCTAATTTGGATAACTATGGAAGTGCAAACGTATACGAAATATATGACAGGGATATAATTACATGGTCGAAATTAAACACCAATAAATGATTAGATAGTGTGAAGATAAATTCGAATTTTACTAGTAAAGACGCAAACCAAATTCTTTAACATAGCTATTTTTGCAGTTAACAGTGCACTGTCAACCAATTAACAGTCAAAATGATCTAATTTGTAGAAAAAATCATATACCCAGTATTTTTGAAATATTTTCAGAATAAAAATATATAAAGAAAAATTTACTACATTGGTATTAAAAGTGGTTTGTGGCCAGTTCTAGAGAGGATTTGTGGTCATTATGGAATTTTTAGGAGGGGCTGGGATACCACGAATCGGAGTCGGTAGTCCCAGATGTCTATTAAAATTTTGATATAAATCATAGTTTTAGAAATTTAACAAATATGTAATATATGACAAAATCTTTATTTATGAACAAAATTCAATGAAATCTTCAACGCTTGTTAAATTTGTCATTTCAAATAAGAAAATGCAAAAAAAAAAATAAAAAGGTCAAAGGGCATCCCGCAATTCCCAAAAATAGGAATGAAAATCCCAATAATGGGATTTTTTACATTTTTGTCCATAGGGTCCACATATCTTTCAGGGCTGGGAAAATACTTTTGGAGTAAATGGAAAACATATTGAGGTTTCCAAAACTGCTTTCAGTTTTCTGATCCCAGCTTTGGGATTTTAGAAGATACCTTTTAGAAAACTATAAAATTGTTATATGTTCTTAAAGAAAATTTTATTTTATTAATAAAAGAGTTAAGACACATTTTGGGCAAAAAAACGGCAAAAATCTAAAATTTTTTGAATTTTTAAATTAAAAATCGTATATTTTTGGATCTGTAAATGATATTGATCTGAAATTTTTTGTATATTATTGGAAATTTTGTTATCTAACTAACAAGAAAAAATTGAGTCCATTTGGTCCAAAATTACGCCCGGTATTCAAAAAAAGGCGGACAAAGGTATGGTAAATTTTGTATCACTAAATTTTTAAATGCCTATAACTCGGATATTATAAGAGATAAGTAGTATGTCCAAGCATGTTTTTTCAAGATCTCGTCGAGCGCTTTCAGAAAATATAAAATCTTTGTATTTGGGTAAAAAACAAAAAAATGGCACGAGTTTAAAAATTTTACATGTCGTAGGTACCCTACTTTGAGCTCCACAGCTCCGTCCCTGGGGCATCTGCGGGGTTCATCTTCAAAACTTAAACTCGAATACTCCTTGGCTACGCTCACGCCAAATTTTATCCCGATCGGATCAGCCGTTTAGTAATGCCAGATTTATTTCCAAAAAATTTCCATTCTGCCCCACT
This sequence comes from Lucilia cuprina, assembly GCF_022045245.1. NCBI lineage: Eukaryota > Metazoa > Arthropoda > Insecta > Diptera > Calliphoridae > Lucilia > Lucilia cuprina. The sequence continues at coordinate 28,476,500 of NC_060953.1, forward strand.
GTGCACTCTAATATACATATATTAAAAATAATATATATTTTCAAATACATATGAATGCAGTAACTCTGTATGCCACAAAAATAAAATTTTGAGTAAATCGACATTAAAGTTTAAAAAATTCTCAAAAAATAGGAATTTTTAAGTTTGTACTTTAAACACGCTAAATAATCATAGCTATAGCTTGCCACTAGATGAAAATCATAAATACAGTGGAAAGCATTGTTTTAGCAAAAAATTGGGGTTTATCAAGTTACTGCCTAGAAATAATTGAATATATTTTATTTTTAAAAACCAAGTTCTAGTACATTTTCAAAGTGGCTTATCATGTTCTTGCTGAAAAAATATATAAATTTTATTTTCAATATGAAATTTATATTTCGGTATATTTTTAGTTACTTTATAAATGAAAATAAATTACACAGCTTAATTATTCTACAGCAAAAACGGGTCCTGTAGTATGATTTGGTATAGGCAAAAAATATTGTAAATATAATGACAAAAAATGCATTGGTTTGGGTTTTGCACTTAATGTTCAGATTAAAATTTGTGATAAACTTGCATTTTTAGCACAGTTAATATTTTGCTTCTTGATTGTCGTTTCAAACATCCGAACTAATTTCAATCAATGTTGCGTCAGATTTCATGCATGGAAATTTCCATGAATGGTTTCGATAAATGTCTTTAGTAATTTAGTATTACTTTATATTATCCATATAGTTTGAACTTTATATGCCATTTTTTTCGCAATATGAAATTTAATTTATAAACAAAACAATATAATTATAAATGGAATTATTTTTGTGCAGTAACATGGTATGCCACTTTTATTTCAAAAAATGATATCTCTAGAGATTTTGACATACAGTAGTTTTTCGATTTAACGACCATTCAATTCTACGAACATCGCATTTAACGAACAAGCTAATTTTTCCTATTGACTACCTTAAATAACGAACAAAACTAGTTTTTTGTACTCTGTTTGACGAACTAATAAAAATATTATTATTTAAATGAAGATAAAATGACATTTATCAAAAATAACAAATAACCTAAGTTGTAGCAAGCGGTGCTTTTATACCCAAAACTGTAACACATTCTGGGTTCTTATTAAATTTTAGTTCGATGTAGCTATGTCCGTCCTTCAGATAATGAATTTAATATAACGATTTTATTTTTTATGGTAGAAAATTAAAATATAAGATATTCTTTAAAAAATACAACAAACATTGCTTTATTTTGCTAAAAATAATTTTTCAGATAGTTTTTTCTTAAAATTTATAAAATTTTACGTAGGCAAATTACTTAATTGATTCACTGTATATAAGTTTGTCATTCAGTTTATAATTTCTATAATATAATTTTCCGACCCTATAAAGTATGTACATATATTCTGGATCCTAATAGATAGCGGAGTCGAATAAGCCATGTCCATCTGTATGTTGAAATCAGTTTTTAGAGGATATCGGCGAGATCCGAATCTTCAATAATTCTGTAAGACATGCTTTCGAGAAGATCGCTATTTAAAATCCGCAAAATCGATCTAGAAATAACGGAAATATGAGCATGCTTTAATAAATAAGCAACAACAACACTGCGAATTGGGAAAATATGTATATGTGCGTGTAGATGTATATAGTTTTATTACGCTGTGTATTTTTTTTTTTTTTTTTTTTTTGGGATGTTTTCTTTTTGTGAATTCTGTTCCTATATTTAAATGTAGGTTTGTTTTATAGCGTTGTTTATTTTGTTTTTCTATGTCTTTCGTTTTGTATGTTTAGATGTCTGTTGGTTCGATTGCCTTGTTTTTGTTGTTGTTGTTCCTTTTGTTTTGCTTGGTGTAATAATAATGTATTTATTTGTATTGATTGTAAAAGGTAATATAATTTATTTTTAAACCATTTTAAAATAAGGATTTTTTATGCATCACTTGCATAAGGAATTATTATATTTCAGAGAAACTAAGAGGAATCTTGCAATTTAAATCGATTAATGTTATAACGCCATAACAATTACACGCTAAAGTGCCCTTAAAAGATCAGAAAATCTAGATTTTCCTATAAAATCTAGATTTTAAGCTCCTTACAATCCTATTCTGTCCTTTAAAGACTGATTTGCATAAATCCCTAAAAGACTGATTTCCAACAACTTTTTATTTGCCGACAAAATTATATAAGATTAACTCTCTTATATAAATTTGTACATAGCTAAGTTCTTGTCTTCTGAAACATTTACAATCCCAAAAATTCAAATTAATCTCAATATTGCTACTGTGATGAGAAGTATGTATTATAATCAAAAATATATAATTCCTTAATTAAGTGATTCGCAGAGTATACTTTCTAATTATTATTATAGTTTTTTCTAATTATCCGACCGAACCTAAAATTTCGTTCGGTACCGAACACCGAACCCGAACTTCGGTAAATTTGTAAGTTCGGACGAACCCGAACTATGTTCAGTTTTCAAACTTCGGTAACACCGAACTTTCTTCTTAAATGAAAAACGCATTTATGATTAAAAAGTAATAAATTTATAACATTTAAAACCAAAATATGAACATCAAAAAGATTTTTTGAAAAGGGTCTTTAATTAGCAATTGGGCCAATTATCAACTAATTCCGAATCCCAGAGAGTGATAAATTTCTAATAACAAACTATTTTTGTGAAATGCATATATCTTAATACCTTTATTTTTGGTTTTTAAACGATTCATTGAAAATGATATAATTCTCTGTCAGAGCACGCAGAGAAAACATGGCTGTGGTTAAAATTATGATTGTAGTATAGACATATTATCGTTATTGTAACAATTTTAAAATATCATATTATGATTAAATACTTTCAAAATATTTTATCATGATATTTTTGTATTTATCATAATATTGTTATACATTATCATATTATGATCCAAGGTGATCAAAATTTCGTTAAATGTGTATCGAAATCAAAATAAACTTTATCGAATCAGTAAAATTACAGTTTCTAAAAAAATAAAAAATATATATAATATAAAGATAATATACTTACAATACTTAGCACTTTAATCACTTTCTGGTTAAATGTTTTTCAAATCAGCCGAAAAAAATGAACAGTTAAAAAGGCGTTTTGTAAATATGAAATCGGAAATTTATTGAACAGCCAGGATGTATGATAACTTCTGTAAACAAATTTTCTGCATTTTTAAAACTTTTTGATGATGTAAAAATATGATAAATAAACATTTTCCGAACCTCACTTTTTACCGAACTCCGAACCCGTACCCGAACGTTCGGTCGAACACTACTAATTATATTACCTTTTACAATCAATAAAAAAAATACGTTTTAATATTCCACATAAAAATTTTAAATGAATTTAATATATGTACATTAAACATTTATAGTAACTTAGCTGCAAACGTTTTCAATTATTTTCTAATTAAAATTTGGTAATATTTTGCATACATTTTTTACATTTTATAATCTTTCAATTCCAACATAAAATGTTAAATTTTAGACCATAAATAATTTCCTATATTAAATAATATTTAAGTTTGATACTCAAAATAATAACTCATAGTCGCGACTATCGTTTTGTGAAATATTTGTGGGTATTGTAAATATGTTAGCAATTTGCTGCGTACTATATTGCATGAAAAAAATTATATATGTCTGTAAGCTGCAGAATATGAAGTAGCTGGTATAGGTAAATATTTTTAGCAAAAATACTAAAATTATTTTGAATAAAATCATATTAATTATGCATATTTTTAAATATGATGCAATTACATATTTATTACAAAGTCAAAAATTAAAATATAAAAGCATTTACTAATATTTAAACTCTGCTTCCATGCACCTTCCGAATCAATTTTAATTTTGCTTAATTTTGCTTTATTATAAAAAATTTTCATAAAATTAAATTTTCAAAGACTAAACAAATAATTCCATGTACTTAGTTATTGCCTCTTTCCTTTTGTCAAACATCAAACATCAAACATTTTTATACACCAAAAAACATTCAGGAAGTGGCTATTTTTATATATTTAATTTAAATTTAATTTATTTTTAAATAAACCTAGCCTATTGACCATAATCGGTTACAAATTTCTTCGTAAAAAGAATTTATACACAAAAAATATAATCATAATCATATAAAAATAATTAAAAATAAAAAATAACTTAAAAATAAAAAATAAATTATAAAATAAATTTGAAAAAAATATAAAAAGTTGTTTCGCCAAATTTAAATCCTAATTCAAAATGCCAAAAGATTAATAATGTAGGTTCAACATAACCAGGGATGTTAAGTCTCTCAATTTTCATGAATTTATTACTACTTACTGCAAATTACGTAATAAAACTACTGCATCTTACAAACGTTATTTTCACCTGTTCTAAGTTTCCAATCTCCTGGAATTTAGACCGAGTCGTATCAATCCCTAAGAACCGAAAATTTAATAAAGATATATTGCGACCCATACGCATTTTACCTGCTATGTTCAAAATAATAGAAAATATAATGAAAAAGCGAAAAAATTGTTTTACAAGCTCTGATAGATCCTTTTAAGTAGACAGTTATATATGTATCTAATAACACTATGCAACAAAAATAAATACCTGTGAAGTGATACTATTTTTCTGAAAGGTTGATCCGAGTGGAACAAGAATCTGTTTTTAAAATTTCCCAAACACCTTCAAAATCTTGAGATACGGGTAAAAAACGGCTTTTCCTATCTTTAAGCACTTAAAAGTCAGTAACTTAGTTGAATCTCAACCAATTTTAAGTTTCTCAACGGATTTAGAAAGCTGAAGCTGAACCTTTTTGGGCGGGTTAAACTAGGCTTGCTGTTAGTACAGCCAACTTTTCACTCAATAATATAAACAATGAACATCTTTTTTTGCAAATAATACTTTTGTAAAATGAATTATTTTAGAAAAATGTTTAATAAACATTTAAAGCAATAATAAATAAAACAAACGAAATCAGAAAATTGCAATTAACTTAAAATATTAAGTTTTTGTTTTTCCGAAATCATTGTTTTATTGTTTTTAATAGTTGCGATTTCTCACTTATAACTTAAGTTTAATTGGCCAATAACACTCAGTTAAAATCAGATAATAATTAACGTTACTATTTACTGAAAAAAACAAAACATGTATTAAACGAGGTTTAAAGAAAGAATGTAAAGATAATCTTTATCTGAAAAACCCGCCCTTATAATAACATATATTTTTTTAAGTAACCTAGAAAAATATATGTGAATTTTATCGGCAAATATGTTTTTGATTTTAGGTTTCCACCGTTTTTAAAGTTTGTGGATGTTTTTTCAAAGTATATATGGGAACCGTACTATTTCTTAATTGATTATAAACTTATGTTTATTAAAGAGTAAAACCCAACTTTGTTTTTAAAAATTCGTTAGCAATTGGTGACGTTATTGATATTTATCTTAATACAGAATTCTTCAAAAACTGATTTTCTGAAAGATGTTTTATATAGGGGATAGGGTTAAATAGGGGCCGATCCTCATTATATTTGGTAGAATTATTAATGTTTTTATAAAAGTTATTTATGTTGAATTACATTGTGATATTAATATATTTTGAAATATATTTATTGAAATAAATTTATTTTTGGAATGAGGATTTGTATGGGGGCCAGGGTCAAATAAGGTCCGATCAATACAAAATTGATACAAATGAGTTTGCTATAAACCTTAGTGGTACTGCCGATTATTTAAATAATAAGAATTTATTTAACCCAAACCCTCTTTCAGAGAATAACTTGAATTCCAAAATTATCCTTTTAATATCAGTATCACGATAAAATTCAACATAAATTACTTTTATACATAAATAAAGCCTTCTACCAAATTTTATGAGGATCGACCCACATTTAGCTCTATCATATATAAAATCATCCTTCAGAAAATCAGTTTTTGAAAAATTTTGTATTAGGAAAAATTCCAATATAAACTTATGTTTATTAAAGAGTAAAACCCAACTTTGTTTTTAAAAATTCGTTAGCAATTGGTGACGTTATTGATATTTATCTTAATACAGAATTCTTCAATTCTTAACGGATTTTAAAAAACAAAGTTGCGTTTTACTCCCGAACAGACCTAGTTTTTTAAATCATCAATAAACAGTACGATTTTTACATAGCAAAAAAAGTGAGGAAAAAGAAGTAGAATTTTCAACACAAATAACATACTTGAAGTACTTCCAATTTTGGTGAAAAACCTATGAATTTTACATTAGAGTGTCATTGAAGGGATGTTGTTCATTTTTGATAACTATGAACTACATCTAATATTATTCATAGATGCAATAAAAAACCGATATTTAGATGTCAAAAATAAACCGAATACGTTCAATGGCATGCTTATGTTAATTTCATTGGTTTTTCACCTAAGTTTGATGTACTTCGAATATGTTATTTGTAGTGACTTTTCTACATCTCATTCCTCACTTTTAACTGGGTTTTCATTTATAAGGAAATATTTGGTTTATAAAAGCGAAAAATATATAATCGCGTTTCTAGATGTGATTTAGATGTCGTTTGTAAAGTATGACATAATTTATTTTTTGCTGGGTTACAATACATATTTTATTGGCCATGAATGCTTTCTTTTATTAATATTAATAAATAAATAAATATTAAATTTGACTTTTAAGAATTATAGAATTTGATTTAAAATAAAAGGCTTTTCGCGCAACGCAATGATAAAACACGCGAAACAACATAATTCCGATAAGAAATATTGTGGGATGTTCAAATAAAATGATTACAAATTATTACATCTTAAAAAGTTAAATCGAAATTGCTGGACGTCAAACCACAATTTTCGTTAAATGATTAGAGGTTTAGTGTGATAAATTATAGTAACTAACTTTATCTTCTAAAAAGTATTAAATCTATATCCAGGTTTTAAGGGAAGGAAGCTCGAGGCAGTTAACCTGACAAACGCAAAACCATTCGTCGCATCTGTTAAGTTATTTGTGTTATGCATATTAACATGTTTTTTATATACACTCAAACCTCGTTTTATGCGCTTAATTCGTTTCGCAGAAAAACGCATAATTCGAATTCGCACAAAACAAAACTAGCTCCATACAAAATATAGTAATTGGATTTTTAATAAAAAAGCGCACTATTTCAAATTATTCCCTCAAAACTCAAACAAAATCGCATAAAAAAATCAACAAAAATTTAATTCTTTACTGAAACTATTAACAAATTATGAAAAATAAAGGTTACAAATAATAACACAATACAAATTCCAAAATTTCTTAAAAATAAAAAAATAGTATTTCTTCTTGTACAAAGGATTTGAACAATACTTTATATATTCGAACCGGAATTAGTAAAAAATCAGTAGTAGTACTTTGTTGAGATTTATGTGGACCAACATTTTTCTCAAAATTATTTTTGCAAAGAAAAGTTTTAGAATTATGGAACCGCACTAATTCAAATTCGCATAAAATAAATACAACGATCTAGTAGAATTGAATAATATCGTTTTGTTTGTCTAATATTTTTTACTTAAATAAAAAACTTTAACTACAAAAGGTTATGAGCCCAGGCAGCTTATGAAAAATAAATTAAATAGAAAATAAAAAAAAGAAATATTTTTCAAGAAAATTTGTGTGTGTGTGATAAAACATCAAGATGGATTTTTTAAAACATTTAAAGCCTCTACAAAAAGAAGCAGACTGGCCAATGTGGAAACGTAAGATAAGGGACATACTTGATTATCATGAAGGAGACATAGAAGTTACAGATCGAGTTTTATTGAAGCCACTACCATTGGGAACTTTTGAAGACAGAAGAATACATAGATTAAATAGTGAATTGTATAGAAAAGCAAATAGCTATGCAAAATCTATGATAGTAAGCTCAGTAAGTGATGAAATCTATGAGAAGATTATGGATCAAGAATCTGCTGCTGACACATGGGATGCATTGAAGGCACAATTTAAGGCAACATCAAGAGATCAATTTTTTAAAATATGTATAGATTTTTTTCAATTTACCTGGAACAACAATTTTGATGTTACAACACACATTGCAAAACTGAAGACGTTATGGAGTGAATTAAATAATGGTCTACGTGCTAGGAATGAAAATGTATTGCCGGATTTAATTCTAGTATATAAAATTTTACAAATATTGCCACAACAGTTTGAGACTTTCAAGTCATGTTGAATGCTGTTATCAAAGAATGAAGAGAAAACCTTTGATGAAATGTCAACTCATCTGTGCATGTTTCAAAGAAAGTTTGGAAGTAGCGAACAAAAAGAAAATGAGGAAGCCTTAGTTTTAAGATACTCGAAGAGCAAGAAAGCCAAGAGTTCTCATAAACCAACAACAAATCAAAATAAGAAGTCCGACATCTGTAATTACTGTAAAAAGAGAGGATTTCGTGATTGTCGAAAATGGTTGAATGATGGAAAGCCAAGTAAGTCCAAAGCAATAATCCATGAATCGCTACAAGTATTTACTAATTGAGTAAATGCAATTCAAGATGCCAAATCAGATTCTTGGTGAATAGATAACGGAGCCACACGTCATGTATGTAACAACATCAATATTTTCAAGACTTTTAAGAAGTTCGAAAGCCCTTGCCACTACAGAGCAGCTGGAAAAGAAATTTTAGAAGCTGTAGGAAAAGGCACGATTGAGATGAACTAACTAGTAAATAATAATTTAATAAAAATATATTTATCTGATGTATGGTATGTACCTCAATTCAATAGAAATTTATTCTCAGTAGTAATGGCTCACGATCAAGAAAGAAATAGTGAATTTAAGTCAACAGCAACAAATTGCTCTTTTATATTCAGGTGATGTTTGCGGACAGTTTGCAGAATAATTTCTTAAAAAGTAATACTTAGTAATATTTAAAGATGCTTTTACAAAATATCGTTTTGGATGCCTACTAAAGCAGAAATCAGAAGTGAAATTTACACTCAAGATAGTTCTAAATTTAGCAAAAACTCAAGGTCACTCTATTAAAGAATGTTTACCAAAAAATGGTGGACAATTTGATAATAAATAAGTACGTTCAATATTAAATGAATTTGGAGTTAAGCAAAGACTCACGGCACCATACACACCACAACAAAATGGAGGAAGCGAAAGAGAGAATAGAACCGTAGTAGAAATGGCGAGAACATTTAAATAACAAAGAAGCCGAATTTCCTGAAGCCATTTGGACTGAGTTAGTTAAAACGTCTATTTACATTTTAAACCGAACTGGAAAGTCTTCTATAGATGGTAAAAGCCCTTATGAGCTATGGCTTGGCTATGGCTTGGCGTGGAAGGATCCTCCGAGACCAGTCGACTTTGCAAAGTCTTATCGTCAACTCCTCCAGTCCCGAGTTTCATTCAGAAACCATGCGGAATCTGGACGACCAGCAGCCAGGAAACCTTGGAAGTTCTAATGGCTACGCATTTTCCAGGCTGTCAATCTTCTGAAAGCGGAATTGACATGCTGCTCTCAAATCTCCCAGCTGATACCAAAATATCCATAAATGAAGATAGGATCAACTGGGCAATTAAGAGTTTTGACCCATTTAAATCACCGGGTCCTGATGGTATTATACCTGCGGATTTGCAACACAATGCTGTCCATCTAATGCCTTGGCTAATTCGGTTATATACTGCCTGCCTCAAATGGTCGTATATACCAGAACCCTGGACTAAGTGCAAAGTGGTCTTCATCCCGAAGGGAGGAAAGACCTCTCACACGAAGCCAAAGGACTTCAGACCAATTAGTCTGTGCTCCTTTCTTCTTAAAATACTGGAAAGGATCATTGATATACATCTGAGAATGAATATCAATCCTGACCTCTTATCAGCGTCGCAACATGCCTATATGAAAGGTAAATCCGTTGATACTGCGTTACACTCGCTAGTGGGTCACTTAGAAAAGACTCTAGAGCAGGGGGAGTACACACTTGTTGCCTTCCTTGATATTGAGGGGGCTTTTAATAATGTACACCCTGAGTCGATAATATCGGCTCTACATGGCTTGGGAATAAACCAGCCTATTCACGCTTTCATAAAGAGACTATTGACTAAAAGGGTCATCGTCTCGGAAATGGGAGCAGCAACTGTCACGAAAGTAGCTAGTCGCGGAACTCCACAAGGTGGAGTTCTGTCTCCATTACTATGGAACCTTGCACTGATTCCCCTTCTCATGGAACTTAGGTCCAAGGGATTCGGGGTCATTGCGTATGCAATCGACGTGTCTGTCGTAGTATCTGGAAAGTATCTGTACACTATATCGCACAGAATGGAATCTGCTCTTAGATCACTCAGTACTTGGAGTAAAAATAGTGCACTAAGTGTAAATCCAGCCAAAACGGAACTTGTTCTTTTCACCAGGAAATACAAGTTACCCACTTTCACTCTCCCTCGCTTAAATGGGGTTGAGTTAGAGTTATCTGATAGTGCAAAATATCTAGGAGTCATCCTGGATTCAAAACTATCATGGCATTTGAACACTCAAGCCAGAGTGAACTAAGCGTCTGCGGCCCTATACTCATGTAGAAGAGCAATAAGTAAATCCTGGGGCATTAATCCTAAGAATACCAAATGGCTCTTCGACATGGTAGTTAAGCCCATACTACTGTATGGTGCACTCGTATGGTGGAAATCCCTACAATTGGATACCCACGTCGCTAATGATTACAGGTGCCCTTCGTACCACTCCATCAAAAGCTCTCTTTATCATGATGAATTAGTTACCTGTTGATCTAATGGCTCAGAAGGTTGCCCTCAACTCAGCGATTAGACTTAGTACAATCGGTAAGTGGCATATGACTAAGTTAGGCCACTCTACCATAATCAACTTCCTAGGAGCAATTCCAGGAAACATTGATTACTGCACCCCAAACCATCTTTTGATAAAAGCTTTTCTGTGTCGATTCAACACGACCCAAATGAGAAGGAATCTATCCTCCGTGACGGTTCGTATCAGGTCTTCACCGATGGCTCTAAATCGAGAGACGGTGGCGGTGACGGTGGCTTCTATATTGCACGCACTGGAACGGAAGTCTCTTTCAAACTTCCTGACCAATGTAGCGTACTTCAGGCTGAACTATCAGCCATAAAACGGGCAGTAAATTGCCTCAGGTTCTATCGAATATATCAGGAAGATATTCAAATTTATACCGACAGTCAGGCTACCCTAAGGGCTATAAGTGGTGTCTATACAACATCACACCTGGTCCTAGATTGCTGGGCATCTCTAAACGAGATGCCGAAACATTCCACAGTGGGACTGTATTGGATTCCAGCTCATCGACAGATACCTGGTAATACTCTCTTGCTAAAGTGGGTTCCTCACTAGCAACAGAGTGCACCGACAATTTTGTTGGCATTCCGCTTTCAAGCTGCAAACGCTCGATTCGTGAAAAACTCCACGAGCTTGCGCAACACAGATGGTCGACTGAGGCTACCTGTAGACTGGCGAGGATCATGTGGCCGTCGTATGACCCACGTAGATCACGAATCCTTATTCAATTTCCGAGAGCAAATCTATGGAACTTGATCGCAGTGGTGACTTGATCGCAGTGGCCTTTTGGGCTTCATGCTAGAAGACAAGACCTTCCTAGTAATGACTTCTGCAGGAGCTGTCTAGATAAAGAGGAAGATAGGTCAGTGTCCTGCCCTAGCGGAAAATAGACTGAATCTGTTAGGAGCAAATGTCATGCATGACTTAACGGATCAATCTGAGGCTCCTTTATTCGTGCACCTAAATGGTTTGTATAGGAAACCAGAGTAGTTGAGTCGAAGTGTTATAATACGCCGACTATTTTCTTTCTCTTTTCAGGTATCACAAAGGGATCACAACGTGGACCAAGTGTGCCCCTAATGCGAACAGCAAGGTACAGCCTGCTAACCTAACCTAACCTATGGCTTGGCAAGAAACCCAGAATACAACATTTACGTGTTATTGGATGTGAATGCTTTGCTCATATACCAAGTCAAAAAAGGAAGAAGATGGGCAGTAAATACAAGAAAATGATGATTCTCAAGATGAAATACGAAATGAAGTTAATGGAGATAATCAATCGCATTATGATTCTTTAGATGAATTTCAATATGAAGACAGTCAAACAGAAGAAATTGAAGATAGTTAAATACAACCAAGTAATTCTAAAAAGAGATCGCTACAATATTATAAAGAATGTGAACCGATGGTGAAGCGTTTAAGAGATAGAACATTAATTTTCAATTCAAAATATAATGATTACGTTATGATCTCTGAAGAATTGATGAATGGAATAAAAATACCACTCACGTACAAAGATGCCATTACAAGTTCACAGTGCTCACGATGGAAAGATGCGATGCTATCCGAAATAAAATTTCTTCAAGAAAACAAAACCTTGTAATGGAGAATCTATGCTAATGCTCATCATTGCCAATGGGGCAGCAAGGATATCAACAAAAGAGGTGAGTTAATATTTGACTTTAGAACTGATAATAATCTCATCATCTGTAACAAGGGCGATACGCCGACGTTCAGGAACAAGGATAGGGAGGCAGTTATAGATTTAACTTTAATTAACCGTTTAGAAGATCTTGTTATGGATTGGAAGGTTGCAACGGACTGTTCATTCTCGGACCATAGTCGCATTACCTTCACACTGGATTTTGTCTTGGCTAGGAGTCCACCTTTTAGGGATCCTAGGAAAACAAATTGGGGAACCTTTAATGATAGGGTAGAGTCTGTATTGGCACAACGGGCCTTGTGCGATTTGTTGCCAACTGATTTAGAGGGGGTTGTGAACGAGTTCACAGACCTACTTAAGGGAAGCTATGAGCTATCTTGTCCGGTTACTTTCCCGGGCAAAAGAGAGCAACCTAAGTGGTGGACCAAGGAACTTAGACTTCAAAGGTCGACTGTTAGGAAATTGTTCAATAGGGCCAAGCTTACAGGTCGAGCAATTGACTGGAACAACTATTAAATGTGTTTCAATAAGTATAAGGCTGATCTCAAAAGGGCTAAAAGGATTTCATGGTCCCAGTACTGTGAATCCATAGACAATGTCAACGAGTTATCAAGATTCCGACGGATTTTATCTAAGGACCCAAGGGTCATAGGGTATATCCAAAGGAGTGATAACTCATGGACTGAGTCTAGCTCTGAGACCCTAGCTCTGCTAATGGAAACACATTTTCCGGGTTGTCTTGCAACTGAAAATGTGGTTGACGACCAACAGGACTTCGAGTCTGTTGCGCCAAGTAGCACCTACAGTTGCATAGAGGAGATAGTCACTAGGGAAAAGTTAGTATGGGCGGTTAATTCATTCGACCCCTTCAAGTCACCGGGGCCGGATGGTATATTTCCAGCTCTACTAAAAAACTTGCCTCAGGACGCTATATCTCTTCTGATGAAGATTTTTAAGAGATGCCTTGGTAGTAGGTATTTACCAAAGAGGTGGAGGGAGGTTAGGGTTATTTTCATACCCAAGGCCGGTAAGGTAAGCCACTCAAAGTCAAAGGATTTTAGACCTATCAGCCTGTCTTCTTTTCTTTTGAAGACACTTGAGAGACTGATAGATCTGATGCCTACCTTAAGGGTAAATCTGTTGAGAGTGCACTGCATGAGGTGGTAAGTTGTTTTGAGCACTGCTTGAAGAATAAGTATTATACTCTGGCTGCGTTTTTGGACATTGAGGGAGCCTTCAATAATATAAGGATTGAGGCTATTAGAGATTCGCTTATAGGGCTCGGAGTTCAGGACTTCCTGGTGAGTTGGATAGTCTGTATGCTTAGCAGTAGAATTATTAACTCGACCCTAGGGGATCATTGCATTAGAAGGGTTACCAGGGGGACACCACAGGGAGGTGTTTTATCTCCCCTTCTGTGGCTACTAGCGGTTAACGGTATCCTAAGGCTATTTGAATCTAAGGGTAGGAAGATAGTTGCCTATGCGGACGACTTGGTGATACTGGTCAAAGGAAAATTTCTATCCACGATCAGTGACATCATGGAGACTGCATTAGGTGAACTCTCGCTATGGGCGAAAGATAAGGGACTGGGTGTTAATCCTTGTAAAACGGAACTGGTACTATTTACCAGAAGGTATAAGGTAGACAATTTCAGATTGCCAAAGTTAGATGGCGTCGAATTAGGTTTATCTAGAGGAGCTAAGTATTTAGGGATCTTCCTTGATAGCAAGCTGTCATGGAAGGAACATACTCAGGAAAGAATGAAAAAGGGTCTCAATGCCTACTACACACGCAAGAATTCCATAGGGAAGAATTGGGGTCTGCAAACAGATATGGTAAATTGGATTTACACATCGGTTGTCAGGCCTATTCTAACTTATGGTTGCATTGTCTGGTGGGAGACATTGAGAAAGGACAGTTACAGGAAGTTGCTCAATAAAGCTCAAAGGTGTTCCTCCATTGGCATTACTGGTGCCATTAGAAGTACTCCGCAAGCGGCATTGGACATCATTCTGAACCTGTCACCTATAGAACATTTTGTAGCGGGTGTGGCGGCTAGGAATCTACTAAGACTCTACGAGTCTTCGTTAGTGAAACCCTCGCGCGACAATCATACAAAAATTTTGTACGAAGTAGGTCTGCTTGATCAGGGTAATTCCCTTCACGGAATTACGAATTATGATATTACGACTCTAGACTTCGGGGAAACACCTTTGATAGAATTTCCAACTAGGGATGATTGGCTTGTATCCGATAGACTGTTTGGAGGGTGTGCAGTTTTCACTGACGGGTCCAAGATGGATACCGGCACGGGTGCCGGTGTCTATATCGCTGATATCAACATAAAACGGTCATTCAGACTCCCTGACGAATGTAGTGTCTTCCAAGCAGAGATCCTAGCGATCTGGAAAGCGACGGAACTGATTCGGAATCATATCGTTCCGGGGTCGGTTGTGACAATTTATGTTGATAGTCAAGCTGCTCTTAGAGCATTGGATTGTCACACGGTACACTCGCACCTAGTTGTAGATTGCAGAAATGCCCTTAGGGACATTATGAGACTGTTTGTCATTAGATTGTGTTGGGTGCCAGGGCACTGTAATGTGCATGGTAATGAGGTTGCGGACGAACTAGCCAGATTAGGTTCGAACCTTGATATAGATGACAGGGAAAGGATGGTTAAACCACTCATTTGTCACTATAATAGGTTGATATTTGAAAGAATACGTGATATCATTAACCAGTCCTGGAATAGTAGATTGGATTGCAAAATATCAAAGGCCCTATGGCCAAAACTTGATATGGGTGCTACCAAAATACTTATAGGACTGGACAGACGCAGTCTAAGAGTTCTGATAGGTATTCTAACTGGACACTACTCCGTTGAATGGCTAGGGAATAGGTTACATGGGAATTCAAGGGAGTCACTTCTTGAACTTGGCTTTATAGGGGGACAAGGATTTATTTATATATTTATATATAATTATTTACTTGCCTGTTATTTAATTATCTATTAATATGGCCTCTTTACCATTTTCTTTCATTTTTGTGTTGTGGTAGCGTTTTTTGGCCTCTCTGTTTTTGAATCTCCACTCTCTACCTATTTTATTTTCTATTTTCTTTCATTCTTGTGTTGTGGAAGTTGTTTTTTTTTTGGCTTCTCTGTTTTGAATCTTCACTTCTTGAAGGGAATCACAATGGACCTTATGGTCTCCGAGTGGATATACACCGTTTTTACGGTGTATATCCACTCTAAATACCTAACCTAATGGAGAATCTACCGAAGGATGCAAAGGTAGTTCCCTCTAAGTGGGTTTATAAAGTAAAGATGAATCCAGATGGAAGTATTGACAAGTTTAAAGCAAGATTGGTCATAAAAGGATTTAGACATTTAGTCCTGTTGCAATAATGGCTACAATTAGAGCAGTCTTAAGTATAGCAGCAAGCCAAAATATGTATCCTTCTCAATTCGATGTTTCAATAGCATTCTTATATGAAGAACTAGATGAAATAATTTTTATGAAACAACCAGAAGGCTTTCGAGGATGGAAGCGAAAAGTTTGCAGATTAAAACGGAGTCTATACGAACTTAAGCAAGCTCCTTGATGTTGGAACCGAAGATTCGGAAATTATCTTTTGAAACTAGGCTTTAAGTCCTGCGAATCAGATCTATGCTTGTATATGCGAGAAGAGAATATCAACAAAATTATACTCACACTCTATGTTGACAATGGACTAGTAGCCGCTTCTAATGTGAATGATTTCAATAAGTTTTTAAATGAATTGAAGAAAGAGTTTGAGATTGCTTCGAAAAATGCAATATACTTCTTACTTGAAATAAACAGAAACAAAGCAAAATTAACAATAAGTCAAAAAGCCTATGCCAAAAAGTTGATGCTTGGAACTAGACCTGATTTAGCATACAACATTGGATTTTTTCCTGAACCTTAGAAAATCCATCACATGCAGGTATAGTACTTGTTAAAAGAGTGTTCAGATATATTGCCGTGACTCTCGATTAAGGAATAAGCTTTAATATTAGTGAAAATCCCAAATTAGAGTGCTATAGCGATGCAGACTTTGGAAGATCAACATCCGGAATTGTTATTAAATTTTCGGAAGGAGCAGTGTCATGGCTAAGTCAAAGACAAACACGTCTACAACAGAAGCTGAGGTAGTTGCAGCAACTGAAGCAACAAAAGAAATAATGTGGTTAAGTCGTTTATTTACTGGAACTATTGGATATAATCAAATTCCTATTTTGCATGTTGACAATTCAGCCGCTGTTAGATTAGCACAAAATCCCGAATACCATCGAAGAACAAAACACATTGCTCTTAAACGAAACGAAAGAAAACTAGAAGTCAAACAAATTGCTACTCAAGAACAACTTGCATATATGATGACGAAACCATTGCAACCTCAAAGACTTAAGTATCTCTAACAGAAATCGGGACTTCAAAAATGTTAAAAATCTCATAACAAGGGGAAGTGTTTAAGTTATTTGTGTTATGTTTGTTTCCATTATTTTTTATATATTGCACTTTTGTATTTAATCTAGTAGAAATGAATTATATCGTTTTGTTTGTCTAATATTTTTTACTTAAATAAAAAACTTTAACTACAAAAACATCAAAAGCTGAACTAATAATATGGGTGAGAGATTCCCATTAGACCTCTTGGAATAATGAAACAGTGGGTAGAATGACGAAAAATCTCCTCAAAATGAGTCTGAAGTTAGTATGATACTACGTATTCTGAGTGGACACGAGCACATACATTTATGCATAATTGGACGAGCGAATTCAGACGTATGTAGAGCATGTGGAGAGGATAGTGAAACTCTGGTCCAAATAACATTCCTGACTAACACTGATTGGAAGATTCTTAGAAATTATGTTCAGGAAACTGAGTTTCAGAACAGAGAAATATAATTCATTCAGTTCCCTTTTTTCTCATGATAAGGAGCGCACAACAGGCCCGATTGTGGTCTAGGTGTATTTTTTCGGATTTGATGTAGTATACATACTCGTATCAACCTAACCTATATCCAGGTGACTATGAGAAAACATTTCATATGTTTACAGATCAAGTAATGTAGTATTATTGAAAACAAGGATGTAAAAACAACGTTAGAGTATGTTAAAACCGTTTTGAAAATTGGGACATTGCTATTTGAGCAGACAGTTTCAAAATTAATTTATTTTGTAGAAAAATTTCTTGTTTTTATTTAAGAAATCCTCCAAACTCAAAGAATATTCCAAAAATATTCAAAAATACTGCTGTTTTAGTAATACGTTATTTTGACACTTTTCGTTCTATGATATACCCATATAGAATCTATCATGTAAGCATCGTAATATAATAAAATTCGTATGCAAATTATATTGCCGAATGTATCTGATGATATTCCACCGATTTAGGACATGAAATAAAACAATGGCCTACATAAGATCCGAAGAAACGTCTGCCCAGAGTTCCAATTTAATGTCGATCGATAATTTGTGTACCCATGTAAAGAGAAAGATAACTGAAATAAAACATATCAACAGTTATTCCTCCAAGAAGGTGTAAGAATTTGGTGAATTAAATGAAAAGGGTTGGCTAGACCATGGACCTAAGGCAACGCAACCAACGCTGCATTAATGGGATTGCAAACGGGTTTTATTAAATTATATATCCAAATTGGCATGTTTTTAAAACATCGGAGTCATTTTGGCCCCAAGGCCGTTTAAGGGTTAATTTATTTTTTTCGCTGTTATTGCAAATATCGGTTGTTAATAAACAAATTTCATAAGTTTTATGATAATCTACCTAAAAATAGAAACAATTTCGACTAGTTTCCATCAAAAATTGCAAATATTACAAAATTTGACCTTTATAGTTTATGGGTCAATGGCGTCCAAATTACATGAAACTCTTTATATAATAAAAAGGCTAATTTTGCAAAATATTACATAAAAATATTACATAAATATTACAAATTGCGGGTACAGGCAAACTATAAGAGGTATTGACCTAATTTTTTTACTGTTTTATTCCCTAATCTGTTGTTCATAAATCCCTATGAGTTCTCCCAAAAATATTGAAATTTGTTTAACAAAGTATCAAAAAAACTAAAATTTGAATTTTGAAACGACCGTTAAAAATATCAACATTTTTCGAACATAGCTGAGAACAGGTTTACGTTATTCTATAAGGACAAAAACTCATATTCAAGTAACTACAGATGTATTTTAAGTAATACAATTGTTTTATTAGAATATTTTCAAAAATATGTTTATTTTTTTATCACATTTCGAATTCAAGTGCTCTGAGACACGATAATGGCCTGGGGAATTTTTAATAAATTTTACATTTTTCAACCAATTTTTGTGTTTTTTATCTTTTTGTAACGCTAATTTTGTTTACATTATGATTCTATGACAACAAAATGCAAAACAAATTGTTTAATGACAAAACTTTTGTGAAAACTGAAAAAATTGCATATTTTCCCCTTGTAAATGCATCTTCAAACTTCAGAGCCCTTGCGGCACCAGTTAACGTAATCCTATTGACCACGACTTATTTAATAAAATTCGAAACTTTGTTTTTTTTGGAGCACTCTACTGTACTTCCGCAAATTACATAAACAATTTGTGTTCGGGCAAACTTTATTTTAAAAATTTTTTGAGAAACCGGTTATTTAGAAATTGCCAACTTTTGGTTAAAACAAACCGGTTTATAAACATTTGTTATAGTACGAACTATTTAATGAGCGGATACTTGATTTTTGTATCAAAAATCTCCGATCTTCCTTAGAAACTCTTATTCATCCTTGAAAAATTAAGATAAATCGAATGCATAATTTGCATGAAATTTAAGAATGGCTTAAATTTTTGGATAATGTGGAAGGTTGTCAACTGTTTTCGTCGTTAGTGGTTCATTTGCATCCAAATTTTATTTACAATGCTGTCACTTTATCCAAAACACCCTAACGGTGGCGTGTTAGCATTAAAACCGAACTATGTTTATGCTAATGGTTTTTGTCTGGGATAATAAATTTCAAAATTTAACTTTCACATATTTGCAAATTAATATCAATGAGGCTAATAGGAAAACTAAAAAATTAAAAACTAGTTAAAATTTGAAAAACAAAAAATTATTTTAATGTAAGTATTTCTTATATGTTTTAAAGTTAATAAGAGCCATGCCCGGTTTTCCATTTGAGCCACTGTATATTATTTTTAAATCTCTCTAATATTCACTTCCCTAAGGAATTAAGTTGCCATCAATGAGTTTTTAATTTATTTACATTTTATTTATTTAGAGGAATTTATATAATTTATTATTTTTTTGTATATCGTAAAACCTTGTTTTACCTTCTGATAATTCCAAATCAAGTTCAGCTAACTTTTCTCTTATCTCAGCGGGAAGAGACATCTCAGCACCACCCAAACAATTTCCAGACATTTTAATAGAATTACACACGTACCACTCCTTTAACGAACAATAAAATGCAATTTCTTAATTGGTTCTTTTATAATCTGATTATTTCAATTATTGTTCGCATAAATACACACGCACTTAATCATTATTCAATTGTATATTTATTAATAAAAAAATACAATTGATTTTTATTAAATTTTTTATTACCAATGTATGTATATATATGTAAATATTTTATGTATACGAGAGCTCTGCTGTAAGCATTTATCACTAGGATAATATTATCCTGAGTTTATCTAAAAGGTAGAACTATTAGATATAACAATTCTTATAGTTTTTTGTTTGAATTTTAAGTATTCTAACAATTGCTATTACTTCATTAATATTATATTATTATAACAAACAACACAAAAACTGCAGACAATACGATACTAAACAGATTTCCTTCAATGCAAAAAACTCTATTTCCCACCAAAGACCTGCGCCGACAAAAGTGAATGGCAGCGACGCCTGACACGAAATTTTTATCGGCGGCTTAAATTTTTTTTAATCTGCAAAGTTTTCATCATATATATTTATATACAAAGTAAATTAATAAAGTAACGACACGAGTTGTTGTACAACAAACGTCTACAAAAACCACAGGCAATTTGTTTTTGTTCGAAATACTAACTTGTCAAAATTTTGTTTACAAAAATGAACCAATAATTAATGGAAAATATGGCATTATTGTTGTACTTTCCAAAAATATGTTGTTATTTATATTAAAAGTCACAGAGTTTTCTTTATTTTTTAAAAATTAGAACATTTTTAAAAATATTATACACTTAAAATACACTTTTTCATATTAAATACAACAAATTACTCAGAAATTTGTACAAAATTTGTAAAATAAAAAGAAATATGGCAACATAAACATTTTTGACAAGTAAGTCCACAAATAGCAAGTTTAAAAAAATAGTCAGCTGTTCAAATGAGTCTACTTTATAAATTTACTTTGTTTATATATATCATATACCACTATTGAACTATTACATGCTAAAATCGTGATTTTCAACCTCATATTTTAAATGCTTTATTTTATTAATAAGATATGGTAGGCATATTAGGATCTGGATAGTTATTCTTGATTTGGGTTCTAAATATTTATAAGTGTATGTATTAGCTAAAAAATATTGTTTTTGTTGACCTTTGGGGTATGATAAACACCTATATTTTAAAATATCTAAATTAGGTATTTTTCCTGTACTACACGACACTTTACTTTACATTGGTTCCAAGCATTCAAAGGTCTGTTTAGAGGTACAAATTTAAACATAATGTTCCTCCTAGTTCGTATATGGATTTTGGAGAAGCTAAATCAAGAGTCCAATGGTTTTTCTTGGATACGAGTTGCCTCCCTTTGGCAGTTCAAGATTTTGAAGCACCACTCAGTGCATTTTTTCTAATAATTCTTTGGATCATTTCATCAATTATTCTATTTTATATTTTTTAATGTTATTGATTAAACATCTCATAATTATACTTCATTGTTTTATATTTTTCTAGAAATCCAAACTAATTTTTTATATCGAAATTGTCTTATTATTATCCTTTAAACATTTTTAAGGCAAATAACATCACATTTTCACACAAAGAGTATATGATTTTAGCAAATTACAATCGAAAAATACTTAAATCTCGTCCTTTTAACAATAAAAGAATAAATTCCAAAAAGGTATTAAAAAATAATTTGAAATCCCAACGAATTTAACCGGAATTCTCAATATGCGAAATACTTTATTGAAGTGCAAATTATGATGGAAAATAATAAAATGCAACAACAAATGCACCAAAATTTGTATTTAATTATTTTTTTCTTGGTTTTACCATTTTACACAATTTATATTTTTAATTGGAAAACATAAATTTACTTTTTACCTGTTTTTTTTTTTTTAATATTATGTATGAATAAAAAACAAAATTCTCTTAAAAAAGATAGACAAAAAACTTAGTTGATATACTGTTCATACCAATTTTATTTCAGAGCTTTTTTTTACATAATTCAAAATTTTAACGAAGTTTTTTTCCGTTTAACGAACATTTTTAAATATAAAAATGTAAACACTAACAAACTTTGACAACTACGTAAACCAGACGAATTAAGAAAAAAAATTATCAGTTGATTGAATAACACCACCTTATATGAATTCGCCTTGAACCCCCTATGTCGGCTCTGTTCGCAAGCCTTATTAGCTTAAATTGACGATTTTTAAATTTTATTGTCGGCTAAGCTAATAAGGCTTGCGAACAGAACCGACATAGGGGCACAAAGTATACAGAGATGTCACTTTTGACATTTGAAAAAGTCCAAAATCAGCTTTTGTTTGATATTGAAATTGTTTGGTGAGAAGAGGTATATAAAATACAGCTAAAAAAATCATTGAATTCGTTTTGTGCGAAAGAGAGGAAAATAGCTTTTTGCTCGTGACGTCTCTGTATACCCTGTGATAGGGGGTTCAAGTCGAATTCATATAAGGTGGTGTTTACATTTTTATATTTAAAAATGTTCGTTAAACTGATAAAAACTTCGTTAAAATTTTGAATTATGTAAAAAAAACTCTCAAAATACCAATCAAGATATATTAATTATAAGGTAGTGTTATCAGAACAGCTGATCGTTTTTTGCTACTATGTTCATTTTTCGCCGTGGTGTAGAATTAATGTCAAACTTTGTTTACATTTTGTAAATGTCAAACTTTGTTTTCATTTTGTTAATGTCAAATTTGTGATTAAAGTGAAATTGTGTGATTAAAGACAAAATTTATGCTGTTAAATTCGTTTAAGTTTTAAAACCAATAATAATACTACACGAAATTAGTTTTATTTTTAAAAACATCAAATTAAATTACAAACAGATTCAAATTTATAAACATTTTTTTGTTTTACAAAAATTCGCTTTGATTTATTTGTCAGCTGTTTTTGACATTTTTCCCTGACAGCCAATTCGCCTTCAAGTGCAGGCACAATGTCAAACTACATATAAAAAAAATATAACCAATTCGCTCGGTATTCTGAATTCGCCGATGACTCTACCTTATAAAATTAATATACCTTGATACCAATCATCTTGTTAACAAATATCATTTTCTTTAAATAATTGGTATGAACAGTATATCAACTAAGTTTTTTGCCTACCTTTTTTAAGAGAATTTTGTTTTTTATTCATACATAATATTCGAAAAAAACAGGTAAAAAAGTAAATTTATGTTTTCCAATTAAAAATATAAATTGTGTAAAATGGTAAAACCAAGAAAAAATATTAAAATACAAATTTTGGTGCATTTGTTGTTGCATTTTATTATTTTCCGTCATAATTTGCACTTCAATAAAGTATTTCGCATATTGAGAATTCTGGATTTCTAGAAAAATATAAAACAATGAAGTATAATTGTGAGATGTTTAATCAATAACATTAAAAAATATAAAATAGAATAATTGATGAAATGATCCAAAGAATTATTAGAAAAAATGCACTGAATGGTGCTTCAAAATCTTGAACTGCCAAAGGGAGGCAACTCTTATCCAAGAAAAACCATTGGACTCTTGATTTAGCTTCTCCGAAATCCATATACGAACTAGGAGGAACATTATGTTTAAATTTAGACCTCTATACAGACCTTAGAATGCTTGGAACCAATGTAAAGTAAAGTGTCGTGTAGTACAGGAAAAATACCTAATTTAGATATTTTAAAATATAGGTGTTTATCATACCCCAAAGGTCAACAAAAACAATATTTTTTAGCTAATACATACACTTATAAATATTTAGAACCCAAATCAAGAATAACTATCCAGATCCTAATATGCCTACCATATCTTATCAATAAAATAAAGCATTTAAAATATGAGGTTGAAAATCATGATTATACCCTACACCACTATAGTGGGGAGGGTATTATAAATTTGTGCTGATGTTTGTAACATACAAAAATATTGGTCCAATACCCACCTTAAAGTATACCGATCGATTCAGAATCATTTTTTGAGTCGATTAAGACATTTCCGTCCGTCCGTTCCTCCGTCTGTCCGGCTGGCTGGCTGTCCATGTAAACCTTGTGCGCAAGGTACAGGCCGCAATTTTCAAGATAATTTGATGAAATTTGGACCAAGCATGTTTTTTGGCACAGGGCCGAAGCCTATTGAAAATGGTTGAAATCGGTCCATTATTTCACCTAGCCCCCATACAACCGTACCACCCGATTTGAACTTTTTATGCCATAATTACGTCAAATATTCTGCTATCTCTTTAAAAATTGGCACAAATAAGTTTTATATAAGTATAAATGACGCTGCAGATTTTCGTAAGGATCGGCCTATATTTGACCCTAGCCCTCATACAAACTCCCCCTCAAAAAATGACTTAAACGTCTAAAATTGACTTGTAACCATTTGTATCGCAATGAAACTCAACAAAACTAACTGTTATTTAGAAATATATCCTTTTCCCAAATTAACCGAGGATCGGCCCATATTTGACCTATATAAAGCCTCATTTAGAAATTTTAGTTTTTTATCAATAAATTGCTTAAATATTTTGGAATTATTGGTAATATTCAACATAAAACTTTCTTTATAAAAAATAAAAATTTTATAAAAAGTAAAAATTTTAAAAATATACTCATGGTGTAGGGTATTATATGGTCGGCCATGTCCAAATATACTTTCCTACTTGTTTTAGCATGTAATAGTTCTATAGTGGTATATGGTGATGTCCACACACTTAGAGAGGCTAGGATGGTACTTAGTGTTAGATTTATTGAATAAGAATCAATATTATACAATTTTAAATAAAATTTACACAGAACTACCCAAATATATGGTGTTTCCCTAATGTAGTTTTTGTTTATGTGTTTTGTTTATCAATCAAGTGACCAAAAAACCAGATTATTTTTGTTATAATATATATTTACTAAACATTTTTTCTAGGTCCAAATCCATTGATTATCTAATATATCATGTATCCAATTAAGAAATACTTATTATTTTCGAAATTTAATCAAAGAAACGATAGATTTAATGTTAAATCAATTATTGATAAATTCTTATAGGTATATAGGATAATAAATCGGTTAAGAAATGTCCAAGAAATGTCGTTCCACTTCTAAAATATCTAAAAATGTTATTCTAATATATAGGTGTAATAAAAATATTAAATTTTATAAAATAATGCAGCAATATTAAAAAAATATCAAAAAACCTAAAAAAGCAAAATACTTTATTGACCTAAAAAATTTTCAGTACGTTCACATTTTATCAAAAATCTTGTTAATTAATATGACGATTTTACTTTCTATGGTAGAAAATTAATATATAAAATATTCTTTAAAAAATACAACAAACTAATTGCTTCATTTTGCTATAAATAACTGTTCAGATAAAGTTTTTTCTTAAAATTTATAAAATTTTACATAGGCAAAGTACTTAATTGATTCACTGTATGTATACAAATATGATACTAAAGAAAAATATTTCTTTCTATTAAATGTTAACATATTACACAATATTGTTTTATATTTTATATTAAAAATGTGTAGATAACGTGATTCTTCCGGAACACTTAATATTGAGAAACGATATGTAGTATTTACCCGGTTGGCATCAGCTGACTTCTACATTATGGCTTAATTTTGAAATATATTAAATGTTAACACATTAAACAATATTGTTTTATATATACACTATGTAGATAAAGAGATTAACTAAAAAAGTCTGTTCCGGAACGCTTTCTATAACAAAAACCATATGAGGTATTTACCCGTCCGGCGGCTGCTACATTATGGCCAAATATTAAAAATTACTCCGCCGGAGAAGAATTATCCATTCGCAACAAATATTCATTCATTCGTAATATAATATTTTCATGAATATGTACTTTTTTATGTTTATTTTTCACAAAAAATTAAGATTTTCTTAACTTAAGGCACTTACTTAAATTTTGCAAATTAAGCTGCCGGAATAGAATTTTTCGTTTGAAACAAACATTATTCAATTCAGAATTTATTTTCCTCACAAATTTTAATATCCTTATCTTAATTTTTTAATATAATATAAACATTTTTCAAAAATTTTTCATCAAATGAATTCGCCGCACTTATATGTAAATTGACATTTACGAAAACCAAAAGCAAAAACAGAATACATGGGAAATGTTGTTGTTGCAGAACTGCCAACACCTTATCTGAATTCGCCTTGCTTCCACCTTTACTGTATACAAGAATGAGTAAAACCAAAGAATAAATAAGAAGTGAAACGCTGTTAAAAAGTACCTAAGTCTACTATCAGTCGGTACCTAACTTTAAGAATGTATTAGTAGAATTCTCAAGCCAACATAGTTGCAAAAAATTGGATTTAAAAATTTAAAAAAAAATTATTTCATTTGAATTTATATTTTAAAAGATTTCTTTAAATATTTTGCAACATAATTTATCTATAAACATTATATATGAACGTATCTTTGCTTTTTAATCTGCAATATTGAAATAATAATTAAGTTAGTTGAAATATTTTTTTCTTGTACCATACGAAAATTTACAACATTGTTCTTTTTTCGTTTTAATTTCAACAACATAAATTAAATGTCAAAAAAAATAAAAAAATATTTTTTTCGTTTGTAAAAAATTAAATCTTTTCGAGCTATTAAATATATTTAAAGTGTGCAAAAAATAATAAAATATAACGTTAAATGATAAAAAATATTTACAAGTTCTATAAGCCCCGAATTTTCGCGACAAAGTTTTGAAGTTTGTAGAGAGAGTAAGTTTCTTACATATGTGTTGGAGTTACACAGAACTCGTCTGTGAGAAGAGCGTAACGTTGTTGTTGTAAAAAATGACAGCGTTTCACTTCTTAGTATTCAGTGAGTAAAACCATGGTATATTAATTATAAAGTAATTTTAACAGAGCAGCTGATTGTTTTTTGCTAAAACACTTTTGATTTTTTTACATGTATTTTGACAGTGTGCTGGCACTTCTCAAAACCATGTCTAAAAGAAATTTTTAATAATTCTTTTAAACATGCATAAATATCTCCGTTATTTATGCAAAATTGGCCCATAATTAACGGAGATATGAACAAAAAACTTAGACAACCTCTGAAAATTTCCTCAAAAAATATTTTTTCAATGCTTTGATAAATAAGCTAAAACAACACTGCGAATTGGAAAAAGATGTGCACGATAAACAAAATCAAAATCTAATACGATAAACAAAAAGAACAAGGTATATTAATTTTATAAGGTAGAGTCATCGGCGAATTCAGAATACCGAGCGAATTGGTTATATTTTTTTTATATGTAGTTTGACATTGTGCCTGCACTTGAAGGCGAATTGGCTGTCAGGGAAAAATGTCAAAAACAGCTGACAAATAAATCAAACCGAATTTTTGTTAAACAAAAAATGTTTATAAATTTGAATCTGTTTGTAATTTAATTTGATGGTTTTAAAAATAAAACTAATTTCGTGTAGTATTATTATTGATTTTAAAACATAAACGAATTTAACAGCATAAATTTTGTCTTTAAATAACGTTTTCAAAAGGATTGAAAGCAAACAAAGAAAGCAAAATATTTCAGCAAAAATTCTACAAATGTGCTGTCACCAATTATTGTCATTTATATAAAATTATAAATATCAAATGGAATTAAAGTACAAATAATATTCCACAAACATCATATTACCTATAAAGAATCAGGCAGTCGTTTGCCGGTGGATATCTATGTGCTCTGGTATCTATATCTATGTCTTAGGTATCGTCTTGGTGCTCAGGGTGAGTAAGTTTGTTAACGCATCATCTTCGTGTGAACTATTGACTAGACTATAGTATAGAGTAGACTATAGTCTAGAGTAGACTATAGTCTAGAATAGACTATAAACTAGACTACAGAGTAGACTGTAGCCTAGACTATAGACAAAACTATAGAATATACTATATACTACACTATAGACTATAGAGTAGACTTTAGACTAGCGTTTAGATTAGACTACAATAAAGACTATACTATGGACTAGACTATTGATCAGCATGTACTTGAATCGCATGATGCGTTGTACTTCTCATTAATTGAGACCGCCGAAAGAGCCAATTATTCATGTATCTGTTGTTGGTAATACCACGGAATGTGAAGAAACACGTCTCAAGTTTTAATGGAAAACATTAAAAAATGTTCCCCCACCTACCTCCACTTTTTTTCTGCACATTTTACAGTACCGCATTTTTAATATTATTTTTAAACCTTTAAAGATTAAAAACTCAAAAATATACCGTAATCACACAATTTCACTTTAATCACAAATTTGACATTAACAAAATGAAAACAAAGTTTGACATTTACAAAATGTAAATTAAGTTTGACATTAATTCTACACCACGGGGAAAAATGAACATAGTAGCAAAAAACGATCAGCTGTTCTGATAACACTACCTTATAATTAATATATCTTGCAAAAAGAAAATCTAATCTTGTTTTACTCAAGATATATTAATTATAAGGTATTGTCGTCGGCGAATTCAGAAAAACAGAGCCAATTCATTTTATTTTTTATATATGGAGTTTGACAGTATGCCTACACTTAAAAGTGCCAGCACACTGTCAAAATACATGTAAAAAAATCAAAAGTGTTTTAGCAAAAAACAATCAGCTGCTCTGTTAACACTACCTTATAATTAATATACCATGGTTTTACTAATTATTGTATACAAAGTAAATTAATAAAGTAGAGACATCTCTTGTTGTACAACAACAGCTACAACAAACACATGTATTTTGTTTTTGGAATAATCCAAGAATGTGTCAAAATAAAATTTAAGAAAATTTTCTTTAACAACAAAGTCAACATAATATAAATAAAAAATATTACTTTTAAGTTGAAAATATTAAGGATTTAATTATATTATTATATATTATACAATTTATAACACTTTTAAACTACTTTAAAACCACTTTTAATTCATTTTTTCAACTTTTCACAAGTTTTAACAAATAAGAAAACACATTTTAAAAATGGCGACATAAACAATGTTAACAATTTTCAAAACAAACTTTGACAACTAATTTTATTTTTCTATAGAAACAATAGTTAAAAAAATAGTCAGCTGTTCAAGAGATGCTACTTTATTAATTTACTTTGATTGTATACAGTAAAGGTGGAAGCAAGGCGAATTTAGATAAGGTGGTGGCAGTTCTACAACAACAACATTTTACATGTATTTTATTTTTGCATTTGGTTTACGTAGATGTCAAAAACCAGAAGTACGGCGAATTCATTTGATGTAAAGTTCTTGTAAAATGTTTATATTATATTAAACAAGTAAGAGTGCTATATTCGGCAGTGCCGAATCTTATATACCCTTCACCATAGTGTATTTTAAACATAATTGATCTTACAGTCTAGTTAATAAAAACATTAAAAAAATTTGAGTCGATTTAAGCCGAATGTTTCGGCGGCGGCTCAAGCAACTAAATATAGTTCGGCGGCGGCTAAGCTCCGACTCGAAGCCGGTCGACTTCGACCTCTGATTCATTGCTGGTAAACATTGACGAGATGTAGATTTAGTTTTTGTTTATCGTAAAAAAATTGTTTTAAAAAGCACGTTTTGACAGTCGTAATTCAGGTCTGAGTTGGGGAACAACTCTCGCGTCATCGCGATTATTTCTTAAACGCGTTCAGGCTTGTGTTTGTTGCCTGGCTTTCGACAGTTTTGCGTCTCGCTCGCACTGGTGTAATGTATTACTTCATATAACTGTTCAAAGTTATATGTTGTCTACATTAACCTCGTGCTTTCGTATTACCTCAAGTGAGGTTATGTTTTATTGGTGGAGACCATAGAATACTCAAACGTTTTTAACTGGTGGAGACCATAAAATACTCACGATATAACCTGGTGGAGACCATAAAATACTCACGATATAACCTGGTGGAGACCATTTAAACTCAAATATATACTGGTGGAGACCATTAATACTTTTGATGAAATCAAGTCCGGATGCTCCAACTTCCTATATGAAGATATAGGTCGGTTGGTGGGGTTTTCTCTGGACAAACGTGTGATAACCTGGCAATATGAGTGCTTGATGCACCGCCATCCTAATCAAAACCCAAAAAAAAAAAAAAAAATAAAAAGCACGTTTGTAATTTCTATAATATATTTTTCCAATCCTATAAAGTATATATATTCTTGATCCTTATAGATAGCGGAGTCGATTTTGCCATGTCCGTCTATCTGTCTGTATGTTGAAATCAATTTTCAGGAGACCCCATATATCTGCGAGATCCGAATTATCAATAAATCTATTGGAAATACGATCAAATAAAACTTTATTTAAAATCAGCCCAATCGGCCTATAAATAACGAAGATATGAGTAAAAATCCGAGAAAACCTCTGAAAATTTCATTAAAAATTTAATATTTGCGTGCATGCTTTGAAGACAGCAGGCTACACGACCACAAATGTTGCTAAGATACAGTTGTAGTCGTATGGTAGCCACACAATTATTTTAAAGTCTAGTGGCATTATGCAAAAACGATTATTAAATTTAACAATGGTTTACTACACACTTTTTCAATATAAAAACAGGTTTTAATAACCATTGTTAACTTAATAATCATTCTTGCATAAGGTACAGCTTTTTTATGGCGAATTATGTCATTCAATACGTAATTGGGGGTTGAATTATATTCTGAATTACGGTTAATTGCACCGTTTGAACGGGGTATTAAGGCTTTGGAACAAATTATTCACTATAAGCGGTTTTGCATTAAAAAATTGGTAAAATTGAACAGAATTAAATTACTCTATAATTTTATAATCCGCTTTTTAGAACTTTTAGCTGATGCAGTTTTCAGAATTAAAAGTAAATATGTGTCAAACATTCTTTGACCTCCACTTTCTCAATGTCAATTTATTTTTGAACAAAATGAAAATTATACAATAAACTCCCGGATAAACGATAATCGAATATTGATATTATGATCCTGATATGACACATTTTGAGAATTATAAGTAAAAATGTGTCAAAACATTTAAAAGAATGAAATTTCAATGATATTTTGATAGGAGTATCAAATAAGACTCGAGAGTAAAACGGTACTTTTGTGCAACAAATATTATAAAAAAAGTTCCATCGTAACAATTTTGCCATCGCTTATATAGAAAAATCAAAAAGTCTCTTTTTAATAAAAAAGTAAAAAAAAATACCTTTTAAAAGCTAATATCTATCTCTTAGGCTTTCAACTTTTGACGCGTCGGCTGCTGTTCAGAGTTGTTTTTTGCTTTGTGTAGGTTAAAAATAAACTGAAATGAAATAAATTTCATCAACAAAAAGGAAATTTATTAAAAAGATAAACAAAAACTTAAAATTTTACCGCCTTATGCAAAAACGATAATTAAGTTAACAATGATTGTTAAAACCTGTTTTTATATGAAAAAAGAGTGTAGTAAACCATTGTTAACTTTAATAATCGTTTTTGCATAAGACCATTAGTTTTTAAAACAGTAATAGTCTAAAAACAATTAATGAAAAATTAAAATGACGCGAGGTGTGTAACTTGCAGCTTGTAAAGCGCAAAATGTTTGAAAATCGTAAAATGCATTGCCGCCTCACGCTTGTTATGCATATCCACCTTTACTCCGCGCCTGTTACTGTTATTGTAGTGGTAAGAAAATACTAAAAAACACTTAGAAAAAATATTTTCTTATTACGTTTGTTATGATCAAATATTATAAGAAACAAATTTGTAAAATTTACAGATAAAACATATTCCAAGAAAAGAAAAATGTATATTTCTTTACAAAGATTAAATTTTTTAATATAAAATGTTTAAAAAAAGTTATTCTCTTGTTTGCAAATGATGTTGTTGTTTTTAAAAATTTTGTTTGCAATTTCTGAAACAAAGCGACAACAGCCTACTCTGTTGAATGCTGTCAAGCAACAAAACATAAATTTTTTAATTTGTACGCTCTTGCTATGAGTTTTATTTATGATCGAGTTATGTACAGGTGAATTGCCGTAATCTTACTAATTAGAACAATATGGACGCGCAACACTGATCTACGCTCAATATTATAGAAAATTTTAAGAAAAAGTACCTTTCGAAAAACTAAAAAGTACATTTTAAAGGTTTTCACTTAGTACGGATAGTGTTTTCTTTTCTGGCATAAATGGTGCCCTTATTCTGCCGTTTGTGCTTCTTTGTATTCTTTTGTGAAAAAAATTAACTTTGTAAACGTTTTTTGGGAAACTTTTGATTTTGCGTGAGAGAGAAAGAGCACGTTTCTTGAACTCAAAACCCAGCGGTAAATTAAACAAAGCACTTAGATGATATTCG
Organism: Lucilia cuprina; assembly: GCF_022045245.1. NCBI lineage: Eukaryota > Metazoa > Arthropoda > Insecta > Diptera > Calliphoridae > Lucilia > Lucilia cuprina. The sequence continues at coordinate 28,508,747 of NC_060953.1, forward strand.
ATGACATCAGTAAGACGTTCTAAGCGAGCAATCTATGTACTTAGAGCGTAATGTATGCGTAATACAGCATATCATGCACTCTAATTATAACATAGATTACGATTTAAACAGACACTTAGCAGCCTTTTCAATAATATTTTTTTTGTTATTATAAAAAAAAAACTAAATTACCGTTTTTTTTTCTTTTTAAAAGCTTTTATTTAACTTGCTTTGTTAGATGGTACAAATTTTGTGAGTGAATTTTCGACCAGTTCCCGTAGCCCAATTTGGCTGAAACTTTGTACACAATGCAATGTCTTCAGGTGGAATTAAGAAGAATTAAATTAGTAATTTTAAAATTTCTAATTTATAAAAATAGAATTGCCAGATATTAAAATTTCAAAGCAAATTGGACAAAATAATATTTGTTCGAATTTTCTTGGTTTATGCTCAAACAAAACAAAAACTGAAACAGTGAACAAATTATAAAACATTTAAAAGCTTTTCTAAAAGCCTCTTTTTAAATATTCTTGTTTTTTATACATAAAAAGTAGAAAAGCTTTTCTAAAAAGGAATACTTATAACTAACTTAAAAACTAAGTAAAACTTAAAAATAACCAACATAATAAAATGCAGAATAAATATTATAATAAACAAGTAATATTTCTATATTCGGCTGTGCCGAATCTTATATACCCTTCACCAAGTATGTTTTAAAAAACAGTTTTTATTTATTTTGTATCTCTGCACACATACACACAAACAAATATAAACTGTAGCAGAAAGAAATATTAACCGTTGTACTGTAATACAGCAACAAACATAAAAAAATATACACGGCTGAATAAAACCAAATACATCTCCACACGCACATGTACATCTTTGTCCAATTCACCGTGTTGTTGTTGTTTTTTTGATCGATCTTCTCGAAAGCATGTCTAATTGAATTATTGAAGATTTGGATCTCGCCGATATCTGGGGACCTCTAAAAACTTATTTCAACAGACAGACAGACGGACATGGCTTAATCGACTCCGCTATCTATAAGGATCCAGAATATATATACTTTATAGGGTCGGAAAATTATATTATAGAAATTACAAACGGAATGACAAACTTATATATACCCTTCTCACGAAGGTGAAGGGTATTAAAATAAGGATAATAAGTCAGTCAACAGAATTTATATTCAAAAATCATCATCAGATCGGTCACATTAAGTGTGCCGATCCTCCTGTGGTAAAACAGGAGGCCTGTATCCCCATACAAAATATTAACATCCCTAAGAGTCAGAAGGTCAACGGGAGAGAGGTACTTATTTAAATGCAAAGTCTCCAGATCAGGCAGTCTCTGGAAACATTCAGCATAGGGTATGAGAGGTCTTATAATCTGCCTATATATCAGGAGCCTGACCTTAGTACTAAGACGCGTCCTGTGACGGAGCAATCCGTGGTACATAAAAAATACCTTCTTAACCCGTCTTTTCAACATTACCTTTTTGTTGAAATATTCACCAAGAACAGCCAAAAAGTCTTTCATCCTATGGTTTAAAGTTGATGCTGTCGGGTCCTTTGCAGCGATCAGCATATCATCGGCATATATCAGAATAAGGTCGCCATCGGTAGGTTGCGGAATATCCGACACAAAAATATTGTAAAGAACGGGTCCTAACAATGAATCTTGTGGCACTCCAGCGACCACATCTTTGATCCAGAAACCTCAGAACCTATTTTCATCATGAATGCCCGACCACTTAAAAAGTCCGCTATAATTCAACATGTGTTATGGTAAAATCAAACTCTAACAATAGTATCCAAGCTGACTGCCAACGTTGGGTACCTATTGTTGAGGCCTCTGGCCACGTAATCCCCAAAACCGGAAAATATTCCAACAATTTACCGAAAGATACGGGAACCATCGTCGCTGCCTTCCAATTTGCAGTTGATGTACCAGATGCGGCGTTAGCTTGGCCTTCCTTCATTTTATTGGTTTCTATAGAGAATTAATCGGCCGCCTCCATTTCATCTCCGCTTAAAAGACTTTCCTTATCATATTTCTAAGTACTACTACTTGACTAAGTAGTTTAAATTCATCATCAATTTTCTTGAGGTGCTTTTGATAATCCTCTATAGTCACGACCTTGGGCCACTTTTTAGGGTTAAGACAATCTACTTTCTCCATTTTAAATGATCACATTAACAATGCAAAGGGTAGTATATATCCGATTATGTGCCGAAGTCAAAGAAATATAACCTAAAATGTTCACTCTCACACAGTACAATTTGCACAATATAAATTACCTCCTATGGGCTTCTCATTCAATTGAATGAATTCACAATATAATAAACTAGACAGACTGCCTTCTATTTTGACCAATCTTCTCTATATTTTTTAATTTTGAGTACCTACTATTCACGGCACTATTCTCAAAAATTAATGTGACCTTATATGTCAACAAATTTTTTCATTCTCCTTTCGAGCTCTTATCGTTATTTTCACAATTTTAATATTTAATTAAAAAAATTATGTTTTCAACACGTAAATCTCAAATAAAAAGTATAACGAATTTTTTTTTGATAGTTTTGTTTTCTATTTGCTCTTCTGTTTCGTACGCCAAAGTTGAATATTTTTCAACTTTTCTACTTCATGCAATGTTTGCTGCCAGTTGTAGTTCGACGCAAAGCATTGTATATGTTTGGGCCATTAGAATGGTGCTGAGAAAATACTAAAAAACACTTAGAAAAAATATTTCCACTGTCGACAATGAATTTTTATGCATTTTGTGTGAAAAGCAAAATATTGCTTTTCACACAACCGCTGCCGACAATGATTTTTCATACATTTTGTATTTGCCGGTCCACACTAGGAAACTTTTGATTTTGCGTGAGAGAGAAAGAATATCATACATCTCTCTCGCGGTAAGGAATTTCCCGTACTCGGAAACTTGTTTTGTTATTCTTCTCACTCGTAGAACAACAAATCAATGCAATTTATACTTAGTTTTGGAAACAAAAGTTTCTATGTGTGGACATTAAGGAAACTTCAAAAGGAAATTAAAAAAGTTTCTCAACAAATGTTTCTAGTGTGCACCAGGTCTATGGAGAGCAAAATATCGTCTTGTGGTTGGCGACATTGTGGTTGAGATAAATTCTATTTTATTTTCTTTACGATCTTTGGCGATCCTCTAATTATTCTCTTATTTTTATATTGTAGCGTTGCCACATGTTCAGTATATTTTGCTAAAAATCTTGCAAAATTGCAAAAACGGGGTCGTTATAATGCGCATTTTGCGGCAGGTGTTATTATTAATGCAAGATATTAAATGAAATAAACATAAATAAAACAAGAAAAATAATATGTATGTTCTCGTATTTTATTCAGAATAAATTTTTAATCATTCTTTTTTGTTTCATAAAAAATAATTTTAAACAAAACATAATTTTGCTTCGATTTTTTCTTATAAACGTCAAAAATGTGGTCTGTCGCTTAATTTTAATTCGTCGCTCGCACTTTTTGTATGATCTGTCGACAGCGGTTCCTATTGTAGTTAACCTGTTTGCAAACAATTCTCTTGTTTGCAAATGATGTTGTTTTTACAAATTTTGTTTGCAATTTCTGATACAAAGTGACATCAACCTGCTTTGTTGAATGCTTTCAAGCAACTAAAGATAATTTTTGTAATTTTTATGGCTATAATTTTTATTTACGATCGAATTTTTTGAATTGAATTTTTGTATTGAATTCCTTATTGAAACTTTTTCTTTTTTTTTTTAACAACATTCGAAATGTTAATATTAACCATATGACAATTAACAGATGATTCTTAGAACTTTGTTCGTCTTGTTCTAGTACACGGTAATGATTATTCAATTACTTGCTAAAAATATAAATAACAATTATTCTAACGTATATGTATAGTAAGTATTTTCAATGCTTGCTCACGGCATTTATGTTAACACACAGAGCCATAGTCTGAACAAACAAAAACATAACATCAAATAAATAACATTTAAAACTATTGTTATATAGAAACGAAATGTCAAAAGCATTCTCGGAATAAGAATAATGGGTTATCGGTGCGAATGTTTACTTCATACATTCGCACCGATAACAAACAGGTTATGTATATTAATATAAAAACTTAAACAAATGAATATGTTAAACCTCCAATCCTGTATGAAGTATGAGATTTCCAACTAGCCGTTGTCGTCAAACACTTCTCAAGTGAATATCACATATAAAGTATCATTAGCATAAGTATGTATAATATATGTATTAAATAAATGTATTCCTTAATGTTAGTATCACAGTCGATATTCAGCTAATATCTAAAGGTATCTGCTGTGATTATTATATTTCATTAATTTGTTAAAATGCACTCCAAGATATTTAATGGACGGTTTGAAGGGGATCTCCGAATTATCGAGGCTGAGAGAGAGATGTTTAGTTTGTGGTACGACCTGGCGATGACATTTTTCTGAGGCGTTTCTAATGCAAATTGCCTCTGATTTTGAAGTATTTATACGGCTTCCCCAATTAATATAATAGTCATTGATGGCGTAGAGATGTGCCGTGTCCTCTGTTAATGCCCGCAGTGGAAACTCGTTATGTGAATATATCATGCAGTCATCAGCGTACAATATTGTCTTTGAACAGGTCGTAGTATGTGGGAAGTCATAAAGGAATATATTAAATAATAGAGGTGCCAGGACGCTTCCCGAAGACGAGTTATTTATCCCAACGTAAAATTCGCGATCCATGAAATAATTTGCCAATAGATTCACTAGGAAAGGATCAACGTCTAAGTCAGCTAATTTGTATAGAATCCCCTTATGGCAAGCTGAATCAAATGCTTTTTCAATGTCCAGGGAAATTGCCACAGTAGATCGTTTCTCTCTTAAGCTTTTAGTGATATCGATGTCGGATTTTTGTAAAGCGTGTTGTGTAGAACGTTGCCACCTAAATCCAAATTGAAGAGGAGGCTGAGGACAGAAAGCAAATTCATTTCAATTTTTTCTTTAAAATATGCTCAAAAACTTTATCAACATTTGATAATAATGAGATATGTCTGAAGTCCTCAATCCTAGTGCTGTGTTTTCTTTTCAATTGGAAAGTAGGAAAGTAGCAATTATTCAGACAATTGTTAAACATACATGACAAAAGCTTTAAAGAGCTGTCTCGTAATTTTTTATTAAAAAGTTTGGTATATTGTCAACGCCATGAGATTTTTTGTTGTTAATATAGTTTATAATTTGTTTAATTTCAGAAGGATTTGTGAAATATTTACTGTCGTCGTTTCGAATAGAGCCGAAGGAAATATCAAACGAATCAATATGATGGAGGCAATCCGCGATGTATGATGAAACTCGCTCAGAAAAGACGGAAACGGGACACACTGTATACATCTGAGTAATAAGAAAGAAATGCTTTGCTTATCTCAAAATCATTAGAGATGGTAGTATCGTTGACGATAATTAGCGAACGGAAGCCAGATTTTCCATTCCCCACAACATTATAAATCTCTCTAAACGCCGATGGGCCGGGCTTTATCTTCTCCAACTGAATATTTGCGCATGGTACATATTAATTAGATCTTTCAGGATTATCATTAAAAGCCAATTTGTTTTGAAAGAATGTTATACTCAACGCTAGCTCGGTTGCCAGTTCAATGGCATATTTTTTGAGCACTTTTTACCACTGGTGTTTCACGCGGAGCATTTTTTAATATTTTTAGGTAATGTTGTTTTATTACGTTTTAGTTGAATTTTTTTTCGAATGTCTACTGGCAGTTGCTAAGATTTCCGTATTCAGGAGGTTTAATAGAGTTCATGGCAATAATTATGTTCGTCTTTTTATATGAGGTATAAAAACGTGCAGGATTTAATATAAACTCCATATTCTCTAATCTCAATTCCAATTTTAAGGGGAAATGGTCCTAGTAATTCCAAAGTTTGGAACCTCCCTGTTTACAAAATGTGCACTCAGAAGAAAGTGGTCCAGCAACGAGTCTCCATTGGGGTAAGACGGCCTAATATCACAAAGTCGGGTAACTTCTAATGAAGCCAATTGTACAAAGTTTTTCCATTCATATTTTCGGTGTGATCACCCTTGGATGTGTTCTTGGCGTTGAAATCACCCCCCGAGAATCAGACCATCGAAACAGATTGCTGTCTCAGGAATCACGCTCAGTCCGACAGTCAAGGATTCGCAAGATAGATTTTTAGGAATGTAAACGAACCCAATTAGAATTCTCTCGAGTCGGCTGTTCTTATTGATTTTATTTTTAATAAAATTAGTTTAAAATTGGTTGATATCAATAAATACTTTTTCAAATTAAATGTTATTTTTAATACTATTGCCACTCCGACAAGAGAATTGTCTAGGGTAACATTGTAGCCATCTAGGGATATGCGCCTGTTTGCCCTGATGTGGAAGAATTCGATCTGAGCGTCTGTCTTTGACATTTTTCGGTATTCTTAAAGGAATTTTTCAATTTCTTGTTTAATGGTAAGTTCTTCCGGTACCATAAAGTACAATGTGAACCATATGATTCTGACGACCACTTTTTTTGGCCAAAACTGAAAATATGCTAAAAAAATATTTTAGATTTGTTTTGCTTAATATTTAAGTATATTGACAGAAAAATATGCCAATTTACATAGCACAGTGGGGCAGAATCGAAATTTTTTGGAAATAAATCTGGCGCGAGCGTAGCCAAGGAGTATTCGAGTTAAAGTTTTGAAGATGAACCCCGCAGATGCCCCAGGGACGGCGCTGTGGCGGCTCAATAGGGTACCTACGACATGTAAAATTTTTAAACTCGTGCCATTTTTTTTGTTTTTCATCCAAATACAAAGATTTTTATATTTTCTGAAGCGCTCGACGAGATTATGAAAAAACATGGAAATACCACTTATCTCTTATAATGTCCGAGTTAAAGGCATTTAAAAATTTAGTGATACAAAATTTACCAGCATTTTTTTGAATACCGGGCGTAATTTTGGACCAAATGGACTCAATTTTTCTTGTTAGTTAAACAACAAAATTTCCAATAATATACAAAAAATTTCAGATCAATATCATTTGCAGATCCAAAAATATACGTTTTTTAATTTAAAAATTCCAAAAATTTTAGATTTTTGCCGTTTTTTTTTTTGCCAAAACTGTGTCTTAACTCTTTAATTAATTTTAGATTTTTGCCGTTTTTTTGCAAAAATGTGTCTTAACTCTTTAATTAATAAAATAAAATTTCTTTAAGAACATATAACAATTTTATAGTTTTCTAAAAGTATCTTTACGCAGAACGCTTTGGCGTAAAAAACTTGTCCTATTTTTTGAAAATGTTGCCACTGCGTCCTTCCGAATTTTAGATTTTTGCCGTTTTTTTGCAAAAATGTGTGTTAATTCTTTAATTAATAAAATTAAAATTTCTTTAAGAATATATAACAATTTTATAGTTTTCTAAAAGGTATCTTTACGCAGAACGCTTTGGCGTAAAAAACTTGTCCTATTTCTTTAAAATGTTGCCACTGCGTCCTTCCGAATATGACCTATTTTTTATCAAAACTTCAACTTTGGGCGACATGTTCTAAAATCCCAAAGCTAGGATCAGAAAAGTGAAAGCAGTTTAGGAAACCTCAATATGTTTTCTATTTACTCCAAAAGTATTTTCCCAGCCCTGAAAGAAATGTGGACCCTATGGGCAAAAAAGTAAAAAAGTCCCATTTTTGGGATTTTCATTCCTCTTTTTGGGATTGCGGGATGCCCTTTGACCTTTTTAATTCTTTTTTTGCATTTTCTTATTTGAAATGACGAATTTAACAAGCGTTGGAAATTTCATTGAGTTTTGTTCATAAATAAAGATTTTGTCTTATTAATTTAGTCCATATTTATCCCTTAATATAATTTTTTAGTTAGATATGAATTCTCGACCCTTTACAAAAAATTTCAAGCCAATATCTCAATTACATTCAAAAATATGTTCATTTAAACCTGTGTCCTTTAATTTCATCTTTTTCTAATTTAAGTATTAAGTATGACAGAACATACATTTGGTGTTGAATAAAATATTTGGACAATTTTTAAAAATTATTCAGTTAATTATTTTTGTTAGGTCACCGCATAATAATTACTAACATTTTTATTTTGTTTTGTTTAAATTTTCCATTTTTTATTGTATATAAATTTATTCATGTTTTTGGCTCACTGTTGCCTCTGTAATTTGTCATTATTTTTTGCTCATACTAACAACTGTACTTATTTTTGGTAATGACCCGTTAGTTTTTTATTATTTGTTTCTCACTCAAATTATTATTACAAGCGTATTGTTGTTGCTCTTAAAAATGCAATTTATTTATTTGGAGACTTATTGCATGTATTTTGTTTTTGCATATTTTGAATATAAATAAGTAAACAAGTTGAGTTGGTATATTGGAAGTGAGAAACAAATAATAGTACAACAGTGTAGCCCTTATTTACAAAATCAATTGTTAGGCTTAAGAAAATTATTTTTAAATAAAGAAATCATTGTCATAGTTGAATTCAATCAAACATCATCGCTCTTTTCACTTGTCTCGGTACCATGGTCGTTTTCTTCTGTTCTTAGGAATTAATCGCTGCCCATCGAGCATTCCAGCAACCTATAGACAACAATTCAAAGTAAACCGAATTGCTCTATATCGTTGCCGGTGAAGAAAAAGCTCTTCATCGTACATTTTGGAGCCCAACGTGGGGCAAGTGATTGATCTCAATCTTACTAAATTTGTCGTTCTCGGTCCGTGGTATATTCTAAAATTGTAGTTGAAGTACAAGTTAAAGTAAAAGTGTACGGTCGTATTGTGAAGTGGATAGTGACGTATCAAACCCAAATTGAAAAATACGATCCCGGGGACAATGCTAGGCCCGAAATCGAGGATTTGTACATCTCAGCCAAAATGAATATCCAGTCGCAGCTTGGTGAATATGTTCATAATACAACATTGTCCGAGTCCACCATTTGTTTCCCAGCTCCCAGCCACAAATTGCCTCAGCTGAAATTGCCCACATTTAGTGGTAAGTACAGTGAGTACAAAAATTTCATTACGTCGTTCAATCAAGTTATCGATCGCGAGTTTGGTCTATTAAATATCGAAAAGTTTAATCATTTGCTCAACTGCCTCCAAGGCCATGCTCTGAAACGGTCAAGGCGTTCCAGATTACGAATGAAAATTACCCGAAGGCTCTGGAAAGGCTCAAAACGCGTTATGATAATAGCTCGCTTATTTTTATGGAAAATATTACCTCCCTTTTTGAACTGCCTGCCATGTCCAAATACAATTGTGCCTAATTACGAAGTCTCGTCGATAATGTTTCTGCCCTTCATAGTTCCTTACTGTCTCTTGGCTCACATAGTGATATTGCTAATTCCATGCTGATTTACATAGTGATGGAAAAAGTTGATGGAGATACCAGAAGAAAGTGGAAAGATTATTTGGATTTGGATTATACCAGATTACCACCGTGGGATGATTGCTCAAAGGTCCTTGAAAGGCGTTGTCAATATTTGGAATCGGTTGATACCAACCATACTTTTGTGGCCCCTCGTTAGCCTGATCATCATTCTGGTAAGTCCAAATCTAAAAATTCAAAACCTGACTATACTTTTTCGGTTTCAAAACGCTCTTGTGTGCTTTGTTCCAAATATGACCATTCAATTACTCGTTGTTCTCGGTTCAAAGATATGGATGTCAGTCAACGTTTCGATAATGGTAAACGACTGGGCCTTTGTCTAAATTGTTTGTACAAAGGGCATCAAGTAAACAACTGTTCCTCTACATTCAAGTGCAAATTTTGTTCTCGCTCGCATCATAGTTTGCTTCATCGATCTCAGCCAGCTTCTCGGCCCTCGTCCCCTGCTACTGAACCTACTACTTCTCATGTTACCTTGAATGAATCTTCTGCCTCTGTCCATACCCATATGGAAAAATCCTCGCCGGAACAGGTACTGCTTGCTACTGCCATGGTTCTAGTTCGTGACTCCACTAGTCGCTATCAATTGGGACGCGCTTTGTTAGATTCTTGCTCTCAATTGAATTTCATAACCGATGAATTTTCCCAAAAATTACATTTGCCTCGTACAAAACAAACTACTGAAGTCTCTGGCATTGGTAACACTCTAAGCAAATCTAAATATAGGTCGTCCACAAATGTAAAATCTCGAGTCACAGATTTTGAAGTTTCGTTCTCGTTTTATGTCACACCTCACATTTCGTATCAACCTGATACTGAATTAGATGTTTCATCCTGGAATTTGCCCCCAAATACTCATTTTGCGTATGTAAACTTCTTCAAATCAAAACAAATTGATTTACTTATTGGAACTGAAACATTTTTCGACATTTTAGCAGTCGATAAAATTAAACTTGGTCCTAATTTGCCTAAATTACACAAAAAACTTTTCGGATGGATTGTAGCAGGTCGTTATGTATCAAAACAACCCAATATTTGTGGCTCTTCTTGTATGCTCTCGATAGAAGAAGATATTGATAATGAATTAGATGTCTCATCCTGGAATTTGCCCCCAAATACTCAACTTGCGGATGAAAACTTCTTCAAATCAAAACGAATTGATTTACTTATTGGTACTGAAACATTTTTCGACATTTTAGCAGTCGGTCAAATTAAACTTGGTCCTAATTTGCCTAAATTACACAAAACACTTTTCGGATGGATTGTAGCAGGTCGTTATGTATCAAAACAACCCAATATTGGTGGCTCTTCTTGTATGCTCTCGATAGAAGAAGATATTGATCTTAAATTACAGCGCTTGTGGGAAATCGATGAAGTTCCTTCTGGCTCAAATGATTTGACACCAGAACAATCTGAATGTGAAACATTTTTCAATGATACTGTTCATCGTGAATCTTCAGGTAGAATTGTTGTTAAATTGCCCTTCAAGGAATCGCCTGACGCTTTAGGACTTTCTCGAAATATGGCTCTTAAAAGATTATTATCTCAAGAGAGACGATTTGCTCGTGACAGAAATCTTAAATCCCAATATGTTGCTTTTATGAAGGAGTATGAAGATTTTGGACATATGAGTGTAGTTCGTATCCCTCGTCTACACGAGCCTCATTATTTCATCCCTCACCATTGTGTTTTCAAACCAAGTAGCACTTCCATTATTTCATATCTCACCATTGTGTTTTCAAACCAAGTAGCACTTCCACAAAGTTAAGAGTTGTTTTCGATGCCTCGTGTCCATCATCGTCCCAGAAATCTCTCAATGATCTTCTTATGGTTGGCCCAACAATTCAAGATGAGCTGTATTAAATTTTACTTCGGTTCCGTCTTCATCGCTTCGCTCTTACTGCCGATATAGTAAAAATATATCGACAAGTTCTTATTGACTCCCAAGATGAAAAATTCCAATATATTTTATGGAGAAATTCAGAAGAAGAAGAAATTCGAACATATCAGCTAAATACAGTCACCTATGGAATGTCAGCTGCGCCCTATCTTGCCATCAAAAGTCTTCACTATCTCGCAGACCAATACATGGACCAATTCGAACTTGGTGTAAAAACCATTAAGTCATCATTTTACGTTGATGATTTTCTTTGTGGCTCAGAAACGCTTGAAGAATTGACTCGTATGAAGCAGGAGGTTAATGAAATTAGATAAGTGGCACTCTAATCATAGAGATTTTCAGGACGACAAAACTGTCAAAGACCTTAATATTGAAGATTCTGCAGTAACTAGTGCTCTTGGTATCACTTGGGACCAACAAAAAGATGTTTTCTTATTTTCGTTTTCGCCTATAGTCCAAATTGATGAAAAAAATCACCAAACGTACAAATTTGTTGCTCTCGTCAGAGCTTTCGATCTCCTTGGACTTTTAACCCCTCTCATAATAAAAGCTAAAATCATCATGCAAGAGTTGTGGATTCTAAAAATTGGCTGGGATGAGTCTGTACCTCAAGAAATACACTCGGCTCTGATCTCAAACTATTACCTTCGCTTAAAATTCCTCGTTTTTGTCTCGCTCCTGATCCTAAATCAGTTCAACTTCATGGCTTTTGTGACTCATCAATTCGTGCTTATGGTTGTTGTTTTTACTTTCGTGTTAAAACTTCTTCAGGAAATGTTGTTGTTCGGCTCTTTACTGCCAAATCTAGAGTTGCTCCTACAAAGTGAAAATCTTTACCCAAACTTGAGTTATGTGGCGCACAACTTCTAGCAAAATTGTATTTCAAAATCAAAAATCTTTTCGCAATAAAAAATCTGGAAGTCGTTCTGTGGACAGATTTGCAACTAGGTCTTCACTGGCTAAAGCAACATTCATCTACTTTGTCAATTTTTATTGGCAATAGGGTATCAGAAATTCAAGATCTAACTAATGGCTGTGTTTGGCGACATGTCCCAACCCAGTTCAACCCTGCTGACATCGTTTCTCGTGGTTCAATTGTGCAGGAACTCGCCTCATCGATCTGGTTAAACGGACCAGCACTTCTCGCTCTCGATCCTGTTCAGTGGCCCCCTACTAAAACTGATAAACTCTCCGATGAAAATCAGCAAGTATTCGACAAAGAAAAACGGAAAACCGTACTTCATCTTGAAACAAAATCTAACTAAATCCTCGATTCTGTTGGAAAATATAGCTCGTACTTAAAAATTATTCGTATTATTGCCTGGACATTTCGTTTTGCTCAAAAAACAGAAACTAATATTTCCAATTTTGACTCTTTGCAGCACCAAGAATTAGAAAATGCTAAACTTTGTATCGTTTTCAACATCCAGAAACTACATTTTCAAGATGACATAACTCGAGCTCTAAAGAAGAAAGATCCCCAAGGTGCTCTAAAGTGTCTGAAACATTTCCTAGATTCGTCAAATGGTTTCAACTTGCTCAAGGTCGGCGGACGCTTGGAGTACGCGGCTATTTCTGAAGGTCAAAAACACCCCATAATCTTGTTACATACGTCATCTGCACATCAGTTACATACGTCATCTGCACATCAGTAACTACCACGCTGGACCCAAGGCTCTAATGTCATTGATTCGCCAACAATTTTGGATCATCAACTCTAGGAGTTTGTGTCGCAGCATTGTAAATTCGTGCCCTCAATGCATTCGCTCTCGCCCAAAGTTGTTGCAGCAAATGATGGGAAATTTGCCTGTGGAACGACTTAACCCGTCAAGGCCCTTCGCAAGGTGTGCTGTCGATTTTTGTGGTCCAGTCAACACCTACCTAAGAATTACAGGAAAGGTCCCCTACAAGACATACATCGCTATATTTGTTTGTCTCGCTACCAAAGCTCTCCATATTGAAGTGGTATCCGACCTGTCAACATTGCTGCCCTAAAACGGATGATTGGTCGTAGAGGTCTGCCCGCAGATATATTCTGTGATAATGCAACAAATTTCGTTGGTGCTAACTCTAAGTTGGCCCAATTAAAGTCGTTCCTTTTTGAGCCAAAAAATTCAAATTTTATTACAAATGATTGCTCGAATCAATTTATTAATTTTCGATTTATTCCCCCTAGGGCACCACGTTTTGGCGGATTGTGGGAGGCGGCCGTCAAATCGGCCAAAGGTCACTTAACTAGAACCCTGGACAACACAAGGCTCACCTACGAAGAACTCGCAACGGCTATGATTGAGATAGAGGCAGTTTTGAACTCGAGGCCCATTTCGCCTCTATCCTCAGATCCCAGTGACTTTAAAGCTCTTACACCAGGCCACTTCTTGATAGGCGCTCCCCTCCGTAGTTTGCCAGAACGTGATGTCCCTACAAATGAGATTAACAAAATTGAATATTGGGCCCGAATAAGCGCCATCAAGCAACAATTCTGGAAAAAGTGGTCCCATGATTATATAAATGAGCTCCAGACTCGCAACAAATGGACTAGCTCTAACTCTAATATTGCTAATAGTTCTCTAGTAATCATCAAAGAAGATAATTTACCCCCGCAGCGTTGGCGCGTGGCTAAAATCATCAATATTGTTCGTGGAAGAGATGATCATGTTCGAGTTGTCGACATTAAAACAACAAAAGGAGTTATACGTCGCCCTATCCACAGACTGGCTCTTCTATTTTTAAATTTTCCATTCTTTATTGTATTTAAATTTTTTCATATTTTTGGCTCACTGTTGCCTCTGTAATTTGTCATTATTTTTTGCTCATACTAACCACTGTACTTATTTTTGGTAATGACCCGTTAGTTTTTTATTATTTGTTTCTCACTCAAATTCTTATTACAAGCGTATTGTTGTTGCTCTCAAAAATTCAATTTATTTATTTGGAGACTTATTGCATGTATTTTGTTTTTGCATATTTTGAATATAAATAAGTAAACAAGTTGAGTTGGTACATTGGAAGTGAGAAACAAATAATAGTACAACAACAGTGTAGCCCTTATTTACAAAATCAATTGTTAGGCTTAAGAAAATTAGTTTTAAATAAAGAAATCATTGTCATAGTTGAATTCAATCAAACATCGTCGCTCTTTTTACTTGTCTCGGTACCACGGTCGTTTTCTTTTGTTCTTAGGAATTAATCGCTGCCCATCGAACATTTCAGGAACCTATAGACAACAATTCAAAGTAAACCGAATTGCTCTATATCGTTGCCGGTGAAGAAAAAGCTCTTCATCGTACAATTTTATTAGAGACTATAACATTGTATATACAATAAAAAAATATAATTTTATAATGAGCCACGCACAACAACACCTAAATCACTCCACACAAACCACCTTGCCAGCCCACCGAAATATTAAACACAATTTTATACAATATCATCAGTTAGTATAATAGCTTTTTTATTTGAACTGTTTATCTTAAACATAATACAATTAATTCTTACAACCTACTTATATAGTCATATCGGTATACATATCCAGAAGGTAATATAAGTCCTTTAAATCTTCCTTGTTTTGAGATGATAGAGTTTCATAACAAATCCATCTTTTTCGCATAGTCGAAAGAACTGGATCAGAAGATAGAAGTAAACTATTAAAACAATCTTCATTATGTGATTCCCTGGAGCATTTTCTTGAGCTGAATAGTTGAAAATGCTTAAAATCTGGATTCCTCGCTTCCTGGGCTTCTTCTGTTAACTCTCCAAGTGGAAGAATATTCGATTCAATTATTATTTGACCATGACACAATACTTTGTGTACTGTTGGTGTTAGTTCCCTCCATGGATACAGAGATACAAGTAATTTAGAAATTTCAGATGTATATTCTCCAAATCGACTTCCATTAATTTTATGTTTACTGTTCAGTGGCATTAAAATAGTGTTAACTCTTCGAAGCAACTCCTTGTCGATTCCAGTTATTTTTGATGTAATTTCAAAATTACGAAAAAACCTCCTCGCCGTATTACCGTCATTTATTTGTACTACCGCAACTTGGAAGTGGTTTGTCGATTTTTAATCCTATTTGAACTTTAAATTCTTCTTGGATTCTGCTTTTTTCCGCAGCTCTCAGTTCTTTCAATTCTTCATTATTTTTTGTTGATTTAGTAAGATTCTCTGGCACACTTCTATATTTGAGGTCGTATGCTATGTGTAAAAAGTAATCCAAAAATCGTATTCTGGCATGAAGTGGTGAAATTCCGAAAGACAGGACTTCTTCATTAATACTTTTGCTTTTGTTTATATTTGAGAATTGCGACTTTTTCTCATTACATATTGATCATCTCCAGAAGGAAGAAGTTTCTGTTATGGTATTGCTGACCTTTCCATCAATCATTGTTAAGCTTAGCTGATATGATACGTTAATAGAGAATTCCTTTATTTTTATGTAAATGGGCTCCAGTGCATTTATTTCATCTTTTAAATATTCCACTAAATCTTTTGTTGTTTTCTTTGACTCCTTTATATATTCAAATCCAATGGGTCTACAAAAATTTTTTGAACCCGGAATTGTATTGATCCATATATCTTCAAATGAATTTCCGATGCTTGACGATGATGGATTAAGAGCTTTCCTTAATATTTGGTACTTATTTCGACTAAGACCCAGTTCCAACATAAGCGCTATTGCTTCTCTTCAGTAAAATTTGATTGTGATGTTGGAGTTGGTATACTTTCCACAATTCGCTTAAGTCGTTTTGGTGATGCATTAGCATAGTTGCAATATGTACGTCATTCATAGATTGGTTTTCCTTTTTCAGCATTTCGTTAAATGTGTCAGCAATTTCCTCATTTGAGATTGAAAAAAGTTTTTGTGTGACCCTCCTTTTTTGACCTTGAACATAAATCTTCGTATGACTTGCAAGGCGCTCCTGTTAATGTGTTGTAAGTTGAGATTTCCGTAGTAGTTTCCATCCAACTATAGAATTTTAATCGAAATTTCTTTTGATTTCCATCCACAGACTTACTTTTTACATCAAAAAGTTTTCAATTTTTGATATGCCTGTTTTGCCTATTTTTCTACTATATGTATATAATTTGAAATGTCTTCAATTCTTTCTGGGCCTTTTGAAGATACACTCCATAAAACGGAACACAACTCTTCGTACTTTAATGTAATCTTCATTGTAGATTTATTAAATATGGTACTTAAAGTCTGAGAAGTTTACTTATATACCAATTCATGTCATTTCCGATACAGGTATTCCAAAGTAAAAATTACGAATTGTCTACCTATTAAAATTTAGGACTATATTACTATAACCTGTAATTCAGTCATTGATATTTCTTATTAGTGAATGAATCGAAATTATCATTACCTGAATATTTTTACCTACATGATCATAAACGAAACGAAATTGTCATTACCAGTATATTTTTACCTACATGATCATAAACGAAACAGAACGAAATGATCTGTCCAGAAAATTTAGGTAAAAATAGTTATAATATAAATCATAGTTTTAGAAATTAAACAAATATGTAATATATGACAAAATCTTTATTTATGAACAAAACTCAATGAAATTTTCAACGCTTGTTAAATTTGTCATTTCAAATAAGAAAATGCAAAAAACATGTTGCCCAAAGTTGAAGTTTTGATAAAAAATAGGTCATATTCGGAAGGACGCAGGGGGAACATTTTCAAAAAATAGGACAAGTTTTTTACGCCAAAGCGTTCTGCGTAAAGATATCTTTTAGAAAACTATAAAATTTGTTACATGTTCTTAAAGAAAATTTTATTTTCTTAATAAAAGAAAATAAATCTAAAATCTTTTGAATTTTTAAATTAAAAAACATATATTTTTGGATCTGTAAATGATATTGATTTGAATTTTTTTGTATATTATTGAAAATTTTGTTGTCTAACTTACAAAAATTGAGTTTATTTGGTCCATTACGCCCGGTATTCAAAAAAAGGCGGACCAAGGTACAGTAAATTTTGTATCACTAAATTTTTAAATGCCTATAACTCGGATATTATAAGAGATAAGTAGTATTTCCAAGCATTGGATGAAAAACAAAAAAATGGCACGAGTTTAAAAATTTTACATGTCGTAGGTACCCTACTTTGAGCCGCCAAAGCGCTGTCCATGGGGCATCTGCGGGGTTCATCTTAAAACTAAAACTTAAACTCGAATACTCCTTGGCTACGCTCACGCCGAATTTTATACCGATCGGATGAGCCGTTTAGAAATGCCAGATTTATTTCCAAAAAATTTCTATTCTGCCCACTGTGCATAGTTAAGAAATTAAGGTTTTTACAAATGTTTAAAATATGGAATAATTATTTTATAACTTTATATATATCAAACTTATCGAACACATAATAAATTAAGCAATATTATAGTTATAAATTACTATCCCATTTTTAATAGTTATATTTAGATATTTAAAGAAAAAAACACTTTATAATAGGAAGACAGTTTTCCTGAAAATCAAAAATAATTCGCAAAAAATTGGCAGTTGGAATAAAATTCACATTTTTTCCGACAAACCGATTCTTAAGGTTTCATACTGGGAAGAGGACCGACTTTTTTAAGCTTATATGAAGTTGGTGATTGTAAAGGTTAAAGAAGTTATACCAAACATTAATGTTTTAGGTCCCCCAAATTCTTTTTGAGTCAGATTTTGAACCATAGGGCATTGTAACCATAAAATCAATATTATACATGATATGAAGCATCATATGCTTTATTTTTATATTTTTAATTTAAATAAATAAATATAATTTAATTGAAAAAAATTCATTTCACTTATTTACTGAAAATCATATCACAATGTTTACAAGAACTAGATATAAGGAATTTTGAAATATATTTGTCAAATTATACAGATAATAAACTAAATAATAAATAAACTAAAATCAATTGAAATTAATAAAAATAAAAGTATCGATTAATAGAAGAATTGTTAGTTGAACTAAAGTATAAAAAATTGGTATAAATACCATCAAATATGTTTATTATCTGTAACAAATAGTTTGACGATTTAATTACGATGTCCGAAATTCTATTGACTTTTTTTCACGAAATTTGACGATTTTGCATCCAAATCATCTGGCAACTATGTGCGCAACGCTGTTTTATACCCATATTCATACACAGTTGTCATTAATATGTCTTAAAATGTTTTACAACCATGTGTGAAGAGGTATATAGATAGATAGATAGA